>NW_025999898.1:4911474-4916287 GCF_001458135.2 Marmota marmota marmota
GCTGGAAACACAATTCTTGGTTGGAACCCATTTTCTTTATCCATATATCTATTGATGGACACATAGGTTGGTTCCATAGTCTAGCTATTGTGAATTGAGCTGCTATAGACATCCATGTGGCTGCATCACCATAGTATGCTGATTTTAATCCTTTGGGTATAAACCAAGGAGTGAGATAGCTGGGTCAAATGGTGGTTGATTCCCAGTTTTCTGAGGAATCTCCATACTGCTTTCCATAGTGGTTGCACCAATTTTCAATCCCACCATCAATGTATGAATTTCCCTTTTTTTGCCACATCCTCACCAATATTTATTGTTGCCTGTATTTTTGATGATTGCCATTCTGATAGAGTGAGACAAAATATAAGAGTAGTTTTGATTTGCATTTCTGTAATTGCTAGAGACATTGTACACTTTTTAATATATTTGTTGATCAATTATATTTCTTCTTCTGTGAAGTGTCTGTTTCGTTCCTTAGCCCATTTATTGATTGGGTTATATTTTTTTTTAATGTTAAGTTTTTGAGTATTTTATATTTCCTAAATATTAATGCTTTATTGGAGGTGCATATTGTGAAGATTTTCTCCTAATCTGTAGGCTCTCTCCTCACTTTATAGTTTCCTTTGCTGAGAAGAAGCTCTTTAATTTGAATCTATCCCATTTATTAATTCTTGATTTTACTTCTTGCACTTTAGGAGTCTTGTTAAGAAAATCAGATCCTAGGCTGATGTGGTGAAGATTTGAGCATATTTTTATTTCTATTATGTACAGGGTCTTTGTTCTAGTGGCTAAATCTTTGATCCATTTTGACTAATTCACAATAAGGTGCGGGCACTATCGAAGAAGAGTATTATCTTAGATTAGGTAGGAGGAAGTGATGGGAGGCGAGAGGAGGGGATGGGGGGATAGTAAAGATAGTAGAATGAAACAGACATTATTACTGTATGTATATATGTGACTTCATGACCAATATGATTTTGCACCATGTACACTCAGAAAAATGAGAAATTATATCCCATCTTTGGATATATGAAAGGGTATAAATGCATTCTACTGTCATGTATAACTAATTAAAACAAATTTAAAAATTTTTAAAAATTTTTAAAAACCCTCTATTGCAGGACCACATGAAAATGAAACTGCAAGTATTGGAGAAAAGTGCAGCTGACGGTACATGGAAACTAAGAAAGAAGGTGAGTGTCCATGATTCACCTTTAGTTGTGTAGGGTGTTATCAATGGTAACTCATCAGGCTCCATCCCAGCCCATGGCCAGTCTCTTGGAAGGTCAGCAAGCTGACCTGCTGAGCTTGGCCTATGACACACAAGAGCCCAGGAGGTCTGGGACAGCAGTCAGGGAATCAATTCCTGGCAGGAGACTCTAATCTGGGGCCTTGGAGTTCAAGGCTGGTTTTCTGCCCATAGAAGCATCTAGAGGAATTTGAGGCTCCACAACTCTTCCTCAGTCTCTTCTACCCCACAGCTGATAAGAATTTTCCCACTTATCCTCAATGAATAGCCCAAGGGGAAGAGCAACTTTGCATGGCCACCAAATACTCACTGCCTAAGGTCTTGAGAGGGAATCAGAGAAGGCTTGGGGAGCCCTGATGTGCATGGTCTTTTGAGGGCATCCCATGGCAAAACAGATGGTCTCCAAAGACAGATTTTGGAAAATTTTCACCAGGAATTAGAAGACTGATATCCTGCTCACCTTCATCTCTTTCTGCACAAGTGATCGACTAGCCTATCCCCAGGCTCAGCTAACACAAGACACTGAGCTCGGTCCAACCCAAATCAAAATCTCATCCCTGCATATTCATGAGGTGGGTCACTCTTAATGGATCCTTTATCCTCAGGTCCTTTCTCATCTCCTCTCTTGCAGACCCCATGAGCTCCTATGTCCTCACAAAGTCTCCCTCAGGGTCAGTGTCCCCAGGTCAGAGTGCCATAATCACCTTCTCTGGAGAGAAATGCTCTGAAACACATGTTCACTGGGCTCGGCAAAAGCCAGTTAAGTCCTCTGTATAGGTGATTTTTAGGACAGAAACTGACCTTCAGGAATCCCTGAATGATTTTCCTGCTTTTAGCTCAGGGAACACAGCCACCCTGACCATCAACAGGGCCCCAGCTGCAGATGAGGCAGGTTATTATTTGCATGGGAGCAGGTGGCACAGCAGTGCAAAAGTGTATTCAATAGACAGAGAAGTGAGACACTAAGCCCCCCCTTTTATTTCTGTGTCACATTCTTACAGCCCCCAAGAGAATAGGAGTTAAAGTCCTAAAGAGTCTTCCCAGCTCACCCAGATCTAAAGCCCTAGGCTTACCTTTCCTCTAGGTAGGCTTTGCAGAGGGATCAGGAGTGGATTTACAGGTGACAAGTGGATTTACTGGCTCTTCTGGTGGGGTTTTGTTCTGTTTGGGGTTTTGGTTTTTGATTTTTTGACTTATGTGTGTGTACTGGGGTTACAGAGCCTTGGTGGATTGACAGAAAGAAGGTTTCATCTAATCTCTTTTCTTGATTTATGAATTTACATTTAGTGTAGAGCAGCAAACTTTAGGTCCATATGTCCTGGATTAGTCCCAGGAGTGCCCAGGTCTTGATAAACTCTTCAAGCCCCAGGCTCCTATGAAGCCTATGATTCTGAACACAGCAAACCAGTGTAGTGGTTTGTGTGGTATTGCCCCAGCTACCCTCTGTAACAATGACTCTCTATTCCTACACAGAGTGTGATTCAGACCTGATGACTGCCTGAGGTCAAGGTGTGTGGCTCTGCCTCCATAGGGATCCAACTTCACCTAACTACAGGCATCATGGTTCCCACTGCCCTTAAAGCCACCAGATGACCATTGTATGCTTTCAAAACCCCATAGGATAAACACGCATTAGTACAGTCACCAAGTGTGTCATGCTGTACATGGTCAAGGAGTCTTGTTAAGAAAATCAGATCCTAGGCTGATGTGGTGAAGATTTGAGCATATTTTTATTTCTATTATGTACAGGGTCTCTGTTCTAGTGGCTAAATCTTTGATCCATTTTGACTAATTCACAACATCTAAACTGATGTTGTACTTGTTAATATTTCCTAGGAAGGCAATGGTAATGCAGGATCCCACACAGAAAAATTTCATTTCAACAAGTCTAACCAGAAACATAGGGTAAAAGAAAATTTGGAATCTATTTCAAAATATAAAACATTTAATCCACCCACTAGTAATTGGAGCCCACACAATATATAATCTGTAAAATCTTTAAAAAAATGATACCAAGATCAATGCTCCCATGAAGCTATTATTGGAAAACCATAAGCATGCTCATCCTTTCACCACAAGATAATGCAAAATCCTTTATGACTTTTGGGTGATGTTATTCTTCTCAGAGCAGATCCATATTCCATTTTCAAACACTTTATCTCAAAGGCAGAGAAATCATCTGAGTTACAATTAGCCTGTCTTATGTTGGAGGATAAGAGGAAGAAAAGGGATGAGAAAAAAGAATGTTTGGCTAAACTGTATCTGCATGTTCATTTTAAATGCTTGACTCGCCCTGTGTTTGGTCCCAAGGTCACCAACGTTATTCATTATCACTCTTTACTATGTATTCCACATCACCAGAACTTTCAGTAAACACCTCCCTTCCCTGATGGGAGGACCCCAGAGTTCATTCCTGAAGTCAATGGTCAATGGGTTTCAGACTTTCTGTCTTTAATCAAGAACCATCATTGAACATGAGGGCTACCTGCATTTAATTCATATTCCTTACACTATGGCTTTAATGTTTCCACCAAAACTGAGATTAATATTCAGTCCCTATTGGGAGGTAGAGGGTACAAATGTAATCTGACTATGTATTTAGAGGTGGTATCATTGAAAGATAATCAAGGGTAAATGAAGGAATAAGGGCAGAGTCTTAATCATTGGGACGGTTACTTTAGAAGAGGAAGAGAAACCTGAGCAGATCTCAGCTCTGCATATTCATGAGGACATCTTTCTTGCCACCAGATGCCCTCATCTACCTCAGGACTCTGCATAATCTCTGTCAGCAAAAAGACCCTCACCAGATACCAAATACATGCTAGTGCCATGTTCTTGGACATAAAGAATATGCAGCTAAATAAACTTTTTATCCTCCTTACTTACCAGTCTGTAATCAGTGATAGCAACAAGAAGAGGACTAAGACGAAAATTGGACCTAGGTAATAAGACCTTTGCCAATAAAGAATATATTAGAATTTAGAAACAGAATCTGGATGACCTTAGAGGAAAAGGCTAGAAATTGTTCAAAATGTTGAAAATGGAATGTTATGGGTGATTCTGGTAAACAGCCAGAAGACAAAAAGACTAGGAAAAGTTTATAACTTCCTCAAGACTGGCTTTTTTTTTCTTATTTTATTGGTTGTTCAAAACATTACAAAGCTCTTGACATATCATATTTCATACATTTGATTCAAGTAGGTTATGAACTCCCATTTTTACCCCGTATACACATTGCAGAATCACATCGGTTACACATCCACGTTTTTACATATTGCCATATTAGTGACTGTTGTATTCTGCTGCCTTTCCTATCCTCTACTATCCCCCTCCCCTCCCCTCCCCTCCCATTTTACCTCTGTACCTCACCTACTGTAATTCAATTCTCTCCCTTGTTTTTTTCCCTTTCCCCTCACATCCTCTTACATGTAATTTTGTATAACAATGAGGGTCTCCTTCCAATTCCATGCAATTTCCCTTCTCTCTCCCTTTCCCTCCCACCTCTCATCCCTGTTTAATGTTAATCTTTTTCTCATGCTCTTCCTCCCTGCTCTGTTCTTAGTT
>NW_025999898.1:4920109-4928064 GCF_001458135.2 Marmota marmota marmota
TTTTTCATTCTTTAAGTCTGGGAAGTTTTCTAGTATTATTTCATTGAATAGATTGCTCATTCCCTTGGTTTGGACTTCTATACCATCTTGTATCCAAATAACTCTTACGTTTGGTTTCTTTATGTTATCCCATAATTCTTGGATGTTCTGCTCATGATTTCTTAACATTCTCGCTGAGCTGTCTATGTTCTTTTCAAGTTGAAAAACTTTGTCTTAGTTGTCTGAAGTTCTATCTTCTAAGTGTTCTATTCTGCTGGTAATACTCTCATTTGAGGTTTTAATTTGGTTTATTGTTTCCTGCATTTCCAGGATTTCTGTTTGTTTATTTTTTATATCCTCTATCTCCCTATAGAGTTGATCTTTTGATTCTTGGATTTGTTTATGTAATTCATTGTCAGAGTGATCTTTCATTGTCTGAATTTGCTGTATAATGTCTTCCTTGAGACTCAAGATCATCTGAAGCATGTATATCCTGAACTCTTTGTCTGACATTCCATCAGCTGCAGATATTATCTCATCTAATGTTGAATTGACCTGCATTGTTCCTGGTCCTTTCTTTCCTTGTCTTTTCATACTGCTCATGATTCTTTCTAGCTTTGTGAAACTGTTGTGTTAATGGTTTTCCCCTTATATATTTGTATTGTTATTGTATAGCTCCAAAATCCCTCTTTTGCGGGAAAGACAATGTTAACAGTTCCCAATATCAACAGTACATCATCTAAGCACAAGTTTTCAGTATTAATATATTTATAGTTAGATTCTAAGTCTATAGATATTGGTTTTAATTATTACTTAAGAATATAGTCATTAGTTTCATAAAAGGCATACCATATTTGGTGGCATATAGAAAACTTAATTTCAGATGAAGGAAGTTATACTTAGAGGGAAAGGAGTGAGGGTATGAGGTTAAAGTAATTTAGCACCTTTGGAGAACTCTAACCAATAGACTGGTAATTTATGGAGGAATGTATAGACTCAACCTCCTATCTGTATTTAGATAGTCACCCTATGTATAGATAGCAAAAGTTAGGAGATTGAAAGTGGGATAGAGGGAATAGAAATGAAGAAAAGAAAAAAATAACAAGGAATAAAAGAAAAATAAGAGAGAAAGAAAAGGAAAGTAAGATAGAAATAAAGAAAAAAAGTGGGGGGAAGGTGGGGTATATGCAATTATTCTATATCATATTACTTTGGTAATTCGGTTGTTCATGCACAGTTCTTGGATTCACATATGTTGAAGTTGTGGAAGAGAGAGAAGGAAAGAGAGAAAGAGAAAAAAAAAAAGTCTCTCAGAACACTGTTTTCCTTGCTTCCAGTAGGTGGCGTTGTCTATTCCTAGCTTGAGCCTCTGTGTTCAGGGTGGTGGGTATAGCCAATGTGAAAGGACATGAGCTTCCACCTGTATCTTCCCTATTCTAGTCTCTGAGGTAGAAACCAGGTGCCTGTACAAGTGTTGTTTTGTGTTGATAGCTACAACTCTCAAAAGCTTGTGGGAAATATTTTGAGTTATCACAGTTAAGGGTGGGGGAGTTGGAAACTGGGTACCTGGATCAGCCGCAGAACCATGCTGGTAGCCACACCCCTTTTGATGGGTTTTAAGGGTTGATGGGCTTCCTCCGGACTAGCACGTGGGGCAGGGCCGGGCTTCCTCCTCCTGTCTGGGCTTGGTGCCGGGCTTCCTCCTCCGGTCTGGGCTGGGCTAGCGCCTGGTTTCCTCCTTCCCACAATTTAGTATATAAAGGGTTCGTGGGTTACATTAGTCTTCCATATCTATTTAATTGATTGTTCTGATCTTGCCATAGTTCAATAGATCTTGAAAGGAAGAAGTAGATTTCAACAGATCCAGTCAGCACCTTTTCACTGTCAGCACCAGCTTGGGATCTGTAGAGCACAATAACATGTCTGAAGATGCATGGTATGCACTATTGATGTGGAAACAGACCTTCTCTACTCTTCAGAATGGAGGAGCAGAAATAATGTGAATTCACATGGCATGGGCAACTTATTCCCTCGGCTCTATTAACTATCCCTTACTTATTATAAGATAGTCTTTAGGGGCTTAGAGCCTTTAAATATATAGAAAATTATCCAAGTGCTATACCATTATCATCATACAATTTCTATTTACTTGAAATAATAAGTATGCAGGAGGATTTGATGAAACACATATACTCAGCAATGGGAAATCAACCATAAAAAGATTCATGCCCCCATATTAACAGAAATGATTAGGGTCTAGTTTTTTGCCAGCATTCTGAACCATCAGCAAAGCATAAAGGACATATTATTTTGTCATATACTTCCCACCAAGAAGAAGATGGAAGTCTTTATGCTGAAACAGGTTTCTAGAAGCAGTATATTCACACTGGGAATATTACTTTAACCAAGTTTCAGGAGCAATGGAAGTTTTCCAGTGTTGATCCTAGAGCAAGCAGGAGGCTGTGTGACACTTCAGGCAGATGTAGTCAGTGCTGCTTCAGTTGTGGCCCTTGGGGCCAGAAATCTCTTCCATCATACAGGAAGGTGTGATGGGGGAAGGAACTTTGTGTTCATGTCAAGCCCACATATGAGAATCTCAAAGTAGACCCTTTAAGGTTTTATAATAAAGTCATGTCATTTTTCCCATTTCTTTTGTTTTGTTAATTTTGTTGTATGGGGGCTTGTTTATATGTACTCTGGAGTATTTTAAGTGATAAATTTAAAGTGATAAAAGTGATAATTAAACTTGCTTCCCTCCTTGCAAGAAAATACCATTTTGTTTTTAGAGCAATTTCTTCAGGATTTTTTTCACTACCATATCTTTGCTATTATTTATTCTTTCTTTTTATAAAAGAGCTATTGTGTACCTTTAAATGAAGAAAAATATGAAAAGAAAATATTTGTTATTTTTAAATTGATATCCCTAATAATACTGCTTTTTTCATGTTTCACCTTTGTCTTTGAGGGAACTAAATTCTAATCAAGGGAAGGCTCCAACTTCCTACTGCAATACAGCTTTCCCACATGGATTTCGACCACCCCCACTTACATTTCCAAGATTAAAATCCTGTTGATGTGATTTTCCAAAGTATTCAGTGGAAATTAAATGTTGATAGATGGCAACTCCTCATTCATGATCCCCAAAAGGGAGCCAAATTCATCAGGCATCAGGGTCTGATTTCGAATGGTATCATTTTTAATTAAAAATATATTTTGAAAATGTGGAAGTAGATTTCAACAGATCCAGTCAGGTTTAACTCCCTGAAAGCACCACTTGCTCACACCTGAGAGAAATGTGTGCTGTTCCTTCTTACTTTCTGAATAACAAATTAATTTTTGGAAACCCAGATATTGTCAGAGTACAGCCTACCTCATTCTGAGTATACCATCCTACTAGGTTCACAGTGCTTTGTCTTTCTCAAAGCAAGTTCTCATGGACAGAAAGTCTGAGAGTGTATCCATCTGTGTTCCAAACTCAGTGTGCAAAATAGGAAAGCCCTCTCATTGTTTCATGCACAGACAAGGCTCTAGGGAGATGTTTTCCATCCTAGGATACTATGACTTAGGCTCTGCAGGATTCTAGAAAAATATGACTGAATTTCAGCTTTAAAAAACAACCAGTTTTGTGAAAGTACCTTTTCAATGTACATTTACTCTCTTCTCCTGTAGTTAGGTCTAAATTGAGAAAGTGAATGAATAAGTTGAGACCAGGGCCTCAGTCATCATTCAGGGGGTATGTGAGAGTGAGTGTCACCCCTTAATGGGAGTATCTTGTTACTCTCACCATTTTTTTGTGTCACTGAAAGTCGCTGCCACCTGTTCCCTCTGCCATCATAGGTAACACCACAATACCTTCATTCAAACCTGCAGTATGATTAGGGTAACTTGTTTGCCTAGATAGAGCCAGAAAATTGACCAGGGACTCCTAAAGCTCATTGCTATTCCTGCATGGTATGGCTTCTCCTGGTACCAAGATACATATTCATCCTCCAGTTGTCTCTAGATGATGTGATTGAGACTATCTGACCTGTGTCACCCATGCTGAGGGTTGATGAGTCTGGGCTAATGTTGTGTCTTCTGCAGCTCTGGCTCACCTAGGACCACCATTGTTATACCAGAGTGTGTTTTTCTCTCTTTTCAGGATCCTGGTCCTAGTCTGTTCTGACTCAGCCTCCATCAGCCTCTGGGTCTGCAGGACAGACAGTCACCATCTCCTGCACTGGAACCAGCAATGATATTGGGAGATATAATGATGTCTCCTGGTATCAAAATCTCCCGGCATTATCACCTTATACTCCTGATTTATGGAGTCACTAATCGTCCCACTGGTATACCTGATCGCTTCTCTGGCTCCAAGTCTGGCAACACAGCCTCTCTCACCATTTCTGGACTTCAGCCTGAGTATGAGGCTGATTATTACTGCTTCTCATATACAAGCAACAGCACTTTACACAGTGTTCCAACTTCATGGGAAAGTGGGTCTAAAACCTGCCCTGAATTCACATTATCCTCTTCACTCTGAAGATGCTTCCTCAGTCCTGCACAGAAAAGGCTTATTGCACAGGTCCCTGAGAATTCATTTCTCTATCATTTCCAATTTTGTTCTACCATAAGGTGCAAAAGGAAACACAATTTCTTATTTATTGTGTAAGGACAATAACAGCTTTTTATTTGCTGTGTGATGTTGTACCTACATGTGCAACTTTTTCACATCCTTACAGTAGGGGCAGAATAATATGAAGATGCCTATTTGGTTCAGTTCCAGTAGTTCTCAGAGAAAACCTCAGATTACTGCCTCCTACTCCCATATTTTTCAGACCTGCCTGGAATCCCTTCTGCATCCACCATGCTGAGGTCAACATCTCTCTATTTGTGTCTGCTGGTAAAGTTACAACCACTGAGAATATCTGAGGATATTACTGAGGGAATGAGGACAAAGGAAAAGATGCTGTCTTTCTTTTAGTCATAGATATTTGTTATTATAGTCCAGTGAGGTGTTACACACAGAATTTAAGTGGAGACTATTCTTAATCAGGATTCTCTCTTCCCTTAGAAACCTGAAATCCTGTCCTGGATGTGTTCTGCAGGTGAACTGTCTCTCAGTAGTATGGGCTTGTCCTGAAAGGATCGTTTTGTTCCAGAAGGAAGAGATGTCTTGTCAGTGTACCACTTCCTCCTCAGGGGTTCCTAATAGTTCACAATTTGAATGGTGACTCCAACAAATTTCTAGCTAGAAGTTTAGTAATAAGATTCCCTAAGTACATTTACACATAAAAATATAGTCAAAACTTCTTTGTGAAGTTGTGAATGCACTTAGGCTTATTTTCCAGAAGATGAGATACAGTAACTACTTCTATCTCTTTTGCCTGAACTAACAAACATCCAAAACTTGTTCCCTTCCTTACACTTTTCAGAGACAATGGACAGGTTTGTTTCCTTCTATTCTTAGAATTCAATCTGAGTGATGAACTAAGGCAAGAAGGGCCAAGGATATCTCAGGATCTGGAAGAGCAAAATGGAAGACTTGCAGGGAGGATCAGAGTGAAGAGGATCCAACCAATGGTAAGATGACACAGAGTGAAGAGGGTGTGAGAAAAGAGAGGGGTGGAGGGATTGGATCAGGTGATGCTGCAGGGAAAGGGATCAAGGGAGGAATCTGGTCTCAGTCTGAACACAGAGACACATCAAGGGAATCTTCTGTAGGTTCTCCATGAGCCCAATAATGCTATCAAGTGCTTTATAGTTGTCATATGGAGAATGGACTACAGGGTATAAAAGTGAAAAGTGTGTTGTGACAATTTGCAAGTTTCTGACATGCCAGACCAGAAACTGGAAGTCATGTTTGATTTAATAAGCAAAAATAATTCTTTTTTCGTCTTTGTGTTATATGATAGGATTGTTTCCTTGCTCTGACTTGAAGATCACTACTTTTTCATTCTCCAGAGATAATCTTCTCTTAATCCCTTTTAGCATACCTCTCATCTGTGGTACTGCCCCTTTGTGGCTTGCTCTGTTTCCTTGATAAAACTTTGTCTCTCTCTACTCATTGACAGATACTTTGACATTATTTCTACCATCATTTTTAAAGGTCGGTGTAGAATCTTTGTAATACAATCTTTATTATGATATTGGCTGTCCAGTTTGGTCAATAGAATATCTGTTCATTGTCCTAATATCAGTTGAGATTTTCTGGTTCTTTATATGCCCAGTGGTCTTGTATTTTATACAGGATATGTCTAATTATATGTTATGATATGATATATCTATTCAAAATACAGAAAAAAATAAATGTCATCTATAATTAATGTAAAAAATAAATAAATAAAATCCTATGTTGATATTTTTGTTTCAGTAGATTATATATTGATTTAGACTAAACCAACTTTCTCTGGATTGTGGTTTCAATATTGTACCAATTTAGAAACCCTTAGCCATGGCATTTGGGTCTTTCTTTATTGTGAGATTTGCAGGGGTCAGCTGAGTATCAGTGAGCACAATTCTAGTCCTTATTCTTTCGTATTCTCTCTGGGATCAGAATGATGCAAGGGTAGCTCAGAATTAAGCCTGATTTGCAACGTGATTTTTCCAAGCTCATTCTGTTCCACACCTTCCCACTATGTATGTGTCCTTGGGCCTTCCCTTTGTCTTCTTCCCATTTCCTATGATGATGTCACCAAATACTAAGAGGACACAGAGTAATAGAAGTAGTAGAATTAAGTGATACTCTCTGGGAGGGAAAGGGAGGGGGAGGAGATTAACAAGAATGGTGGAATATGATGGTCGTCATTATTCAAAATACATGTATGAAGATTTGAATTAGCTGTCAACACAACTTATACACAAACAGAGATATGAAAAAATTTGGTTTATATGAGTATTAAGAATTATAATGCAAAAAAAGAGTACATGTATAATGGCATAATTTGGCATGAACATACTTTATATACAGAGTTATGAAAAATTGTGCTGTATATGTGTAATAATAAGTATTAGTAATGCCTTCCATTGTTGTCATGTTTTTTTTTTTTTTAAAGTGACACACTCTTGGAAAATCATCTCCTCAAATGAGAAAGGAAAGCTCCCACAGTCTCTGCTGCCACCACTGTGAACACAGACAATTTCCCAAGTCAAGATCAAGTAGAATGGAGAAAAGAGACACCCTAAGGAAAAAAAAAAGTGTGGACATTCCAAGTTTCTCAGAGCATGAGGAATTCCTTTTCTTCTGCAGGAGACAGAAGAGTGGGGTGTCCCTGTGTCCTGCACAGCAAGGGATCAGTAAACCAAACAAATGTGTGAACTTGCTGGGAAATCAAAAGTCTGAAATAATATTTAGAGATAAATGTTGAGAGCCACAGATGAAGGGGCCCCAGCAAACTTCCAGCTGCCAGCAAACTTCCAGCTGCCAGCAAACTTCCAGCTGCCAGCTGATGATTGGCTCACAGCGGCCCCAGCAATTTCTAGATGCCAACTGATTGGCTCCTCTGCGGTGATGCTCATTGGGCTGTTTCCTAGCCTTTCAGACCACGGAGCTGCACATTGGGGGACTTTTTTTGGCTCCGTCCACACGACCCAGCCAATCGGCCTCAAGAGCAGGAGGAGTGGGGGAGGTTGAGAGGCTTGTGGGAAGCCGGTGGTGGCAGTTGGGCTCTGAAGGTTTTCCTGAGGAGCTGTTTTGTTTGACGTGTGTGGTTCAAAAAATAAAGTTCGTTTCTTTTGACAAGTGGCTCCTGAATTGTGCCCAGCCAAACTGCGGCATTTGGTGGCCCGTACGGGGAAATACTGAGGGTAAGTGATGAGGTAAACTGCTCGCCCCTGAGGGCAGGGCGAGAGGATGGGTAGCCATTTTAAGATTCCTCTTTTGTTTTGCTTCACTTTTGTTTTAAGTTGCCTGTCCCTGGAGATGTGTAAGATGGAAGAAAAACCGCTCACATCTGAGGAACAGATAGGGAGAAAGGACAGATGGACATTTCAGGAGG
>NW_025999898.1:4939923-4949271 GCF_001458135.2 Marmota marmota marmota
GTGCTAACAGTTATCAGATATCCCAGGACAATGGCTGTCCTGGTTACAGCAGGATAATAGCAGAATGTTTTAAGCACTGCAACAGTAAGATAGCTGCAAATTGTCTCCAGCTCTGTAAATTTTTTGTGCACAAAATAGCATATGACAACTCATAAGCCTTGAAAAATTTACAACGCCCCTATCATTTAGATTCCTGATTATGAGACCTTTTATTTGAAACTTGCAGAATTGGTTCTGGGTCATTGTTCCTCCATCAAAGGGCAGTGGCCAACCTGGCCCCAGCTTTCCATAAAAATGTCTCTGTGTTTTCTTTGTATGTTTTTCTCCAACTCTAGTTGCCTCTACTCATGATTCATTTGTTGATGTTGTGCAGGTTGTGGCACAGACAGTTCTAGATTTGCATAGAGTACAATTTAATGGGGAATCTTACTGGCAGAAGCATGTCAGAGACAAGAGGAAGACCTAGTTGATCTCTTTCTGCTCTCCATCAGTGCATGTTGCTCACACCTGAACAGAAAAATCATGGCCAGAAAATATGTATGAGGAGACATGTCTGGATCTATATTCCACCACAGTACCTAGGACTCACATGAGCACACCACAGGCCTTGTGGTCACAAATATGAGCACAATTTCTGTGTTGGGAGACACTTCCAGTGACACCCTCATGCCAAGCACCTTGACTCACTTCTCCATCACACAGGGTGGGCAACAACAGGGGCCAGCTCCGTCCTCATGGTTGGAGGCTCTTGTGTTTCCCTTTGCCATCAGTATAACTTGGCTCCTACTGATCAGAATACAAAAGGTACATTTGCAGGCAACATCACAATATTTGTAACAGGAGGCCCTAGTGTGTCCACTTACCAAAGAGTCCCTGCTAACTAAGCTGGGCTCCTGGTGAC
This sequence comes from Marmota marmota marmota, assembly GCF_001458135.2. Classification (NCBI taxonomy): domain Eukaryota; kingdom Metazoa; phylum Chordata; class Mammalia; order Rodentia; family Sciuridae; genus Marmota; species Marmota marmota. The sequence continues at coordinate 4,940,825 of NW_025999898.1, forward strand.
AGTCAAGCCATAACGGAAATAGCAGTGAACCAAAGAGCACATGGGACCTGCTTTGCAGCCCAGCTCTTCCTCTCCCTGCTGTGGTCATGTTCTGTCTGATAAAGCTAGGACCTGAATTCTAAGGCCTAGATCCACTTGACACTATTGTTTTCACTTCTCCTGGACTTTACCTACTGTGAAGTGGGGAATATACTAATCTTTAGGGAAAAAAACTACACATAGTGACACAAAGAACAAAAAGATCTTAATTCAAAGGAGATATCCCAGGTCTTGCTAAGTGGAGCCCTCTCCTTCCTCTGAGGAAATCTGAAAAAAATCACAAATATTTTGTGAGGTGGTCCTGAACTTCCCCAGGAGAGACTTGGAGAATTTGCAGAAGTTCTCCACCACAAACTAGAATTTCATTGCATAATCATCACAAATTTTATGCCATTTTTGTGCAAAAAGTGGGATGTGACCATTATGAGAAGATTTTTTTTAAGTTTGCTAATATTACTTAAAAACCATTTATTACTCAATTGTCTTTGATGCAAGATTATGATACACAGACTACTCATGATTATACATTAATAAATGGTAAAAATTTTATGGTGAAATACAAAGGATATATTGGGATGAAGTATAATAATTTTAGTAAAAATGATGATGGTGAGGAGGAGGAGGAAGAAAAGGAGGAGGAGCAGGAGAAGGAAGGTAGAGATGGAGGAGGAGGACAAGGATATTAGTGGTGGCATCAGCACACAGATGAGCTGTGGTGCCAAACATCCTATGTTCCAGTAGCCCCACACATGCTGTGATGGGAGAAGGAGTAACATTAGTTTTGATGCCTATTTTTATATATTATAAGGAAATTTCTCCTAGGCCTGTCACTTAGGTTTCTCTGACCAGGAACCTCTGTAGTATGGCTGCAGTTTATTCTGCATTTTCCCCTCTTCTATCAAAACACATGGACCAGAAACAGATTTTATATTTGGACACTCAATTACATAAGCTGTGCATGGCCCATCTTGGGGAACACTGAAGAGACCACCTCTCTGCACTGTGCTGAGAAAGAAAGGGTGGGTGAGGCTGCCACAAATTGAGGCTGTAATCCCTACCCATACCATTTCAGATGACAGGGGCTTAAGGGTCACCTGGATGAGGTAAGCCCCTACTCTGAAGCTCCTACACTGGCAGGGGGCAGCAGAACTGCTACAAGGAGAAATCAAAACACACGTTGCAAATGCCCAGGGTAACCCAAGAGGAAGGCCAGCCTTGGAGGTCAACAGGTATCCAAGGAACAGTCCGCAGATTGGAAGTCAGGAGAGTTCATCCTATGACCTTGTCCTTGGGCTTTAGTGACCAAAGGTTGTGAGGGCCAGACTCAGACTTTTTCAACCCAGAATCACAGAAGTTGGTCATAGGAGGAAATGCACTGGAGAAAGTTGTCCCAGGTATCAGGATGGGCAGCTGCTACAGGACTCTACATTTGCTGTGGATACTACATGATGTGCAGGTGTTCTGCCAGCAAGCTCATTGTGAGAGGATGGATATTCCAGCCCGGGTTCTTCAGCTACATCAGCTGCCTGGGTCTCTTACCCACTTATGGGGCACAATCCCTTGCTGTCCAGTAGTGGTCCTCGGTCTGATCTCTTTCTCATAAGTATTTGCAGAGATACCTGGTCCTCTACACTGGCCTCTTCTTCCACCTCCAAGTACATCAGCTCTGAAGATGACAGCTCCACTGATCAGTTGCAATCTCAATATTTGGGGAGAATCCAGGAATTTCCCCTGGAAAGAGCATCCATGAACTTATTTAGGACACTCTGATGAAGTCATAGCCCTGACTGTCCATGTTTCACTGAGAGGTTTCTCCTTATAGGCAGAACCTCTGATCCAGAGATCAGTTCCATATACCACGTGGCATCCAGAGATGATCAAATCTTATCTCTCAGACAGGTCTGATGCCTGGCCCTTTTAAAAGATTACATAAAACACTGATAAATGATTAATAAAAGAGAGCATTCCTGTTCTAATTCCTAGTCTATTCCAAGAAGGAGGATGCCATAGAAAGGAGAAAACACCTGACATAAAATGAGACCAGAAGCTGTGATGAATAAAAACACAGGTGATTATTTCCCAAGCACAATATCCCATGTGAAAAAATTTACCCAAAATGCTTATACTGTAGGATCAAATACAAATGATAATGATGGGAGAAAAGTGCAGCTGAGAGACACATGAAGAGGTGGAGGAAGGCAAGAATCCATGACTCACCTTCAGCTGAGTGGGATGTTATCACTGGTCTCTGAGAAGGTTCCATCTCAGCCCATGGCCAGGCTCTTGGAAGGTCAACAGCCCTGCTGAGCTGGGTCTAGGACACACCTAAGCCCAGGAGGTCTGGGACTTTTGTCATGGTTTCAATTCCTGGAAGGAGGCTCTGATGTGGGACCACAGAGTCCAAGGCTGATTTTCTGCCCCTAGAAGCATCTGGAGGAATTTGGGGGTCCATTCTTGTTCCTCAGTCTCTTTTTCTTACCCCATAGCTGATGAAACTATTGTCCACTTGCCCTCAATGAAGAGCCCACCGGGAGTAGTAAGTTTGCATAAGCACCAAATATTCTTTGTCTCAAAGGAGCTGAGAAGGAATGAGAGAGCCTGGGGAGCCCAGGTGTGCTGTTGGTCTCAGGAGACAGACTTCTGGGAAATTTCTACCATGGTCTGTACCCCTGTCCTGCTCACCCTTGTCTCTGTCTACACAGGTGATGTTCTAGGCTAGCCACAGACTCAGCTCCCACAGGACCCTGAGCTGGGTCCACGGCAAACGAAGAGCTCAGTCCAACATAGTGATTGGGTCTCTTCTAATGGATCATTCATCTTCAGGTCCCCCTCTCCTCTCTCTCTCTTTTTTACTATTCTTAAATTTGTTTTAATTAGTTATACATGGTAGTAGAATGCACTTATGCACTTTGATATATCATACATAGATGGGATATAATTTCTCATTTTCTGAGTATACATGTTGTAGAATCATATTGGTCATGCAGTCACCTATATACATAAAGTAATAATGTCTGTTTCACTCTACTATCTCTCCTATCCCTACATCTCCTCCTCTCCCCTCCCTTCACTTTCCTCTACCTAATCTAAGGTATTACTATTCTTCTCTATCATCCCCCCCAACTTATTGTAAATTAGCATACATGTATTAGAGAAAACCTTTGGCTTTTGGTTTTTGGGGATTGGTGTACTTTGCTTAGCATGATATTCTCCAACTCCGACCATTTACAGGAAAATGCCATAATTTAATTCTTCTTAAACCTGAGTAATATTCCATTGAATATATATACTACATTTTCTTTATCCATTCATCTATTGAAGGACTGCTGGTTCCATGGTTTAGCTATTGTGAATTGAGCTGCTATAAACATTGTCTTGAAGATTCCACCAGCTCCTATGTACGGACAAAGTCACCCTTAAGGTGAGTATCCCCCTGTCAGAGGGCCACAGTCACCTGCTCTGGAGAAAACGTTCTAAGGCATATGTTCACTGGTACCATCAAAAGCCAATTCAGTACCCTGAATGAGGACAGTAACTGGCCTTCAGGGATCCCTGAGCAATTCTCAGGCTCCAGCTCAGAAAACACAGCCACCCTGACCATCAGCAGGGCCCAGGCAGGAGATGAGGCAGATTATTATTGTCAAAGGTGAGAGAGCAATATTGAAGCCCAAAGTGACTCAGCAGATGGAGAAGTGAGACACAAACCCCTTTCTTTTCTGTATCACATTCTTATAACCCCCAGGAGGACAGGTGTTCAAGTCATAAACTGGTCTTGCCAGCTCACTCAGATCTAAGGCCCTAGGGTGCCCTTTCCTTCAGCATCCAGATAGGCTCTGCAGAGGGGCCCAGGAGTGGATTTACAGGTGACACAATCAGGGTGTTCTGGTGTATTTTTTTTTCTTTAAGTGTGTGTCAGGGAAAGAGGACCTGAGTGGAAGGACAGACAGAAGGCATCGTCTGACCTGTTCTGTTCTTTTTTCTTTTTTTGGAGGGGGTACTTGGGATTGAACTCAAGGCACTCAACCATTTAGCCATATCCCCAGCTCTATTTTGTATTTTATTTTGAGAAGGGTCTCATTGAGTTGCAAAGGGCCTCGCAATTGCTGAGGCTGGCTTTGAACTTTCGATCCTCCTGTATCAGCCTTCCAGGCCTCTGGGACTTCAGGTATGTGCCACTACGCCAGGCCTGACCTCTGTTCTTTATCCCTGAATTTACTTTTAGTGTAGACTAGGAAACTTGAGGTCCTTATGTCCCAGATTTGTCCCAGGACTGCCCAGCTCTTGAAAAGTTCCTGGAGCCACAGTTTCCTATGCAGAATTATATTTGCTGTGATTCTGAACACAGCAAACCAATGTAGTGGTCCTTGTGATAGCCCTCTGCAAGACCAACTACCCATTCCCACACAGAGAAAGAGAAACCTGGCTCTGCCTCTCTAGGGACCCAACTTCACCTAACTACAGACATCATAGCTCCAACTGCCCTTTCAGCCACCAGGTGATCATGGTATGCCATGGTAAACCTCATGGGATATGCAGTCATTAATACATTCAGCCAAGTGCTTTATGCCATATCTGGAAAATTTCTCAACTAATGTTGCGCTTGTTAATATTTCCTAGAAATGCCTAGGTAATGCAGAATTTAACACAGGCAAATGTCTTTTCAACAGGCTATCCAGAAACATAGAATAAAGAAAATTCTGGGAAATAATTCAAAATGTAAAGTACACAGTCCACCAACTGGTAATTGGAACCTACACAATTTATAATCCACACAATTTCCAAAGAAAGACGAAACCATGATCCATGTTCCCATGAAAATATGCTTGTTAAAAGCATAAACATGGGCTGGGGTTGTGGCTCAGTGGGTAGGGCACTAAATTTGCATGCCTGAGGCACTGGGTTCAATCCTCAGCACCACATAAATTTTTTGATAAAATAAAGATATTGTGTCCATCTACAACTAAAAAATAAAATTTAAGAACCATAAACATGTTCACTCTTTCACCATAAGATTATGCAAAAATCCTTTTTTGACTTTTGAGTGACATAATTCTTAGAACTGATCCACATTCCATTTTCAAACACTTAACTCAAAGACAAAGAAATAAAGTTAGCATGTCTTATGTTAGAAGATTAGAAGAAGAAGGGGGATGAGAAAACAGAAATATTTGGCTAAGCTGTATCTACATATTCATGTTAAATACTTGAAACTCCTTGTGACTGGTCCCAAGGTCATAGCTGATACTCATTATGACTCTTCACTATGTATTCCTCACCACCTGAACCTTCAACAGACACCTCCATTCCCCAGTATGAGGACCCAGTGTTCATTCCTGCCATCCCTGGTCTCTTTTCAGCCCTGCCTTAATAAGGATATGGTGACTTTCTATTTTTAATCAAGAACCATTGGTGAACAGAGGGCTGCCTACATTTGATCCATATTTTTTATGCTATGGCTTTAATGTCTCAACCAACACTGAGGTTGAAATTCAGTACACATTGTGAGATAGTTAGAGGGTAGAAATGTAATCTGACTATATATTTAGAAGTAAAACCTTTGAAAGGTAATCAAGGTTAAATGAAGGAACAGAGCAGAATCTTAATCCAATGGTACTGTGGCTCTAGATGAGGAAGAGAAACCTGAGCAATGATTCTGTCTTGCCACTGGATGCCATCAGCCACCTCAGGACTCTACAGAGTCTCTGTCAGCAGAAAGACCATCACCAGAGACCAAATATATGCTGGTGCCATGTTCTTGGACATATAGAACATGGAGCTAAATAAATATTTTTCCCTCCTAAGTTACCAGTCTCTAATCAGTGATAACCTCAAAAAAAGGACTAAGAAAAATAGAACTGGACAATAAGACCTTTGTTAGTAACCAATGTCTGAATATTTAGAAACATAGACTGGAGGACCTTAGAGGAAAAGGCTAGAAAAAGTTCAAAATGGAAAATTATGGAAATGGAAAGTTATGGGTGATTCTCTTGAGGAGCCAGAAGACTAAAGTATTAGGAAAAGTTTATAACTTCTTAGAGATTGGCTATGTGGTCATGACCAGAACACTGATACATTTGTGGACAGATGAGGACATCATGCTGATGAGGGCTTACCTGGAAAGGAGCAATGGGTTTTCAAGAACTGGAGGCAAGACTATCTTTATTATGGAAAAGCAAGGAATCATGCTGAACTGATATTTTTGGACAGGTTGTTTAAGGTTCCCACCTTAACTTATTTTGAAGTTTTCCCTAATTGTCAGTCAGTAAGAAGATGGAAACAAAATGATCATGATATTTGGAACTCTGGGGTGAAATTACGTTTAAATAAGATGGTAAGGGTGGGGCACAGTTCCAAAAAGACAAGCAGGAGAAACCTGAGCAAGGATAAGTCTTATCAAGTCTTATCAACCTGTATCTATTACCATATAATGCCTTATACCATCTTGAGACTCTGCAGAGTTTCCCCAACAGTAAGTAAGAAGGGCCTCACCAGAGCTTGCCAGAGATGACCTAGAACAACCCAGACTTCAAATCCATGAGTGGCTACTGAATATTAGAATGCCTCTCCACCCAGATACCCAGGGTATGGACCACCTGCCCAGTATGTCACTGAGCCTCAGTTCTGCACCTTTTCCATCTTAGACACATAAACTCCATCACACACTGATCACTATTAGATCTGTCTGACATAATGACTGCTGGTTCACACAGTTTTGGATGTGTGATCCTTTAAGTCCCATGTAACCTTGCTTCTGCCAGGACCTGTAATTGCAGGATCTGGTTTTCAAAAGATGCATAATTCCTATTACAGATAACATGGTCTTAATCCAGAACCCCATATTCAACATGTAAATTCTCCTAGAGGAGACTAACCTAGGTTTGTGCACTCATGGCAACTTCAAAACTATCACAGAGACTACTGGATACAATTTCCCACAAAGATAGGCAACTGACCCCCTTGTGTGACACACAGAGATCATTCCTGCTTTGGAATCCACACCTACTCATTAATCTCTCTTAATATTAGAATTGGACCAATATCCCTAAATTTGAACTATGCTGTTTGTGCAAATCTTATAGGTTTTGAGGGTTCTCCTCCCATTGGTGTGCAGGGTAAAATCAAATAATTTTGTGAAAGATTATTTGTGGAAACATTATTTTATGGAAGATTTTGTCCATTATTTTGGCTTGGAAAGCTCCAAACAGCTAAACCCTAAATATTTGAGCTAATATGGAAGAATGAAATTTATTATGCTATCTCTTTCACTCTCTGGAATGCATGTCTCTGAAAATCATTCAATATACTTGCCAAGTAATACTCATCCAATACAGTTACAATAAAATAGTATAGGGCCAGGAGTTTCTTCTGGTTGTCACATTGGTCCAAGCACATATGGAGAGTGAATGAAGTACAGAGGTAAAATGTATATATTCAGTGATGTGCATTTCCTATGAATGCACACCATTTTTGACCCTGTATTCTTAGAGGAATTCAACTTCCCCATCAATTGTGCATTCTATGCACCTGAAGAAATATTTTTCTGATCTAGTACAGACCACAGCTCATTCAGAAATGGACAGTAAGATGACTTTTGTCTGGACATGCAGAAATCTACTTCTACCTTCCAGGATTCATTCAAATGTTATTATAGGCAAATCATAAGTTAAATCAACATGAAAACCAACCATAACCATGATTCCCTTAGATCTTTAAGGTGGCACTAGATTATGCCACTCCCCATCCACAGATATGCTATTTTAACTTGCAAATTTGAATAGGGCAGAAATAGGGGAAAACTCATTGTGTAGCATGAACATAATGGTTCTGGCATGAAATGGTTTAGTGTTTCCCAGTCATATAGTCCATGGTGCAAACACCAGATCTGCCCTGGCAGTGAGACAGCACCATTGAAAAACTTAAAGAAGCAGGCATTGTGGTGCCCATGAAACTTTAGAAATATAGGCAGCAGCTATATTTGCTCTCCTTGACATTTAAAGTGCTCTTTTATGCTGAGGATGTTCTTTGGGGACACTTCTTTTAGTGCATTTTGCCTGAAAAAAATGGTTTACATCTAGAATTGGGGGTTGAAATGGGTCTTAGCATAGTTCCCCTTGAACTTTCTTCATAAATTCTGAGGGTTTAGAATCAAGAAGAAACAAGTTGGCCATCTATCTAGTACATCGAAAGATGCTGAATCATCCCCATTTTTCTCTGCAGATCAGACTTCAAGACAGTCACTTGGAATCATTCTTCATAAATGTACCTACCTTGCTTCTGATGGTTATGCATATTCACATGACCAGTTATTTCAGAGTACTATTATCACTATTTGTATCAATGTCCCAATTCTATAAACACCTACTGTCATCTATATTGGCCCCTCAGTGGCACACGTATCCTCACACCTG
>NW_025999899.1:0-3301 GCF_001458135.2 Marmota marmota marmota
TGGCAACACGGTGTAAGAATATAGTAGTTAGTCTTTTTCAGTCACAAGAAGCACACCTGGAGGCTAAGGGTAGGCATTAATGATCACCATCAAGGCCTAATTCAAATGTAAAAGACCTTGAGGCTCCTCTGTGGGCTGGACTGTCCTATGGAACAGTCCAGCCAACTCCTTTATCCCAGAGGTGGAAAACCAGAAGGTGGGGTGAACCCAGATGGAAGTTATAGGAGGACATGTGGGGGTGAACCTGGATGGAAAGGAAGACAGTGGCTTTGATTCTGAGTGTTTAACATAGCTTTTGCTCCATGCTCTACCCAGAACCATGTATAAACTCCTAAGTTGGCACACCAAAATGGGTTTTTCTGCTATCAGGCCTCCTCCCACATGGTGAATCTGTCCCTTCTCCCTTAAGTAAATCCTGATCCTTTTACTCTTCCCTTTTATCATTGTCTGTGGATCTTATTCTTCAAAATTCAGGAGACAAGAACCAAGAGGAAATTGGTAAATTCCTCCATGAGGCCACTGGAAGCCACACTCTTGCTGGGCACTGGCCCCACCAACCGACTGCCATGGAATTCTGTGATGGACACTTGGGCTTTGCCTTGTATGTCAGTTTCAGGGGCATTTCTTGTCTGCCACGTGATGTCCTGTGGACACAGGATCATTGCCATCACCATAACTTCCATTCGCCAGCAGGATGGGTGGCACCAGCTCTGCCCACCTTGATCCTGAGGGTCTGACTCTGCAAAGGCATAGTCTCCCTGGAATTGATGGACAAAACACAGAGGCACACATCAGGCAAACACACACCTCCTTACACATCACACAACCCAATACACATGTCACACACACCCACTCAACACACAGTACTATAACTCACATGCCACAAAACACATCATCCTGTCCAAACTGTGCTACACAAACAACACGCGACATGCACAGCACCCAACTATCCTCACACAAACACAGCACACACACGTCATGCACACCACACACGTACACTGCATACACACCACATACATAAACATTATACTACACACCTACACCATTCTTTGAACATTATTAAAGCTTTTTTGTGGCTCACTATATGATCAGTGTTTGGAAAAGTCTGTGCACGTGTGTCTCTGTGTCCTGCAGCTGCACCTCAGGTTCCAGGGCCATGTGGTGTGGCCATGGGGGGCCTTGGGTCCTAGAGGAGGGGCTCATGTGCCCCTGGGGCTCACCCTCCTGGGCCCTGCTGAGCCCCTCCCATCCCAGCTGCCTCTGGTGATACACTGAGGGATCAGGGCCGAGCTCTTATGCTACCTATCATCCAAGGACACCCCTGGGCACCCACAGGACAGAAGCCACACCACACAACTCAGTATCCCCATGCTCTAGAGCTGTGGGCTCCCTCCACCCATCACTCAAGTGGCCTTTCCTTCTGCTGGTCCAGATGCCAGGGACTTCCCACCCAAGGACTTTTCCTTCACATTTCTCCAATGCTCATGCCTCCCCCTGGAATGCAGAACTGGAGAGGGGAATATTAACCATGGGGTGGGCCTCCAGGGTGGGCTCAGAGGCCCTCCTCTCTGGACTCTGTCTCCAACTCTAACTGTGCCTCAGCGACCTGCCCCAAAGCCCAGAAGCTGCTTGGGGTGGTCTGTGCAAGTGGGGGATCCATGTCCTTAGGGGGACATGCTTTGGGGGCCTATTATAGGGGGAGAAAGGATGAAAGGTAGGGAGTTCAGGAGGGGACTAAGAAGACCCTGGAAGCTGGGAAACCACAGGCCCAGGGTGCACATAGCCACACCTGCTGTGCAGGGGACATAGACAGCACCTCAGTGAGGGGCCCAGGGTCTGTAGACTGGGGACCCTTGGGAGCCCTAGAAGGGGAGCAGGCACTGGGGAGGAACTTTTGGACTTCTGGACCCAAGAATCTGGAGTCCCTGCTGACTGACTGGGGCATTCACCAGTGTCAGAGAAGACAATATAAAACAGAAAAATGAATTGAATCACAATTTGGCCAAAACCGAGCATGAAGCTGATCTGCCTCTGCCTGTCCTTCCATCTGCAGGAAGGAAGCCAGGAGACAGAGGGAGAATCTGATCTTCCTCTTCTGTCCTACAGAAGCACTGCCATCCACAGGAACAAAGCTGGGATATGCAGTTGTGTAGGCTCAGGGGACCCTGCTGGGGAACTGATCAGTTCCCTCTAGCCCTATATTCCTTCCTGGGTTAGGGCTTTGGCCTGGCCAAGGCTTCCATCCTGGCCATGGGACGGTTGACTGCAGGGAGCTGGGATGTTGGTAGGAAATGGCAGGGATTGAGAAAAGGGCAATATGGAATTTCTTTGAAATTTTCTGATTTTTATTGGGCCTTGTCTCAGTCTCTCCGTCTTGTCCATCCTGCAGTCTTGAGGGATCTGGGGCTCCCTGTCTTCTGGCCCTTTATTGAGATCCCTTTAAGGGAACCCTGAGCTTGTGAGTGAAAAGAGCCAACCTGCAAAGATGCCCACTGCTTCCACCTAGTGGAAAACTTGGGAAACCTGCTCTGAAGCCTTGGCAATGCCTGCTTTAGGTAGGGTTGGCACCCACCCATCTTCATTCTGACAATTCCCCTGTCTCCGAATAATCTTTTCTGAAGACATTACTGATTGTCCATCAAGTGGTCTGGGCCTAAGTCGCTAGAATGGACTTGTCTTGGTCTGATCTAGCCCCTCATCAGGGACAGGTCCTAGTCCCTCCTTGACCAGAAGTTACAGACTGTTAAGAGTCAGTGTCAAAAGACCCTTTCTGAGCCAAATTTGAGCAACAAAACAGGCTTAAAAAGAGTGGTTCCCAGGCTAAGCTTTTACCTGGAGTCATGAAGAACTTGCTTGGGGTCCATCAAGAGCAGCACCAGGAGGGCTTGCAGTGGAGAAGGGGCCCTGGTCAGCATCTGCCCCCCTGCCCAGCCCCAGATTCCAGGTTCCCTGGATGCAGTCACTGTCCTGTCCAAGTTACCAGGACCCCCTTTCACCTTATAGGCCTCCACTTCTCTCTAGAGCTCTGGGACTGTCCACCATGGTCACTGGGGACATCTGTGAGGATGTGGGGCTCAAAACAGGTGCTCAGATCTACCTTATTCCCCACCCTCCCGATGCTGCATGCATGAAGAACTTTGCTATCTGAGCCCTGAACCTCTCCTAATTTACCCTTGGGGTACATGCACCCAAGTATGGTCCCAAAATCCAGACCCTTCCTCCAATGGTAGAGCTAAGGGATCCCACATCTCCTCTGCCTCATCCTCCCCCCATCAAAAGTGTGGATCCTGCAGTTCTTGTT
>NW_025999899.1:4289-34867 GCF_001458135.2 Marmota marmota marmota
ACAGACTGTTAAGAGTCAGTGTCAAAAGACCCTTTCTGAGCCAAATTTGAGCAACAAAACAGGCTTAAAAAGAGTGGTTCCCAGGCTAAGCTTTTACCTGGAGTCATGAAGAACTTGCTTGGGGTCCATCAAGAGCAGCACCAGGAGGGCTTGCAGTGGAGAAGGGGCCCTGGTCAGCATCTGCCCCCCTGCCCAGCCCCAGATTCCAGGTTCCCTGGCTGCCGTCACGGTCCTGTCCAAGTTACCAGGACCCCCTTTCACCTTATGGGCCTCCACTTTTCTCCAGGCCTCTGGGGCTGTCCACCATGAAAGTCATTGGGGACATCTGGGAGGATGTGGGGCTCAAAACAGATGCTCAGATCTACCTTATTGCCCATCCTCCCAATGCTGCATGCATGGAGAACTTTGCTATCTCCTCATTTATCCTTGGGGTTCATGCACCTAAGTGTGGTCCCAAAACCCAGTCCCTTCCTCCAATGGTAGAGCTAAGGGATCCCGGATCTCCTCTGCCTCATCCTCCCCCGTCAAAAGGGTGGATCCTGCAGTTCTTCCTGGGAGACCGTCTGAGATCAGGGGTAGGCTCTTGGAGGCCCCAGCTGTGGGGTCAATGAGGCATCACAACCGTGACCAGGTGAACCTGGCTGCTAACTCACACTCAGGGTCTTTGGGAAAACATTCTATCTGCAAATAAATTCTTTCTTTATTGTGTTACAAAACAACACACGTCACTGTGGAAACCTTGGGGAAGGTGGAGAAGGTGAGAGCAGGAGGAAGCGGTGGCCTGCATGGAGACGCACAGGAGACCTCAGCCCCTGAGTCAGGCCGGCATCTCTGCGGTCTGTGAGCAGGGAGATGGAGGCCTTACACACTCCGCTGCTGAAGCTGACCTGGAAGGTGCTTAGCAGATGCCTCCACTCCACCTCTGACCAGGGCTGGACGAGGCCTTCGCCTTCTTTCCACTCGGCAGGGCTGAGCAAGGCCATTGTCGCAGATGGCAGGGGACATCTGTAGTCTGGAATTTCCAAAGAGCCAACACTGCCTTTGCATCTGGAGGATGGCAATTTTTTAATTTACCTTTCCCTACAACCTATTCTTCCCTGCAGGGGCAGAAAGATGCACTTTTCAGGTCCGTGTCATTCCTCAAACCATGTGTGTCAGATCCTTTTTTCTAGTTAAGGTCCCCATCAATCTGTCCCTTTCATCCATGGACTGGACCCATCGTCTCAGCCCTAGTCAGGGGCACATTCTGCAGCCACATTCCCTGCCAAAGACTAAAATTACCCCATCCCTGACTGTCCTCTAGAAACTCAGGAGACTCCCAGAATCTGCCAGGAGATCACTCCAGAAGAGACGTAGGAGCTCACCCTGCAGTGTGCACAAGTCTTCCATTGAGTGTGGTCACCAGGTCAAAACATTCATAGAGCCTGGTGCAGTGGCTCCTTCGCCTTCACTCCTCATCACAGAAGTATTTCCTCCCTTGGTCTGAAACAGAATTTCCACTTCACATTGCAATGCACATTTCATGGGCTCATCCTGCCTTACTGGGTAAACACCTCCTCTTCCCCTTTCAAATGCTTGGCAATTTCTAGAAGTGGACAAGTGAACAGAGTTTCTTCGATTGCTTCATCTGCATTATTGAGCCCAAGGAATGTGAGCTTGAGGCTGGGTTGTGTGCTGGTCCAGTTACCAACTTGCTTTCCAAAACTTCCTACTGGCTTATTGGGCTTGTAGCATATTTGGAGACAAGAACCCAGAGGAAATTGGTGAAGGCCTCCATCAGGCCACTGAAAACCCTGATCCTGCTAGGCACCAGGCCCATCAGCCAACTGCCATCTTGACACTGGAATTCTATGATGAACACTTGGGCCTTGCCTTATATATCAATCTCAGGAGTTCCTTGTCTGCCACAGACTGTTCTGTGGACAAAGGGATCATTGTCATTAACATAACTGCCACTCACCAACACAAGGCAGGTGGCATCTTGACCCTGAGGGTCTGGCTCTGCAAAGGAACAATCACACTAGAATTGACAGACAAAACTACACACACACATACCAGATGCCCACACACCTCCTTGCACATCACACAACCCAACACACATAGTCACATACACCCACTCAGCACACAGTATGACAACTCAAATGCCAAGAAACACACCATTCTGTCCAAACTGTGCTGTACAAACAACACACAACATGCACAGCATCCAACTATCCACACACAAACACAGCACACACACGACATGCACACATCACACACACACTGCCCATCCACACCATACTTTGGACGTTATTAAGGCTCTTTTGTGGTTCATTATTCAGCAAGTATATGGAAATTCTGTGCACATGTGTCCTTGTATCCTGCAGCTGCTGATCATGTTTCCTGTGTCGTGTGGGGTGGCCGTGGAAGCCTTGGGACCTGGAGGAGGGGCTTGCACTCCCCTGGGGCTCACCCTCCTGGGCCCTCCTGAGCCCTCCTGAGCCCTTCCTGCCCCAGCTGCATCTAGTGATACACTGAGGGATCAGGGCCCAGCCCTTCTGTTGCCCATCTGCTGCTCAGGCTACACCTGGGTATCCACAGGACAGCAGCCACACCACATAACTCAGTTTCCCCATGCCCTCAAGCTGTGGACTCCCTCCACCCCTCACCTTTCCTTCTGTTGACCCAGATGCCAGGGGCTTTCCATTGAAGGGATTTGCCCCATGTCCTTCACATTTCTCCAGTGAGCTGGACTCCAGCTGCTGCCTCCTAGAATGCAAAACTAGGGAGGGGGATATTAACCATAGGGTGGGCCTCCAGGGTGGGGTTCGGAGGCCCTCCTCTCTAGACTCTCACTCCAGCCCTGACTATGCCCCAGTGACCTGCCCTGAAGCCCAGGAGCTGCTTGAGGGTGGTCTAGGAAGGTGGGGGGCTCCATGCCCTTAGGAGGACTTGCTGAAGGGGCCTGGTACAGGGGGAAAAGGGAAGAAAGGTGGGGAGTCCAAGAGGGGACTGAAGAGACACTGGAAGCTGGGATACCACATGCCCAGGCTGGTCATAGCTTCTAACTGTGCAGGGGACATGGACAGCATCTCAGTGAGGGGCCCAGGGTCAGTAGGCTGGGAACCCTTGGGAGTTTCAGCAGGGGAGCAAGCATAGGGGATGACATTTTTTTTATTCCCAGGGCCCAACAATCTAGAGTCCCTGCTGACTGGATAGGGGCACTCACCAACATCAGAAATAAGAAAAGACAATATAAAAAGAAAAAAATGAATTCAATCACAATTTGGCCAAATCAAAGGAAGATGCTGATCTGCCTCCACCTGTCCCATAGAAGCAGTGCCATCTACAGGAACGAAGCTGGGAGACGCAGACGTGTAGATCCACTGTGTCTGGAGCTCTTTTTCCTCCCCTCAGTGCTGCTCCTCCCACTGGGTACAGAGCAGAACACGGTGAGTATGTCCCCAAAAATCTGGACTAAAGCCAGGGAAGAAGAACCCACTCTCAATCTCCAACACTTCCTCTAGGGAAGAGCTGACCAACCTGGGAAAGAGTCTAGGTGACTGAGAAGGTGGACCATGAAGCTGACTGTGGCTGTCATCAGTGAATAAGAGCCCAGAAGGGACAAAAAGAGAGCCTAGGAGGAGGGCAGAGCCCTGCTCCCAACCTTTCCCAGGGAGGACCCTGAGAAGGAGGCAGCCTGTGCAGAAGGAGGCTCAGGGGTAGGTACAGGAAATCTCTGCCTCAGGGCTCTGAACCTCAGGACAGCCATCTCTGGCACAGTGCAGAAAGGCACCCTGCAGAATGCCTGTCAGCAGCCACAGATCTATCTACTAAGTAAGAGGACAGAACAACCCAACCAGGACAGCCAGATGTCTCCAGGAATCATCACAAGCTGGGGTGATGAAGGACCACCGTGAGTTGAAAGTACTCCTGCACCACACGAGAGGCAGCCAAGAAATTCAAACTCCCAGCATCTCAAGAGCCCAAAACAAAACACACAACAAACTCTTCGAGGGACAGGCAAGAAAGAAAATATTCACTCAACAACAAAGATCAAAAGGAAAAACACCCACCATATTCTCATAAAGAAGTAACACTAGAGAGAGGGTGGTACTCACTAGTAGGCAACAAAGAACCAACTGCAATGAAGACACACTGGGGTGAGGCCCCTGGACACAGAGGTGCTTTAGCACTGGTGGGCAAAGAGCGCTCACCCACAGGAACCAAAAGAAATTGAGCACTGGGGGGCGAGGGGCTCTCACAGAGGAGACTCATCACTGAGCAGGAGGGTACTCACACTCAGGCCGCTGAGGAGACTGCGTGCTGGTGGGCAAGGGGAGCTCACACTCAGGATTCACACAACACAGATTCTTTTAGAGAATATCCTTCAGGGCTATATCTCGGGTACCACAGTGATGGAGGGACAGTGGTGGTTTCTCACTGGTCTCAGGAAGTTCTCCATGATGGTGAGAAATGGTCCTTTGCCATATTTCACTATATCCTGTCAAGGTAGGAATTGCTCCTTATCCACAGATCCCAGTGGGTTTCTACTCTGGTAAAACGATAGAATCTAGAACTCAGAGAATCCTGAGCAATGGTGGGTGAGGGGTGCTCACTGAGAGGACACAGAGGAGAGTGAGCACTGTTAGGTGAGGGGAGCTCACCCTAGAATCAAGAGGAAACTGAACACGGTTGAGCAAGGGGCCCTCACCCTCATGACCCAGAAGAGACTGAGTACTGCTGAGCGTGAAGGAAACAAACAGATCAAGGACCATTCCATAGTGCTGCCAAGAGTTTAAGAAAAATAACTGCATTGTTGGTGGTACAATAACTTGGGAGACAGAGACAGGAGGATAGCAAATTTGAGGCTAGCCTCAGCAACCTAGAGAGACCCTACTAAAATTAAAAATACAGAGGACTAGGGATATAGCTCAGTGGTAAAGCACTCCAGTACCAAAAAAAGGGGAAGGAGGGAGGGAAGGAGGAAGGAAGGAAATTAAAAATGGATAACTCTTTCTCTTTCAGAAGTGGGAGAAGAATGAGAAGAAACTGTAGAATCAGATGGTCTGTGATTTTATACAGGTTCAAACTGGCCCTCTTTGTGATATGAGAAAATGTTGAGCTTCAATTTAAGCCTGCAAAACAACAATGCTATTTTTTCTATTCCCATTGAATTGTCATGAGAGTAGGAAAAAAAAAACAAACAGAAAATACATTGTCAAAATCCAAAATACCAAATAGAAGAGAGGTGTTCTTACAAACTAAAAATTTTAACTAACCTCTAGTTACTCTTCCTCTTACTGGGGGAAAAATAATAATAAAGTTTCATTTTAGGTAATCACCAGGATATGTACAAAATGAAATATTGTAGCAAAAATAAAATATCCATTTTAAAAAAAGAAAGATCCATTTATGTTTAGGTCAAGTCAGAAAATGTTAAATATGAAAATAAATCCAGGAGAGGGAGGGAAGAAGGCTTCAAGATAAAATGATGTGAAAATGTCTGCAGGAGAGCATATGTAAGAGACATTGGGGGAGCACTGGAGGGCGAGGGGCTCTCACCCACAAGGTTGAGATTTTTGTATCTTATTTAGTATTAACCTAAGATTATAGAGTACTATTTAAAAATGACACCAGAGACAAAGCAGAGTTCTAGATAAAATGATAAGATCCTGGGATAACTTAAGGATGCCAGGCATGGACATCACATCAAACAGTAATTCTTACACCTGGCTTTCCCAGGATCACTTGGGAAAGACAAAGAAAGGCAAAATCAGATCACCAAGACCCCCTTCCCTAGATGAACTGCTCAGCTAAGCTTCCTCTCCTTTACATATTGAACCACTGTGTAGTGTGCTACGTCAACAAAGGTTCCCAAGGTGAGGGGAAAAATCTGGAATAATATTCCAATATTAATATCCATACATTCACTGGAAAAAAATGATATGAAAATCACAAGTGTTTCCATAAAACACAGAGAGATTTTTCTTCTTACAAACAACTCTTCCTAGGGCTCCCTTCATGTCTCTGTTCCTTAGGCTGTAGATGAAGGGGTTCAGCATGGGAGTCACCACCGTGTACATCAGAGCCATGATGGGTTCTTTCACAGTAGAATTATTAGCTGATGGACATAAATAGAGGCCAATAATTGTCCCAAAGAACAGTGACACCACGGAAATGTGGGAGCCACACGTGGAGAAGGCCTTGTGAATACCACGAGAAGAAGGGACCTTGAGGATGGAGGAGAAAATTCATGCATAAGATATAATGATGAGTAAGAATGGGAAGAAAACAATGATCCTCCCATGATAAATATCACTAGCTCCTTGACATGAGAGTCAGAGCAGGCCAGCTTCAGCACAGCAGACAAGTCACAGAAAAAGTGGGGGATCACGTCATCCACACAAAAAAGACGGTCTTAGGTGGAGTTATAGCTCAGTTGGTACAGTGATTGCTGCACATGCACAAGGCCCTGGGCTCAATTCCCAGCATCACAAAAAACAAAACAAACAAACAAAAAAAACTAGTCTTGCCATAAACAGAGTGTGCAACAGGGCATGGAGCATGGTCAGCACCCAGGATAGCACCACCAGGGAGAGACAGAGCCAGAGCTTGGGGCTCATGATGGTGGTGTAGTGCAGCGGGAAGCAGGTGGCCACATAGTAGTCATAGGTCATGGCCACAAGGAAGAAGCTCTCCAGGTCTCCAAAAAACAGGAGGAAGTACATTTGAGTCAGGCAGCCTGCATAGGGGTTGGAGGGAATTTGAATCTGCATGTTCTGCAACAGTTTAGGAATGGTCACAGAGGAAAAACAGAGGTCAGAAAAGGACAAGTTGCTGAGAAACAAATACATAGGCGTGTGCAGATGGGAGTCCAGGTGAATGAGGATGATGGGGAGGACCTTCCCTAAGACAGAGGTAAGATACATGGCCAGGAACAAGGCATAGAACAGGTTTTGGTGTTCTGGCTGGATGGGCAGGTCTAGGAGGAGAAACTCTGAGATGAGAGTTTGGTTCCTTCCTATCATGCTCTGTCTCCAGTCTCTTAAAGAGACAATAATACAGTCCTTTAGAAACTCAAATAAAATCACATATTTCTATGATATATAACCTGTTAGGGGTCTATCAAAAATCTTTATTTCACTCTTTGCAATAATTACCATCTTATACCACAATGTGTATAATTATAATCTTTTTAAAAAAGACATGATATTTGCTTCACTTCTTTTTAACATGGTATAATATTCCATTCTTTTGTAAACATTTCTGACACACAAAATGTATTGATGTGGTCTGGTTTGGTTTGGTTTTTGCTTTTCTGCCAGGCCAGTCACCCTCAGTGATTATAACTGGGTCCTGCTTTTTCAGTTTCTGACATGGTCATGCTCTTTAGGAATTTTTCTAAACTTTGCAGCCTTCTAACTCAACATATACTCCCAAGAAAAACTAATGTACTTCAAAGTTTCAAATATCATTTAAAACTCAAGTGTTGACCTCTTTCTATCCTACAGAACCCTATTTTAAGACTTAATGATTATCTTCCCTTGAATGTACCACAGGCATAGTAAGTAAAACAGACCCCAAGTGAAATTCATGATCTCTGCCTGCTCCTTTCCCAACCCTGTCCTCCTGTCTCTCATATTAAGTAAAAGGAATTCAGGCTCAAACTCAGAAACCTGAGAGTTTTATTTCACTCACTCATTTCTCTCACCATCCATATCCAATCCAGCAAGTCCTACAGAGTCTGCACTGCATTCTGAATTCATCCACTCTTTGTTCCAAACATCACTACCTTAGATAAGCTGACCTCCTATATCACTTGAACTGTGCGAACTGCCTCTTAAATTCCTGCTTCTAAGCTTCAATACCCTTCTCCTCCAAATACTTTCTTTTGCACTGTGACATTATAAGATGAAATTCTGGTCATCCCTCTCTTCTGATTACATCCAGTGATAGATTCTCAATGCTCTTAAGAAAAAAGGCAAAGTTCCCTTCAGGAGCACAAATGACACTTCATTACCTGATCCTTTCCCACTTCCTCAGCCTCTCCTGGCTGCAGTGCTGGGTTGAAGCCATCATTTCTAGGCTCCAGTGTTTCGCACTTGCTGTTTCTCCTGCCTCCCGCCTGCTTTCCTTGCCTCCCTCTTCACCTGGCCTACCCCCTCCTCTTTCAGGGGTATTACGTGGCACTTGCTAAGCTAAACCTTCCTTGTATCATGCTACAATTTCCACAGCATCCTGGACTCATCTCATGGCACTCAGTGCCCTGATCCCTGGTTGATAGCTGACTTCCCATTGATTAGGAACTCCATGAAGAAAAGTCATGTCTGCCTCATGACTGCAGCAGGGCAGCCCCCGGCCTGGAGCCTGACGTGGTCAGTGTCCCATAAATACTTACTGACTGCCTTTCAGGCTGAGGCACACATTCCTTCACTTTAAAAGACAGCAAAATCTAGTTAAAATTGCTGCTATTGTCAATTGTTTTCAGACCAAGAACTCACTTATTTACCATTTAGCTATGCATTTTGACACTCTGTTTCAAACTTCATGGATGTAATTTTGCAAACATGGAAAACATTAGGGTACATTAGATCTACTGCTCATTTCACTACTTTGTATTGAGTTGGTCTAAAACTCCCCCCTTCTTTAAGTCCCTAGGAACCTAGGAGGTTTCTAGTCTTACTTATTTATTTATTAAGTGTAGATGGACACAATACCTTTATTTTTTGTTGTTTATTTTTATGTGGTGCTGAGAATCAAACCCAGAGCCTCATATATGCAAGGCCAGCACTCTACCACTGAGCTACAACCACAGCACCTGGTCTAAAAGTCTTTTATGATTCATTTCACCTTATGTCATTGATATTGGTGTGGGGAAAAATTAACATGATGGTAATTTTAGAAATTATGGGGGAAACAAAAACAATTCTACCTTCAAGCCCTTAATTGAGTTCTTCCTCCACTATCCACAGCCCATACGATGGTTAATTTCATGGTTAGTTTCATTTCATTTCAACTCTGCTAGGCCCTAGTACCTAATGTGTAAGTCTTAGTTAGATTTTCATCACTATGACCAAAATCCCTGACATAAGCAACTTAAAGGTGGAAAGTTTATTTGGGTTCACAGTTTGGGGTTTCCGTCCATGGATGTCTGGCTCTGTTGCTCTAGGCCTGAGGTGAGGCAGATCAAAATGATGTAAGAATGTGGTGAAGGAAAGCTGCTCAGCTCATGGCAGCCAGGATGCAGAAAGAGAGTAAAGAGGGAGGGAAGGGCCCAGAGATAAACCCCTTCCAGGGCTTGTCTCCAGTGACCTGTTTCCTCCATCTAGGTCCCACCTCCCTGCAGTCCATTCCACCCTCAATGGATTAATCCACTGATGAAGTCAGAGGCCTTAGATCCAATCACTTCCCCAAAGCCCCACCTCTGAACACATGAGACTGGTGGCCATTCCAGATCCAAACCACACCACCTTGTTTTGGTCAAACACCAATCTAGATGGTTCTGGGAAGGCATTGTAATATGATTAACATTCAAATCAATAAAACAAATCACCCTTCTTGGGGCGGGGGTGTCTTGCCTTAAAAGGAAAGTCTGCTGAAGAGAAAAGGGTTCTACTCCAGTTTGCCTTCAGACCCAAGATGGTAGCATCAACACTACTGGGCATCTGCTCTACTGACCTGCCCTGTAGATTTCAGACCTGCCAGTCCCATGATCATGCGAGTTAATTTCTTAAAATGAATCTCTTTTTCACTCTTTATCCCGTTCTTCTCTACCCCTTCCTCTTTATCTACACATATTTATCTGTGTAAATGGTCTGGTTCTGATTTCTGGAAAATTCTGACTCTAATATAACTGTACCCCAAATCTGACAAATAAATCAGAGTAGGGGCATTAATAGATGTAAGGAGCTCCTTAACTAAAAAGACATAATGGAAGCCAACCACTGGGATCTTCACCCTGGTGGTGGTGGTGGTGTTTAATTCTGCTGCATTAGCAGTTTTTACCCTTGAACATTACCTGCTGACATTGCAATGGGAAGAAAATGTCTACTGCAAATCATACACCTGGTTTCTCACAATTTTTCTTTCCTTGTAACTGAGGAAATTCCATCCTGGATGTCAAGAGTGTGACTATGAATCACAAACAAGAGGCATCACTTTCAGCTGCTGTGCTGAGGATGGATTAACCTTCATGTCTCCCTGACCCATGAAATAAGGAATTCTCAGTGTGGGGTGTGCATAGGAATCAGTGAGGGCAGTGCTTCTAGACTTTAATGTACATGCAACTCACTTGGGCATAATGTTAAAATACTTATTCTGACTTCATGGTTCAGCTTTTATATTTTTCCTTAATACCCACAGAAATTCAATGTTTTGGTAGATGGGTTGAACAGGAATAGGAAGGACAAACATTTTCTTTAAATTGCAGATTATTGGATCCTCTCAGAAAAATTTAATCACAATGTCTGAAGAGGAGGGCTGTCCAAAAAATGTTAATTCTTTACAGATGATTTTAAAAGAAAGCCTATTGCATTAAAGCCTACCTAGCTCACAGAGCTGTCATTATGTTGAAATGATATAATCTTGTTGTTGTATCATAAGATATACTGCACATTGATATTTATGAATGTTATCATTAACAATTCAACTTGCAGACATTAGACAAAATACTTATAGAATGTTGGGAAGATGTGAGAGGCAGAGGGGTATAGAACAGATAAGCCATCCCATTAAAAAAAAACATCTTAGAGAACGCATAACCTGGAAAAACTATACCTTCAAATTGAAAAGACACTACAGGTGAAATAAGCACCATCCTTCTTGATTTACCTAGGATCTCTAAGAGTGACCTCTGACCTGAGATCCATCTCCCCTCATTCATTGTAGGCATGTGAAGTAAAAACCTCTAAAGTCATAATCTGTGTCTACACCACCCCAGCTCATATCTCTTGCTACTCATTGCTGCACCTTAGGGAACCGGCTCCCGATGGACTTCAGATCCTGGGATAACTAATTATAAACAAAGTAATTACTCAGGACCTCACTAAGACAATTCTCTCAGAGTCCTGCCGCAGTGAGTGATTATAGCCATTGATCACACCTGACTATACTTTGGGGAACACTGAGGATAGAAACAAGCTCAGGGATGGATGCTTAATCACTGGCTGCTTGGGGAATGGGCAGGAGTCCTGTGCTATGCCTATATAAGGAAAGGACAAGAATGAAAAAAAAATGAACACCTCCACATCATGTCCAATACTTTCTCAGGTCAAGTTAGAAAAAGAAGCCCAGATTCCACATTATTTAGTTACTTTTGCCTCCTTACCTCTCTAGGAAAACCTTCATAGCACCCATCATTAACACCATCCCAAATACTCTTCATATATATCAGATGACCTCCTAATGTCATGGTCTATGTTCCTGAAATTGATTACAAGGCCATACCATCATTTATATTCCCTTCTTCAACTGCCTGCTCCGTATGGCCCCAGAACTTGGAAGTCACCAACTAAATTAAGTCCTGTGTGTGGTGATACGGTGCAAACTTCATTCCTAAGGAATCTGCATCCTCTATAGTCTTGCCTTTATTGGGTTGTTATAGATTATATTAACATTTATTTCTAGACATGAAAATAGGATGTGATACCCCAAAATTACCCCAGGTTTTCAGACTCAGTCCTCCCCACTCTAGTTGTGTACAAACAACCTTTTCCTTGGTATCAGTTTTAATCGCCTCTGCTCTTTGTGCATTGGTTTACTAAGAACCAAAAAACAAAATACAGAGAAAGAGACTGTACTGTATTTCCAATTTCCAAATCAGTAAAACAGTTGTTACATCCCTGGCAGAAGAGCACATGCACTGAGAAATACATATTTTGATACACCATTTTAGGTTCATCAGTCTCATCTCTTCGTTCAGCCACAGCTGCAGGAACCAGCTCTGCACTGGCTTCAACCAGCTTGAGTGGATGCAACTTGACATCACCTTCCTTCAATCCTTCTCCACCTGCTCCTTAATTTTTGTTCTGGGACTTTTTATTTTATTTTGGTACTGGGATTGAACTCAGGGACACTCAACCACTGAGCCATATCCCCAGCCCCTTTTTTTGTATTTTATTTAGAGATACAGTCTCATTGAGTTGCTTAGTGCCTCACTAAGTTGCTGAGGCTGGCTTTGAACTCACAATCTTCATGCCTCAGCCTCCCAAGACGCTGGGATTACAGGTGTGTGCCACTGAACCTGTCTCTGGGACTTTTATGACTCCAGAGAAAGATGTTATGGGAACTCTCCTCATACTCACACAAATAACAAGGTCTATGATGCATTTTAAGTTAATTATTTTAGAGAATGAGAGGAATGAAGTAAAGGGTTTTGTTGTTGTTGTTGTTATTGTTTTGTTTCTTTAGCATGAGAAATCTGATTTCTCCAGCATCATTTGTTGAAGGCTATATTCCCCTGATTTGCCTTGGTTACAGTATTAAAAATCAATGGAGGATATAAGAGTGAATCTAGTTCTGCATTTTATGCTATTATGACTCTCAATAGTGATATATGTTTCTATCTTTTCTTTAATATCACACTTACTTGGTCATTGTCACTTAATAGATTAGAAATAAGAAATGTGAAACTTTCTATTTTGCTCTTCTCTTTCAAAACTGATTTTAATTTCTAGCTTTGCCTTCACGTATAAATTCTATAGTAAGATCATCAATTTGTACACAAAAGAATCTTGTTGGAATTATGATTGGAATTTTGCTGAATCCTGAGAGAAGTTTTTGAAGAGTCAACATCTTAAGAATATTGAGTCTTCCAGTCCAGACCATAGTATGCATTTCCATTTCCATTTCTTACATCTTTTATTTCTTTAATCAGTGTTTTATAGTTTTGAGACACAATAGTTCCACTTATCCATGTTCTCATTTTTCCTGATTTCAGTTACTTCCACTAAACCATAGTCCTACAATATTTAATGAAAAATTCCAGAAGTAATTGTCATGTTCTTTTTTTGCCCTTTCTCATTACATAATAATAAAAGGGTCGATTTTTCAATTCTCAAACAATCCTTAAAATTATTTTGAACTCAATGAAAAGGAAAGTACATCTTATAAAAATTACCAGGATGCAACAAAAGCAGTCCCTAGAGAAAAACTTATAGCATTAAATGCATGTATTCAAAAGTAAAAAAGATCTAAAGATGATTGTCCCTACTTCTATTTTATCAAGTTAGAAAAAGAAGAGTAAATTAAATTTAAATTAAACAGAATTAAATAAATAATAGAATGAGAATAGAAATCAACGTAATTGAAGCAGAAATCAATAAAGAAAACCAGTGAAACTAAAAGCTGCTTCTTTGAAAAGATCTATGAAATTAAGCTGCCTCTAGTCAGACTAAGAGAGAGAAAGGAAGAGATAGAGACAAATGACATAAATACTTACATCAGGAATAAAATAATATTGTGAACAACTATATTACCATCAATTCACTAATCTAGATGCAAGAGACCAATTCCTTGAAAGAAAAAAAAATCTCACAAGTGCACCCAGGAAGAAATAGATGATCGGAATAGGCCTGTACCAATCAAGGAACTAGAGCCAATAAGTAATTACCTTCTAAAAGAGAAAGTGCCAAACCCAAATAGTATATTTGAGTATATTCTACCAACATTTAAGGAGAAAATTATACCAATTCTGTAGAAACTCTTTGGAATAAAGAAGAAGAGGGAATACTTCTTAATTCATTCTATGAGAACAGAATTACCATAATACCAAAACTCAATAAAGACATTACAAGAAAAGTACAGTCAATTATCTTTCATGAATACAGATGTAAAAATTCTCAACCAAAAATATTAGCAAATGAAATACAATCATGTATAAAAAGAATTATAAACCATGACGAACTGAAATCTATCCAAGTGATATATGAGGTTGGTTCAACATTCAAAAATCAATGATGTAAAGTCCATCACATCACAACCTATAGAAAAAAAATCATATGATCAAATCATTAAATGCAGAGAAAATCACTTGTCAAAATCCAGTACCCATTCATGAAAAATAAAAACCTGGTAAGTTAGGTGGAGCTAGGAAGAACCTCAACTTCAGAAAGAATGGCTACCAAATAACCTACAGCTGATATACTTAATGGTGGGAAACTTAATTCATTCTCCCTAAAATCAAAAAAAAAGGCAAGCATGTTGCTTATCATCTCTGCTTTTCCACATAGTACTAGAAATCGCGGCTAATGTGATAAAAAGGGAAAAACAAATAGTGATAGATTGGAAAAGCAGAAATAAAACTGTCTGTGTCTGATGCTGACATGGTCCTCTAAGTATAGTAAACCAAAAAAAGTTCACAAAATAACTCCATAACTAACAAATGGGTTATAGGAAGTTTGTATGATTCAAGCTAATAAACATGAGTCAATTGATTTCCTGCACTCTAACAATGAGAATGTGGAATTTTATATTAAAAACACAATGTCATTTTTATTCTCATCCCCCTAAAATGTAATATTTTGGAATAAATCTAACAAAAATACATCAAAGATCTATAGGAGCAAGAAATATAAAGCACTGATGAAAGAAATAAAGAAAAATAAAATACACGAATATTCTTTGTTAGCAAGTCATGCATTTGATAAGAGATTAATATCCAGTATATTTAAGGAACACAAACTCTATTGAAAGAAAATAGATAATCCCATTAAGAAATGGGCAAGGGCCCTGAAATAGATATTTCTCAAAAGAAGACATATAAACAGTAACACATAAATTACTGAAAGATTTAAATATGAGAGCTAAGACTATGAAACTCCTAGAATGTAAGAGTAATCTTCATGAAGGTGGATTTAGCTGTGGTTCTGTGGTTATGACCAAAACAAAACAAACAACAATAACAACAACAACAACAAAAAAAACTCACAACAGAAGCAAGAATAGATGAATAAAAAGCATGTATGTATCAACAAACACTATCTGAAAAGTTAATAAACAACCTACAAATGGGAGAAATTTGCATATCAGTTTGTAAGATTATTAATATGTAGAAAGAATTCTCACAACTAAGCGATAAAGACAAAAAGCCCAATTAAAATGTGCAAAGGAACTCAATGAATATTTCTCCAAAGGAGATGTATAAATGGCCCCATGTGGCCCCGTGTCCATGAAAAGATGTTCAATGTTATCAGTCATCCTCTACAGACCTTAAAAGTTTCAAGGAAGGCTTTCCAAAATGCTAGTTGTACACTAGGTTGATTTAGCTTTTAAAAATGGAAAAAAAAAAAATATTGGTAAGAATGCGGAGGAATTGGAACTCCCATACATTGCTGGTGGGGATGTAAAATTGTGCAGCTGCTCTGGAGAATTTATTCGACAAATGCTTCAAAAACAGAAGAGATGGCGCCCCTGGGCTGAGCGAGCTAGCCAGCCAGTGCCGCGCGGCCCGAGATGAAATGGCAGGTGCCCAGAGTGGCCAAGAGCGAGGCGCGCGAGCTGGGCGCAGGGGCCTGACCCCCGGGGCTGACCCATCGGCTGTGCAAGTTCAGGCAGTGCACCGGGACAGTCGACCGCCTGGGCCACTCGCGCCCCACTGACAAAAGCAGGCGGCCCCGCCCGCTCAGCTCTGGTGCAGCTGGAGCCAGCTGGTCCAGACGCGGGTGGAGAGCAGCATGAGCAGTAAGAAGTACTGCAGCCTAGAGGAGGAGTTGGAAGGTTGTTTCTTCACGGCCAAGAGGACCTTTTTAAGGAATGTGAAGAGCAGGCATCTGTCAGAGAACATCTGAAGATAGTGGAGGAGGGAATCTCCTCTGCCTACACTGCAGGAGATCAAGCATATCAACAGCCACAACAGCCTGGAGAAGAACTGCCTGGACATGAAGCTGAGCGAAGATGGCACCTACACGGGTTTCATCAAAGTGCATATGAAACTTCTGCGGCCCATGGCAGTGCCTGCTGGGATCAGGCCCCAGTCCATCAACGATGCCATCAAGGAAGTGAACCTGGGGCGATGAGGGACAAGCGGACATCTTTCTACATGCCACTGGATGTCATCTAGTAGTTGCCCATCAGCAACACAATCACAGTCTGCAAGGTCATCCAGGGGCTGCTCAAGAGGTTTATGGTAGTGGAAAATCCCCCAAAGTTTGCACTTTTTAAGCAAATACACAAGGATGGTCAAGTGCTCTTCTAGAAACTCTTTGTTGCTGACTGCTCCCTCTATCTGTGCCTCCTTGCTGGCCAGACACAGATGTCCTCAACTTTGTGCTAAAGGAGAATTAAACTGGAGAGGTGGAGTGGGACACATTCTCCATCCCTGAGTTCTAGAACTTCCTAAGGATCTTGGAAAAGGAGGAACAGGACAAAATCCAGCAAGTGCAGAAGAAGCACGACAAGTTTAGACAGAAATTGGAAGAGGCTTTAAGAGAATCCCAGGGCAAACCTGGGTAACTGGTCTTGCTTCCTCTCCTCCTAATGCTCTCAGATTTGTTTTTATTAATAATTATTATTTTGCAGCAGATACTTTTTCTCAGGACACCTCTGGTGGGTGTATTTGTACCCACCCAGCTGTTCCAGACGTGGCACAAAGTCTCTTCCATGGACAAGTGTCTGTGTGGGGGGTTGACTCCTGCCCACTTCCCGTGCTGTGCCCCCCAACAGACTCTGCCAAGGATTAGAATTCATGAGATGGACAACATTGGCATCTCTCAAGCTGCAGGCCTTTCACTGACCAAATAGTTGCCTCTTTTGTCACCAAACCAGAACTTCTCACACCAGCCAGCAAAAGAAAAAGAGTAAAAGGTTTTAGAACTATATATTCTATCTCTGGCTTTGACTCATCTTTAGTTTCTCTTATTCGCCACCTTCAAAACCTTTATTTAGGTCAAATGTTGTAGCATATTTCTTTAGCAGGTCTGAGCTAAGTTCCTGAAAGCAGAATAATGTTCAGAAAAAGGTTATCCCACTGCCCAAGGCACCTGCTGTTCCTGCTTAAGGGAAGTTCATGTGGCCTCTGGCCTAGCTGCTGGGGTAAGGAGCACCAAGGCTGAGGCTGGCTCAGAGATTTGCAGCGAAGTTGCTGCCTGCTCTGGCCCTGGTCCTCATTAGCAAGACTGTGCATGTGTAAACCCAAAGGTATACATACATGTGTTTGATCGTCACATCTTTGTCAATGCTGTTTGTTTTTAAGTTACAAATTTGAATTTAGCATTGCCATCATCCTCATGTGTTTCCATTAAGGGGAAACTAGCCATTTACCATTTTTAAAGTCTCCTGTTGAGTCCAGAAATCAGGCAGCAAGAGAAAGCCAGAAAGCATTGCAGAGAAACATGTCTAGGGGGAACGTAGTGGGTTGGCGGTGGCGACCTTACATGCCTCCTCCATCTTGGAGAGGACATGCTGTGCAACTGATAGGTGGCAGCACAGGCAGAGACCCGGAGCAGTGGGCGGGTACTGTGGAGGAAGTAGGGTCTGGAATTCAACAAAGAGCAGCCCTTCCTCTCAGAATCTTATCTTGGCTTTGGATCTTAGAAGAAAATCATTAAGCAGAGATCAGACACAGTGAATGAGCAGATGTTTTGGACACTGGACTGATTGAGCCAATCTCTATTTTTAAAATGGCTCAGAGCAACCAGGAGCTAGTGATTGACTTTCTGTCCTACAAGCTTTCCCAGAAAGAATACCCCTGGAGTCAGCTTAGTGAAGTGGAAGAGAATAAGATTTAAGCCCCAGAAGGGACTGAATCAGAGGCGGAGCCCACCAGTGCCATCAATGGAAACCCATCCTGGCATCTGATGGACAGCCCCATGGTGAGTGGAGCCACTGGCCACAAAAGGAGTTTGGATACTCCCGAGGTGACCCCATGGCAGGAGTGAAGCAAGCACTAAGGGAGGCAGGTGACAAGTTTGAACTATGGTGCTGGAAGGCATTCAGTGACGTGACGTCCCAGCTCCACATCACTCTGGGGACATCAGAGCTTTGAACAAGTAGTGAATGAACTCTTCCAGGATGAGGTAAACTGGGGTCACATTGTGGCTTTTTTTTTGTCCTTCAGGGAACATAGTGCGTGGAATGCATAGACAAGGAGATGCAGGTATTGGTGAGTCAGATCACAAGTTGGATAGCCATTTACCTGAATGATCACCTAGAGACTTGGATCCAGGAGAATGGCGGCTGGGACACTTTTGTGGAACTCTATGGGAATAATGTGGCAGTGAAGAGTTAGAAGGGCCAGGAGTGCTTCAACTGTTGTTTTCTGATGGGCATGACAATGGCTGCATGGTTCTGCTGGTCTGGCTGTTCAGTCAGAAATGACTAGACACTGACCACCCACTCACCCTCCCTCCCACTCCACCCCACCCCACCACATCCTTCTGTCCAGCCAGCATTGCCACCAGGAGAACCATTACATGCAGGCCACGCCCACCATCAGTCACTGTTAGAGTCTGTAAACAAGTCTGGATGGCGCCTGGCATTTTGCCAGAGGGAGTGGTTTATGAAGTAACGCCAGCGAGCCATTAAGTGTGGAGATTCCTTATTGGTTGACTGCTGTATCTAGTTTATGTTAATTAAGATAAGCTGTGTGGAATGTATAAATACCTCTGTTGTCCTACAATAAACGGCTCCCACTCCTGCTATATCAATCTACACAAGTTGTTCATCACCCCCCGGTTATTTTGCTGCAGCCGGACTGCGGCACATCACTGGCTTGGGCCTATACCTGGGTCCCTGCAGTTAGTTTTCTAGATCTACCACACTTCTATGACAGCCACTTTTCTGCATACCTCAGGTCTCTTGGCCTTGAAGTCTACAAATTTTCCCTAAAATCTGTCCTATGAAGGCTGGCAGCGGGTAGGGGCAGCTAGGAGCAGAAGGGCCCTACCTGGTTGGTAGAATCCTTACTACCCCTTAGCCTCTGAGACTACTTTCTTAGTAAGGAGCTAGAACAGTTTTTAACCCACCTCCCTAGATAGAGACTAGATTGCCTTTTTTTTTTTTTTTTTGATGTTTGTAGCCTTAGAGTTGATCATCATTTTCCATCTCCTCTGGACCTGGGCCCTATTCCTTCCATCTCTACCCCCAAGAACCATTTAGAGGCCACTTTTGATTAATTAGGAATTCAGGTTGCTTGGGATAAAGAAGCAAGGATCAGGACTTCCTCCTCACTTCTGGCCTGGACCAAGTCCCCACTCCTAGTGTGAATATTTTCCAGAGGCCTCTGGCTAGAGGCCAGTCCCACTTAGGAGGGAGAGTGCTATCGCTACAGGAAGTACCCCCATGCTAAACCTAGGGTGGCCCTTGTAGTTTAACACCCCCCCCAGTCCCTTTCCCTCCTCTCTCCTGGCCCCCATGACCATGACCGAAGGACCATCTGGGCCCAAGACAGTTGCCTCAGAGCTATTTATGGCTCAGCTGCCTCACTTCCTACAAGATCATCCTGGGCTACTGTCCATTGGGTACAGGGATTCAGGGGCCTCACCCAGATGTAAAGGGGAAATATAGGGAACAGCAGTCAGAGCCCTGGGGTCTTCCCTAACTCAGGAAGGAATGGTGGGAAGGAGACCTTAGGGCACAGGCCAGTGGATGGGGTTGACTGGAAGGGCCTGTGTTGCCTGACCAGGTAGATATTGCCCTACTGTCCATCCTGGGCATCAGGGCTGCCAAGGTCAAAGTGGCCTGGTCAAGAGCCCTTCAGGCCTCCCTCTACTCCAGCCTTGTCTTGTCTCATCCCTGGGGGTCCCAGCATAGCACTGGCCACCCCAGGCCCTCTGATGTGCATATTCCAGACAAGTTTTCATTCCTTGTGAAGATGATATAATATTTTTATTAAGTGTGTGTGTGTGTGTGTGTGTGTGTGTGTGTATTCATGTGTGAGGAGCTGCTGGCTTGCTGTGAGCGTGCAGGTGGAGAGCTGGTGCCTGGAGATTGGTGGCCTAATTAATGCTCCTTCCCCTGCCCTGTTCCAGGAAAGCTGTCCTAGGGGTCTTAGCTCCTGAGAGGCACCTGTCCCCCCTCTCTTCTCCAGTTGTTATATCTCTTTAAAATAGTCTGGGTGAAAGTGAAAGTGCAGGTCAGTAATAAACTGTGTTGACTCAGTGGGAAGAAAAAAGTTAGGCGCTGAGGTATAGCTCATTGGTGGTTTACTACCCAGCATGCATGCAGCTCTGGGTCCAATCCCAAACACAAAAAACATGTAAAATGATAAAACCTACAATGTGAATACTACTAGCATTGCATTTGGCATAAAACTTGCCAAAGTCACTAATAGGGTCTCAAAGCTAAAGAGTAGTTTCAACATTATTTTTGTAGCTTACTATTTCAAGCTTATTTTTTCCTTCAGGATTTGTAAAAACAAATGGTGAGATTTTTAATCTTCATAAGATTTGGATGACATTAGATTTTTGTACTCTTTATTCAAATTAAATACTAAGTTTTCTACAGCCTTGCCTCCATCGTCAGCAGAGAAGGGCCTAGCTGCCTTGGGTTCCCCCTGGGCCTCCAGCACTGCCTCCTTCCTCCCCCTGGAACTCTTGGATTTCCAGGTGCTGCCAGAGGTATGTCTTGATTACAGAGGGAGATCCTCCAACTAGGCCAACTTGGAGTCCTTTCTGTTGTGAAGCTGGCCAGGCATGTGCGCAGTGAACCTGTGGGCATGGCCTCCCCATTGACCTCAATGCCTTTTGTTGCAGAGAGATGGGAGCAGGGTGTGTTTGCATGAAGGTCTGCTGCTGGCTTGCTTCTGCCAGGAGGTGGACATCAGCAGTGTGGGAGACAAGGCCAGGGGAGCCCTCACTTGGAGCATAGGGTGAGGGTCACATACCTCCTACCCATCTGGCTTCCTGGACTTTGACTTCCCAAGAAGAAATATCAGGGCACATTGACAGGGAGGATCAGATTCCTAACTCTGAATATTTGTACTGGCTCCTTGTTCAGGGTCAAGCTAAAATAAATTAGCCAGATGATTCCAGCAAGTAGCCAGGACTGCAGAGATGCTCCAATGCAAAGGGAGAAGGACTTGCCATTCTCAAAAACAGAACTGGTGTCCTCATCCAGCCTCTGAATGACTGTTTCTTTGCTGTCCTCTGCCTTCCCAAGTCCCTCTTGAGTCAGTTACAGCCCAAGCTTCATGTAGCCTCAGAATTTTCCTCCTTTACCAAGGCTGAGTCCATACTTCCCCATCCCAGAGCAATGCTAATCCCTTGTCATAAACCCAGTGCATCATCTTCAGAACTACAAAAGCAATACGAGCTAACAACAATTTTTTAAGCCACAAAAAAACCTGGTTATCTGCTGCCTCATGCTCAGCCTTATCACTTTCCTCCCTTAAAAAAAAATCTCTCCCTGTCCCTGCTGCTTATTATTCCTATTGTCCTGCATGTTTCTGACCTTAAAAGAAGGCATGGCTCTTGCTGTAGCCACTGAATGCTGCTGAGAGTCTCCCTTGATTGGGATGGCTATTTTATTTTTGAGAAGGAAAAAAAAAGTTGTGTGTATGTATGTGTGTGTGTGTGTGTGTATACACACACACACACACACACATATATATGGGGCATATAGCTATATATAAAGAGATAAGGGTATTTATGAAATAAGAAAATTATGGGAAAATTCAGACTTTAAAGCACAGTTAGACCTGGGACCTATGCTGAGATCTGAGCCTTTGGAAGACATGTTGGGTTTCCTTCCCTCCCAGATGTGGTGTGACTGCTGGTAGTGCCTTCTATGGTTGTGTTGCTCAGTGTGCAAGTGTTTGTTCAGAGGATATTTTCTTTTGTTCACAAATAAAAACTGTTGGTGTAGCTGTATTAAACACCATCAGCAGAGTGAAGGTTCCAGCAATCTGAGCTCAGGTATGAGCTTCCTACATCTCTTAATGTGCCTCCTCTGTTTTATTTAACAGTTTGGGTTGTGCAGAAGAAAACAGAAGTGTGTGTGTTTGGGTGGGGGATTTATTTTAAAGATAGCACATGGTCCTGGGGACTGATAAGTCTGATATCTGCAGAGTAGGCCCACCTCCTGGGATCCCTGGAAAGAGGAGAATGTTATAGTCTTGAGTCCAAAATATTCTGGAGGAAGAAATTTTTGTCTTTAGAAACTCAAGATTTTTCTGTTAAGTCCTTCAAATGACTGTACAAGGCTCATCACATTAGGGAGGGTATTATGGTTTGAATGTGAGGTGTCCCCCAAAAGCTCACATGTGAGATAATGCAAGAAGGTTCAGAGAAGAAATTATTGTGTTACAAGAGCCTTAACCCAATCAGTGAATTAATCCCTTGATAGAGATTAATTGAGTGGTAACTGGAAACGGTAGGGTGTGGCTGGAGGAGATGGGAATTGGGATGTGGCTTTGGGTATATATTTGTATCTGGCAAGTGAAGACCTCTCTCTCTCTGCTTTCTGATCACCATGTGAGCTGCTTCCCTCTGCCACACTCTTATGCCATAATGTTCAACCTCACTTCAAGCCTTGAGGAATGGAGCTGGCCTCCTATGGACTGAAACCTCCGAAACTGAGCACCTAAATAAACTTTTCCTCCTCTACAATTGTGTTAATCAGGTCCTTTAGTCACAGCAGCAAAAAAGCTGCCTAAAACAGAGGGTAATCTACTTTACTCAAGGTCTAATGATTTAAATTTTAATACTTTTTAAATTTTTTAAATGTATTTTTTAATTAATTAATTTATTTTAATTAGGTATATATGACAGAATAATAAATTTTGATTCATTGTACACAATCGCAGCACAACTTTACATTTTGTGGTTGTACATGATGTAGCGTCACACCATATGTGCAGTCATACATGTACCTAGGGTGATGATGTCCATCTCATAAAATACCTTCGCAGCAACATTTAGAACTGTTATTTGGTATCAGGGCATAGCCAATTTGACACATAACAGTTAACCATCACTTATGGTGTGAACATCTGAAGAAGAATTGAAGCAAAGTCTTAAAAAAATGCACCTTTCCTCCCCATACCTTACAAAATGTTCATCATATTTATTTTTCCCACATCAATGGAATCATGTGGATTAAAATAGAAGGATGTTTGTTTTGAGTCACTGGTATCACTGAAAAGTATAGCACATTCCATGTACCCTAATATTTTTTGTAAATACAAAATTACATGCGTGACCTTGGTACTAGAATGTCAAAATTTAGGGCTCAATGGGTAAGTCTAGTGAATTCTAATTCTGGGAAGATTTAGCGGGAGAGTAATCCTAACTTAAAGGGACTTTGTTGCCTTTAAAGTTGAAGGAATCTGTCTTAGCCTGAAGAACAGCCAACAAATACTGAAGAAGCCTTGGCCACATCAGGCACCATGCCAGGGGCTGCCCTGCTGCAGGTATGAGGCAGGCATGGAGTTTCCTGCATGGAGTTTACAATCTGGTGGGAAGTCAGCTACCCACCAGTGATCAGGACATCCAGTGGTGTGACATGAGTGCAGGAGGCTGTGGGACCTGCAGCAGGACTCACCTGATCTGGGGAAAAGAGCAAGGTTTGTGTTAGCAAGTGCCATATAACATCCCTGAAGGATAAATCAGGATGGGCCAAGCAAAGAGGAAGCAGAGGGGAGAAAGTGATAGGCTGGGGGAACAGTGAGTCTAACATGCTAGAGACAATAATTTGCAACCTTAGGTCCAGCATTGCTGGAGAGTGGGATGCAAGGGTCATGGTGGGGACAGAGGAGACAGTGGAGGTAGATACAGGTCAAATAATGAAGTACAATTTGTCCTTTGAAAGTGACTTTGCCTTTGTCTTAAGACCAATGATAACACAGTACGCTACTCACCAGACAAGACTTGATTATTATGTTCAGAAAACACTCTTAAGTTCAAGTTCAAATCAATGAGAGCTTTATTAACCTGGCCAGGGACTGTCACCCTGGGCCCCAGAACAATGGAGTTGGCCAACCAAGGACTGAACCTGCGAAACTGTGAGCTAAAATAAACTTTTCCTCCTCTAAGTTTTTCTTATTAAGTCACAGTTTTTCTTGTTTGGGTCGCAGACAAAAAAAAAAAAAAAAACAACAAACAAACAAACAAAAAAAAAAACTAGCACAATGCACAACCTCAAACTCTAGGTTCCAAACAAGTGTTCTCCTTTTCCTTTTCCTCATACAATGATTAACGATATCAACCTCCCATGTGGTTACCTGAGAAACCACTTCTGTGTGTAAGTGGTGGGGGGTATATTCACAAAAGTAGATTATGATGATTTGGGGGGCTTTGGGTGCCGCCCCCGACCTGCGCGGGCAGCTGAACTTCAGGTCGCTTGTAATTTGCAGGGACACCAAATAAAACCCAGACACAAATTACCTTTACACAAGCTTCAGGATAGCTTCTCAACTCTCAGCCTTGGGCTCCCCAAAGGGGAGAGCAAGAGAAAGTCATGAGAGACTGGCAAGAGAGAGAGAGCACGTTTGGAAGTGGGCTTTTCTGGGGGACTCTTGTTCTTTAGAAAGTTCTATCCAAAAAAGGCCAAAAGGGGCAGGGTTACAAGGATCAGGTAAGTGAAACACAACCCCAGGGCGACACCTATACCTGAAGACCCACCTTTACTATCCGAGCTGGGCAACGCCCAAGTCACCAGGAATTGTAGTGATTGCTCAGAGCCTCCCGCTTCGGGACTGGAAGGCATGGGTCATTCAGAGCGGCTCCCCACATTTGGGACTTGCACTTTTCCCTTGATCTTCTCTGAAACCATCTTGAAAGGGCCCTATTCTGCCATTGGCAATGGCCCCCATTAATATTTCTGCTATTTCCCAGCGCCCTTGATCTTGAGGCTGCAAGTGCTTCAGATGGTCAGTATATGTCCTTGAGACCCTCCTTGTGCCAAAGCTGCAGTGTTCCTTGAAAAGGCAAAGAAAGTCTCCCTCTCTCTCTCCCTGCCTGCACACTTTAACACTTGACCCCTGAGTAGTCCCTCTCCATGTCCTCTGCCTCACAGAGTTGGCTGAAAGCAGAGCTTGTATCCCTTCTCCAATCCTCAGACTCTTTGTTTTTTATTTGTTTGTTTTGTTGTTGTTGTTGTTTTGAGTGAACCAGGGGATATGACAGATCTCACACTGACCAGTCCATCCTGCTTCCCTCTCTCCCCTGCTCAGGCACCTAGCCCCCACTCCTGTCCCAATTAACTAGTCGAAATAGGTGCCATTATATCCTGTCCCAACAGCATATCAGACCTAAACATCTGTTATTATATGGGTTGAATTGTGTCACCCAAAAAGGTATGTTGAAGTCACAACCCACAGCACTTGTGAATATGACCTTACTTTGTATTTTGTATTCAAGTTAAAATGAAGCCATGGGGGTGAACTCTAGTCTAATATAAGCAATGCCCATTTAAGGAGAGGAAAAAAAAAAAGGCTATGTGAAGACAGAGACACAGAGAGTGCACCATGTGATGCTGAAAGCAGAAAATAAAGAAATAGAGCTACCAGCTAAAAACCCCATGGCCTGAGGACTACCCCTAGAGCCGGACAGAGGCAAGGGAGGGTCTGCTCAGTCTGATGGGGACCAAGGCCCTGCCGACACCTCACTTTGAACTTCTTTTCTCCGGAACACAGAGAAAATAAATTTCTATTAATTTAAACTGCCAAAAAATAAAAGAAGCAGACTACGGTTCACAACATTTTGCAATACACATACAATATTCCTTTGAGTACTGTTCTCAATTGTTTTTTTAATCTCCATGTGGTTGTTAAGGTAACACCGGTTTTTATCATAAATAAACTCTGAAATCTCAGTGTCAAACTACAACAAAAAAAAGTATTAGTGACAAGACAAAGGATTAATATTTAAATTAAATCCATTTTACACCAGAAAAATCTAACAAAAAATGAATCCTGTACTCAATTGCACTGAAAACTAGGTACAAGAACTATAGGGAGGCAAAAAACTATCTTCTGATAGATACAAAAGAATACCACAATAAAAGGACACATAGAATAACCTCAGAAAGCTTATAACATTTAAATTTTTTCATTTTTATTTTCATTTATATTAAACTGTCACAGAAAAAAATCATGAAAATTGTACATATTAACAGGACAGCATGCAACATTTTAACAAATGTAAATATTGTACAATGTTTTAATTAAGTTTTCTAAGTCCTCAAACATTTGCCATTTCTTTATTTTTTTCCAGCTTATTGAAATATACAGTACATTATGGTAACCTATCAGCCAAATAGCACACTGAACTTCTTGTTCCTACCTTACTGTAACTTTGTAGCCATCGATCAATGTCTCTCCATTCTTCCCTGCCCCACCCTACTTTCTCCAGCCTTGGATAACCACCATTCTACTCTCAATTTTTATGAGATTGACTTCTTTAGATTCAACATTACAGTGAGACTTGTCTGTATTTCCCTAACTGATTTCACTTAACATAATTGTCTCCAGTTCCATCCATGTTGTCACAAAGGAAAGGATTTCATTATTTTCATGTCTGAATTGTATTCCATTATGTATATATGCTACAGTTTCTTTACCCATTTATCACCTGGTGGACACTAAGATTGTTTTCATCTCTTAGCTGTTATGAATAGAACTGCAAGGAACATTGGAATTCAGATGTCTTTTCGTCATACTGATTTCATTTCCTTAGATCTATACCCAGGAGTAGGATTGCTGAATATGGTGGTTCTAGTTTTAATTATTTAGGATCTTTAACATTGTTTTCCATATCAGCTATACTAATTTACATTCCCCTCCACAGTGAGCAAGTATTCCCTTTACTTCACATCCTTGCCTCCCAGCCCTTGTTATGTTCAGTCTCTTTGATAGTAGCCATTTTTACTGGAGTAAGATGATGCCTAATTATGCTTTTGATTTGCATTTTCTTGGTGATAAGTGATGTTCAGCATTTTTTTCAAATGTTGGTATGTCTTCTTTTGAGAAATGTCTGTTTAGCTCTATTGCCCCCTTTTCAGTCAGGTTTTTGGGTTTTTTGCTATTGAAGTTTCTTAGTTCCTTATATATTCTGTATATAAAGATATTGTCAGAAGTATACTTTGCAAATATTTTCTTCCATTGTGTTGCCTGTTTCTTAACTCTCTATTCTTTTATTTGCAGTGTAGACATTTTTTGGTTTGAAGTAATCCCATTTGTTTATTTTTGCTTTTGTTTCATGTGCTTTGGGGATCTTGTGCAAAAATTCCTGGCCCATTCCAATGTTCTAAAGCATTTCCTTTCTGTTGTTTCTAGTTGTTTTCCTTGCACCATTTATTGAAAACACTGTCGGTCCTCCAATGTTTTCTTAGGACTTGTATCAAAAATCAGTTAGTTGGTTGTAGATGCATGAGTTTGCTTCCAGGTTCTCTTTGTATTGTTGATTTATGTGTGTTTCTATGCCAATACCATGCTGTTTTAATTACAACTTTCAGGTCATGCAATACCTCCTGTTTTTTCTTTTTGCTCAGGATAGCTTTGACTATTCCGGGTTTTTGTTCTCATATAAAACCTAAAACTACTTTTTCTAGTTATGTGAAGAATATCATTGATTTTTTTATATTTATTTTTTAATTATAGTTGAACATAATACCGTAATTTTATTTATTTGTTTTTCTGTGGTGCTGAGGATCAAACCCAGGGCCTCACACATGCTAGGTGAGTGCTCTACCACTGAGCCACAACCCCAGCCCCATGTCATTGATATTTTGATAGGTATTGCACTAAATCTATAGATCTCTTGGGGCAAGATGGACATTTTAACAATATCAATTATTCCAATGCATGAACAGGGTGTACCATCACACTTTTGTATGTCATCTTCAATTTCTTTTATCAATTTTCATAAGTTGTTTTATGATTTTTATATAGAAATAGTTCACATTTGGGGTTATATTTATTCATAGGTCTTTTACTTAATCATTTTCAGCTATTATAAATGGTATTGTTTCCTTGATTTCTAATTTATATAATTCACTATTTGCATACAATGCTACTAATGTTTGTTTGATGATTCTGTATCCTGCAACTTGCTAAATTTATCTACTAGTTCTAGTAGGGGGTTTTTGGTGGAGTTTGGGGGGGTCTTCTATATATAAGATCATGTAATATGCAAGGAGTGACAAATTCAATTTCCCTTCCTCCACAGAAGTAGCCAGATACCTTTTCCTAAAGTAAATTGAGACTCTATTTTATTCCACTGATCTATGTGTCTTCTACTTAACTATTCCTACCTCAAAGTTCTCAACATTCACATTATTTTTTCCAATGATTTCTCATATGTACATTGTCTTTTCTCACTTGGCTTGGCCCACAAATGATCTTTAATTTGTTGCATGATCATTGTGCATACATATGGAATACATGACAGTGTGATGTTTCAGTACGTGCATTGACCATAAAATGAACAGATCATGATAATTGACATAACCTTTACCTCAAGCATTTATCATTTCTTTGTGTTGGGAACATTCAATATTTGCTCTATCAGCCATTTTGAAATTATGATTAATTGTTGTAGTCATCCTACTGTGTTGCAGAACATTAGAAAATATTCCTGGCTACCCAACTTCTATGAGACCAACTTTTTTTTTCTACAAGATATTTTGCTATTTATTGCTATTAACCTTAAAATTCAACTTTGTTATAAATGCTCTCTGCATTTCTTGCCATAACATACTTTTTTTCTTACATTGTTACTTATGTTAAACAGAATTCGTCCTATCATTCTTCTAGGATTATGACTTTTTAGTTTTGAATTTTTATTTTGATTACCTTTTTGGTAGATTTGAAGAAGAAATGGTTCATGGATGCTATATTTATTATATTCTCATGTATTTTAGACAGTTCTTTTGTATATGTGCTTACACCTAAAGGGTAAATTCACTAGATAAGAAATTTTGTGGATATGCTTTGCCATTGAAATATAATTTTCCAAACCACCTGTGGAATAATCTTTGTGAAGACTGTCTACTCCATCTTTCCTTCACCTCTCACATATCATCTCCTCCTTGATGCTTATAGAATTATTCCTCCAAACCTCCAGTTCAATCATTTCAAACTATATTTAAAAGTCTATCTTTCTATCTTTCTTCATTTCAAGAGCATTTTCTACTATTATACCTTGGGATATTATTTTTGTTCCTTTTTTTTCTCCATTTAGACCAATAATTTTTTTCAGGAGGTTTTAAATTTTTACACCTCAATTGATAAAACTAAGATGATAATTATTCTTTTATTAACTCAAGTGAAAACAGGATTTAAAATATTATGTTTCTATAAATATTATCACTGAAGAAGTGAGGTGTATGACTGAACTTAAACCTGTGACATTCAAAGCAAAGGTTACTAGCTCAATGTCCAAATTAGTTTTTATTTCTAATACTCTATGAAATCCTCAGGCCATTTTCATTTGTTTATATCATGTCTATCACTTTGCCTCAATCCATTCTTTTGTTCTTCCCTTTCTCTCTCATTTCTCTCCACATATCTCTCACCCTTTTATCAATTACTGATAATTTTTGACACAAAGACACTTACCACTAACTAGTCCAGGTTTCAGAATCTCCCTCAAACAAGAGTAATTTTATACAATGTTACTATATCATGATTAGACTCAGAAATTTAACATTGATGCAAAAATATTTAATATGCAACTTGTATACCAATTTTCTAACTATAAAAACATTATTCACAAATTTTTAACATATACTATATATACTATTTCATTCACTGATTTAAAGTGTACATTTAAATAGTTATTTTTTGTGTATTTTCCCAGATTGATGCATCCTTCACCACAATTTTAAAACTTAATCATTACCCCAATTAATAACTACTCTTTATTTCTCCATATGTACGGAATACTCAGCAATTTGCAACAACATTCTATCTTTATGATTTTCCTAGACTTAATATTTCTTAGGAATAGAATTATACAATATATGGTCTTTATGGCTGCCTTATTTCAATTAACATATTGTTTTCAAGGTACATGTATGTTTTTTCATTTATTTTATAGGTGCACAAAATTATATAGAATAGTGAGATTCATTGCTATGTATGCATAATATAATTCGGTCACTTTTGTTCTCCAGCTCAAGGTACATTTATGTAATAGTATGTATCAATATTTTATTTTGTTTCTGGGTAACTACATAGAAGTTATGTGAATCAATAAACAGAATGTAGGATAAAGAATATATGTGAGTAGATAATGGAGCTCAAATTTGTGTGACTCAGAAATCATCAAGTAAAGAATGTCCATTGAAAAATGAGGATAAAAACTATTATGTTTTGATATGGAGAAGGTCTGGGCTGCAGAGATGTGGAGGTCAGTGCCGTTTAATAGAAGTTGAAATGATACAGTTGGTTGTCATCACTTGCAGGGGACAAGGAAACTCATGAGCCAATGATAACAATCCAGACGATGTACATGTAGCTCACATTGGAAAATAGGCTGCATATCCTATTTCTGAGGTGGGGGAGAGGTGAGAAGAACCCCCACAATCAAATAGTTTGCAGTCTTAAACAGGTTCAGTACTGACACATAGTGGAGCATTGGCATGTTCAAATTCCACATTTTTCAATCTTTGACCTATATTAAGATTCCCTTTCCTTCATGGAATCATCACAAGAGTTAAGT
>NW_025999899.1:37134-48104 GCF_001458135.2 Marmota marmota marmota
GAGGATCGAACCCGGGCCGCACGCATGCCAGGCGAGCGCGCTACCGCTTGAGCCACATCCCCAGCCCCCAGCTCTTTTGTTTTCACTTCAGATTTTTAACATTGGAAAATGATGTGATATTTTATTTGAACAGAAAACTTTGGGATGGGAAGAAAGAACTGCAATAATATTCAAGTATACATCACAATATTTATACTGGACAAAACTGTGTACCCTATTGAAAGAGTTACCATGATACAGAGAATAGAATTGCCTTCTTACAAAAGACTCTTCTTAGGGCTCCCTTCATGTCTCTGTTCCTCAGGCTGTAGATGAAGGGGTTCAGCATGGGAGTCACCACCGTGTACATCAGAGCCACGACAGTGTCTTTCACAGTAGAATTATTAGCTGATGGACATAAATAGAGACCAATAATTGTCCCATAGAACAGTGACACCACAGAGAGGTGGGAGCCACAGGTAGAGAAGGCCTTGTGGATACCACGAGCAGAAGGGACCTTGAGGATGGAGGAGAAAATTTGTACATAGGACCCAAGGATGAGTAGAAATGGGGTGACAATAACAAGTCCTCCCATGATAAATATCACCAGTTCATTGACATGAGTGTTGGAGCAGGCCAGCTTCAATAAAGCAGATATTTCACAGAAAAAGTGTGGGATTACATTGTCCGAACAGAAAGACAATCTGACCACAAGCAGAGTGTGCAACAGGGCATGGAGCATGGTCAGCACCCAGGACAGCACCACCAGGGAGAGACAGAGCTTGAGGCTCATGATGGTGGTGTAGTGCAGGGGGAAGCAGATGGCCACATAGCGGTCATAAGCCATGGCCACAAGGAGGAAGCTCTCCAGGTCTGCAAAGCACAGGAAGAAGTACATCTGAGTCAGACAGCCTGCATAGGGGATGGAGGGAACTTGACTCTGCATGTTCTGCAACAGTTTAGGAATGGTCACAGAGGAAAAGCAGAGGTCAGAGAAGGACAAATTTCCAAGAAACAAATACATGGGTGTGTGGAGGTGGGAGTCCAGGTGAATGAGGATGATGATGAGGAGGTTCCCCAGGATGGTGGTAAGATACATGGCCAGGAACAAGACATAGAACAGGTTCTGGTGCTCTGGTTGGATGGGCAGGCCCAGGAGGAGGAATTCTAAGACGGGAGTTTGGTTCCTTCCTGTCATGCTCTGTCTACTGTATCTTTTTTAAAAAAAGAAAGACTTGGGTCCCTTAACAATTCAAATAAATGAACATTTTTCTCTTATATGTGATCTGGTACTCATTCTACAATAACTGATCCCACCTTGATTACAATAATTATTATCTTTAAAATCCAATTGTCCAT
This sequence comes from Marmota marmota marmota, assembly GCF_001458135.2. NCBI lineage: Eukaryota > Metazoa > Chordata > Mammalia > Rodentia > Sciuridae > Marmota > Marmota marmota. The sequence continues at coordinate 38,473 of NW_025999899.1, forward strand.
CATCTTTATAATCATTAATGCCTTTTTCTTAACTTCTTTGTAACATGTTTGAATATTCCATCCTTTCCTAAACACTTACCTATTGGTTTCTGAGACAAAATGCAATACTTTTTTACATACATGCCTGGCTGGTAATCCTAGGGAACCATAATCGGCTCCTGTTCTATCAGTAACTTGTATGTTGATATTCCTCATGGATTTTGCTAAACCCTATCTTATCATAACTCTCTATGGAACTCTCCTAATAAACCTGACATGCTCCAATGGCTTATATCAGTATTTAAAACTCAGATGTGAAAGCTGGGGATATAGCACAGTGGTGAAATGCTCATCCAACATGCACAGGGCCCTAATGCAATCCCCAGCACCTCAAAAAATTAATCAATTAAATAAAAATAATAATCAGTAAATAAAACTCAGGTATAGACGTCCCTAACCTATAAATTTCTATATCCCATAACAATTGTCTTCCATTCAATGAATCATAGGTTCCTTAAGCTCAACAGGTCCCTAATGAAAATCATCAGATTGCACTTCCTCTGTACCTCTCTCTTCCTCCTCTACTCTCATATTTTAAAAAAGGAATGCAGTATCAGATCAGAAGTCGTGAATTGTTTCATTCATTCTTTTCTCTTACCATCAACTCCAACATACCATGTCATGTATATTACACTTTGTTCTCTTGCTACTTCATCCACTTCTTATCACAAGGCCAAGTTCCTCATCTACAATGGCATCTCATCTCACCTGGACTATTGAAGCAGTTTCTCAAGTCTTGTCCCTCATAGGGAAAATTGTGCACCTGGTTTCTCAGAATGCTGAGTCCCTTCTAAGTGAGTAGGATGATCTCTTGAGTCAGGAGTATATGCTGGGATCACAAACTGGAGACATCACCTGCTATTGTCACTGCTGACCCAATCAACTCTGATCTTCTCCTGTGGTAAAATCCATAATTCACATCCTGCACTGACATAAGAAACACATATGGCAGTGTTTATAAATCTTAATATATATGCAAATACCTGGGGATTTGTTTAAAAAAATTCATTCTGGTTCTATTGCTCAACTTCTTCATATTAAATGAACATCCAGGTAATGGCAATACTGTGGTCAATAAACTGCATATAAGTAACAAGTACATACACTGCCATCAAAATACATATTACTGTCAACTTCAGATAAAGTTGAATAATAATCTCTAAGAGAGGTTTGTGAAAAGCTTTTTAAATCTCTGAAGAAAAACGCAAAGAAGAAAGAGGAGGAGGAGGAGGAGGAGAAGAGGAAGAAGGAGAATTAAAAATTATAACTTTCTACCCAAACTTAAAGAGCTATTATTATTTCAAACTGATAGAATTGTCGATATTATTGCACAATAAGTTATAGCAATAAACATTATTATTAATAAAACATAAAAATGTTAAACATTAGTTAAAGTATTAAAACCATGTGAAAAAGTCTTGGGAGGCAGAAAGATGGAAACTTAACAGACCTGAAAAATTATTCTGCAGAACACCACACAACCTGGGAGTTCAAGACAATCACATTTGAAAGACAGACAAGAGTTCATTCACTCTGCTACCAACTCATCCAGGTGGCTGAGAGTGACTCCAGGGCCCAACTCAGGATCCTTTTCCCCTTTATTCATTAAAGACACAGGAAGTAACAGTCTCCATAGTCTTCACCTAACTGCACCATCCCTTCTCATTCTTCCCCTTCTACACACAAAAGTCTGAGGAGCTCTGTATCCCAGAGGAGTACCAATGCTGGAGGAACTCATTACAGACAAAATAATTAGCCAGGACCTCTCAGAGACTAATTCTCCCAGAGTCCTGTAGTGGTGACTCCTGACAGCCTCTGTTCACACCAGACCATCCTTTGGGGGAAGGTGAAGATGCTGAGCAGCTCAGGACAGATGTTTTCTCATTGCCTGTGTGGGGAAGGGGCAGGAGACCTGTGTGGTGGCTGCAGCCTACATTTCAGGAGGTGAAGGTGGAAGGCTGCAGAAGCCATGAAGTAATCAGGGACCACATTGTGAATGTCCCAACCTATCTTAGGAGTTTAAGAGTTTAGGCTTTATCCTGTGAATAACAGGGATCCATACACCATACAGTGGTCTTTGAGTAGAGTACTGCCATGAAACTCATGTGTCAGAAACATTGCAAGGAACCTGTTATTTCTCCCATCTTTCTGCCCACAGTCCCTAAGACAGAAAGAAATGCATTTAACAAGGATCAGACTTCTATGATTAAAGCACATGCAGATATAAAGAAATCACAAGAATAAGAAAAAATAAACTTACCTGAACATGTTCAATCCTTCCTCATGCAGATTTGAAAAATGGACTTTTGCATCACATTTGGCTCATTTGTATGAAAATCTTTAAGAAGCCCCAGCATGACCATCGTCCCTTCCTCCATCTATGTCATGTCACTTCCCACTGGCAAGATTATTCTGGCCCTGTATTTGAATGTGAAGCCAGGTTTGGCATATATAATTCATTTTCCCACCATCCACTCGTTTTTAGCCATCATCTGCTGTAGGATCTTTACATAGTAACACATTGCAACTTTCCATTGTAGGGACCTGAATCTTTATTGGTGTTCCTTTATTGGGATTTATACTTTTCATTAACATTTGTCATGGACTTTGAATTATAAAGTGGTACCCAAACAATTCTGCAATATTTTAGATGCCACCTTCTCTATTCCAGTTGTGTAGAGTAACAAAGTTTCCCCTTGGTGATCAATATCAACTACCCCACGCACAATAGCAACCCTCTGTTTGCACATTAGCTCACACCTGAAACAGAAAATGGCCAAATGATAGTCTAAAGGATGGTTATGTCCCTTGGCAGAACAGCATGTCCCTTCAGAACTACACACTTCTAATGCACTATTCTAAGTTTTCTCAGCCACTATTCCAATCAATGTTGCAGTGATCTCAACCTGACTTCAGTGGCTACCACGTGAAAGCATTGTACATCTATCCTGCTCCATCTCACCTTGGCTTTTGCTTTGAGACATCTCTGGCTCCACAGAGCAGGATGTCATTGGGAATCTCCTCAACATTCATATAAACATTAAAATCTACCATCCATTTTCTGTGAACTGTTGTACAGAATGTGAGGTGTGGATTAAAATTAAAATTTTTAATATGGAAATCCAATTTTTCCAGCACCAAATATTAAAGAGACTACTGTACCAGCTTTCCACCAGTACAATGAAATATCTAACACAGTCAACTTATAAACAGGTTCATTTAGCTCACAGTTTGAGGAGTTAGAATGGCAAATGGCCTAGTGCAGCCTTGGTCAGGACAACCTTTGCATGATCACCTCATGGGATAGGGATGGAAGAGCACATGCAGAGGAAGAATAGGATCTCAAACTAGAATGGAGATTCCATGATGCATTTCAAATCATCCACAATGACCTGAGGACTTTCTACAAGTTCCTGCCACTTAACCACAGCAACTCCTATACTGCAATACTGAGTCTAGGCCTTTATGTATGAGCCCTTGGCAGACAGCCAACATTAAAACATGGTAAATTAGCACAGGAAAAGATTAACAACAATATCTAATCATAATTTAGAACAATTAAAACAATATACTGTATCAAAACTTTATCTTAGTGATATCTCTCTCTCTCTCTCTCTCTCTCTCTCTCTCTCTATATATATATATATATATATATATATATATATATATATATATCTTTCTCTCTCTGTCCCTCTCTCCCTAAAATATTTTTTTTACTTTTAGTTGGATATTGACACAATAACTTTATTTTACTTCTTTATTATTTTTTATGTGGTTCTGAGGATCGAACCCAGTGCCTCACATGTGCTAGGCAAGCACTCTACCAATGAGACACAACCCCAGTCCCTCTCCCTAAAATCTTATTGTACTATATTTATTCTTCTTCTACCTGTCACATTGTATCATGATAAAGTGCCTACAGGGTAAGATAAAGTGAGGTGAATGACCTAGACTTTGTTATGTAGCATTTGCTACATAGTATAATGCTCACCTGAAGGTTCACTTGAACCTTACCAAGTAAATTTCATTATGTGAGGTTTACTTATTGCACAGCAATGCAAAAAAAGGGCAATATGATGCCACTTGTATAAACTGCTGTACTCCCAAGATATTTCAAATCATTCACAATCTAGTATTTGATTTATTTTTATGGATTATCCAACTATTTTTCTTCAAGTCCCCAATATAGCCTCCAACAGCACAGGATTCCTGTCCATTGCCTAAATGGGCAATGATTCATCATACATCCCTGGGCTCTCCATCCCCACCTTTCCCCAGAGTACAGTAGGGTGTGATCAGTGGCTTTCATCAATCACCATACAGGACTCTGATAATTTGTCTTGAAGAGGTCCTGAATAATTACTTTGTGCCTAATGAGTTAGGCCTGAATCTGGACTCCCCTGGGATGTAGAGCCTCTCGGGCCCGTGGATGGCTAGAAGGTGAGACATGAGAAGGGATGGCAGACACGTGATGCCTACAGAGGACGTTACTTCATATGCTTGTAATGAATAAAGGAGAGCAAGATCTTAGATCAGGGCCCAGAGTCACCCTCAGACACCCTGGGTAAGTTGTCAATATGCCAGGTTACATGATGTTCTGCCAGGTAAGTTTTCAGGTGTGACAACTTCCCTCTTTTCCATCGAGCTGCCTTCCAAGACTTTGCCACAGTATTGAAATATTTTGACCAAAGTTCAACACTTATAACACTTTTTATTAATAACACTGCTCATTAATGTTATTTACTGTGCAGTGAATCCTCAAAGATCACAGCATTTTGACATACCAGGCCTGTAAGACAGGGTTCAGTGCAGTAACAGTTCTTAACCTTTCTTTATTTTACATTCACCTAAAGAGCTTTAAAAAGCTTTGCACAAGCCACTTCACAGAGATTCCAATTAAGTTATCTGAAGGTGCTCAGTAATCTGAGTTAAACGGCAATGTGTGTATTTGCTACTCAAGTACAGTCCAGTGATCACAGTATTGACACCACTACTTGGGTGTTCATTTAAACTGTAGGGTCTGAGCTATAGCACCAGAACGAATATCTTAATGGCAGGTAATTTGCATGTGTGTTGAGTTTAGAAACACTGCTCTACATGATTCTTGTGTGCATCCCGGAGTGAGGATATTGGATTTAATGGCCGAAGAAGAGGAAGCTCAGTGGATGATCTATGAAAACGTCTGCAGCTGCTATCTCTGGTTTTGTGATCCCTGCACAGCTTCTAGACACAAAGATAGTCCCACAAACTCAAAAGGTAAGCAAAAGGCTGAGAAACCAGGTACATGATTTTCTCCTCATGTTTCTTCCCACTATGATGCCAATACATGGTGTCCAAAGTCCAAAGGTACAAACTGTTAATGCAGTTCTGTTAAACACCATCAGCAGTGGACTTCCCAGCAGTAGGACTCATTTATATCATTTAGTGAATGAGTTTCCCAGATCTTTTAATGTTCCTCCTCTGCATTTTTGATGACTTCGAGACAGATTGGGTTTTTGTTTGTTTGTTTGGTACTGGGGATTGAACCCAGAGGAGCTCAACCACTGAACCACATCTCCAGCCCATTTTTTATGTTTTAGTAGAGACAGGGTCTCACTGGGTTGCTTAGTGCCTTGCCAAGTTGCAGAGGCTGGCTTTGAACTTGTGATCCTCCTGCCTCACCTCCCAAGCTGATGAATTACAGAGACATGCCATCATGCCCCAAAATACTGAGCTTTATCCAAGGTTACTCAAAAGAAAGTGGCGTGTGATGTGTGTGTGTGTGTGTGTGAGAGAGAGAGAGAGAGAGAGAGACAGAGAGAGAGAGAGAGAGACCAATTACAGTTGCTAAGAATGACCAGTCAGGCAGGGAAGAGAAAATCCAACACTCCTTTTGTGACAGAAGCAAACAGATAAGTATTTAGGAAAGAATGGGCTACTGAAACATGTTGAAAAGAAGATGAGAAAAAGTAATAAATGATCAAAGAGATAAAGACACTTGTAAGGTTATACTTATTGTGATGGTGGTGGGATCAACTATTGTAGAACATGTAAACACTGTGTATGAGAAAAAAATGATCATTTTCACTTGGGTTTTTAAAGGGCCTTATTATTTCTCTTAAAGGTATTGGAGACAAATAATAATGGGAAAAAACCAAACTCTCATCTCAGAGTTCCTCCTCCTGGGCCTGCCCATCCAGCCAGAGCACCAGAACCTCTTCTATGCCCTGTTCCTGGCCATGTATCTTACCACCGTCCTGGGGAACCTCATCATCATCACCCTCATCCACCTGGACTCCCATCTGCACACTCCCATGTATTTGTTTCTCAGCAACTTGTCCTTCTCTGACCTCTGCTTTTCCTCTGTCACCATGCCCAAATTGCTACAGAACATGCAGAGTGAAGTCCCCTCCATCCCCTATGCAGGCTGCCTGACACAAATATACTTCTTCCTGTTTTTTGGAGACCTTGGGAACTTCATCCTTGTGGCCATGGCCTATGACCGCTATGTGGCCATCTGCTTCCCCCTGCACTACACCACCATCATGAGCCCCAAGCTCTGTCTCTCCCTGGTGGTGCTGTCCTGGGTGCTGACCACATTCCATGCCCTGTTGCACACCCTGCTCATGGCAAAAGTCTCTTTTTGTGTGGACAATGTAATCCCGCACTTTTTCTGTGACATGTCTGCTATGCTGAAGCTGGCCTGCTCTGACACCCATGTCAATGAGTTGGTGATATTTATTGTGGTAGGACTCTTTCTTGTCTTCCCATTCCTACTCATTCTGGTGTCCTATGCAAAGATAGTGTCCTCCATTTTCAAGGTCCCTTCTGCTCGAGGTATCCGTAAGGCCTTCTCCACCTGTGGCTCCCACCTCTCTGTGGTGTCGCTGTTCTATGGGCCAGTCATAATTCTATACTTATGTCCATCAGCTAGTAATTCTACTGTGAAAGATACTGTCATGTCTCTGCTGTACACGGTGGTCACTCCCATGCTGAACCCCTTCATCTACAGCCTGAGGAACAGAGACATGAAGGGAGCCCTAGGAAGAGTCTTTTGTCAGAAGAAAATTCCCTTCTGTGTATGATAGAAATAACTGGGGCTTTTACATCATTTTATCCAGTAAATTTGTTGATATTAATATTGGAATATTATTCTAGATTGTTTCCCACATCATGGTAACTTCTGATGAAGTAGCATATCACTTAATTGTTCAACAAGTAAAAGAGAGGAAGTTTAGCTGATTAGTTGGAAGGAGGTCTTGTTAACCTGGCTATGCCTTCCTGTTTGTCTTTTCTTGGTGATCCTGGGAAAGCACAGGGTAAGGGCTACTGTTTTATGAGGACTCCATTCTTTACATTATTAAGATACTCCTGTATTTTTTTTATCTTGTCTCAAACATGCTTTGAATATGGCATAATTTTTAAATAGTGCTTCATAATCTTAGGTTGTTGCCCAATAACATTTAAATACCTCAAAATCCCAGGCTCCTTCTAATATCTCCTACATAATTTTTCTGCACAAATTTTGACATCATTCTATCACTTAACTTTCCTACATCCCTGATTTATTTTCATGTCTATGCTAATTTTTCTGCCCTTCCCTGACCCTAAATACATTTTCTAACCCTTTTTGTAATGCTGATAATTGCATAATTCTGTCTTTACCTGTAATTACATAAGGCAGGAACCCTATAAATAATTTCTCCAGGACTGGGCAAGGAAGTTTGAGATTGGTTCAGTTTTAAAGGATGCCTTTTTGCTTGGTATTTTGACTTCACAAAATTTCCTGACATGTATGTTTTTATTATACACTCATGACAGTTCAAAGGAAGTAGAAAAGATACTCATTGTTTGGGATTGCAAAATAGGAAGTTCATTGACTTTCCATGTCATCCAGAAAATCAGTTGTTCAGCCTGTGCAAGATCAGAGAATGATTCTAAGGTTTCTTTTGATTTCTCCCACTTCCAAAAGAGGGGAGTAGCCATTCTTCTTTTTTTTTTTTAACTCAGCTCTCTATAGCATGGGTTGATTCCATTCTTCATTTATTTGTTTCCTTAGTTGTACTCTGTAGGTGATGGCATTCAAACCCATTTCTTTCCTCCGTTCATATATCTGCTGACCCCACAACTATCTGAATGCCAGAACTTTCTCAAAAGCTCCCAGCAATTCTTTCACTTCCTAGCTATTCCTTTTATTCTAAACAATCTAGAATTGTTTTATCTAGTTATGTGAAGAATGTCATGGGTATTTTTGTAGAAATTGCATTGATGGAATGTATTGACATTTTAATTGGGACTGAACTGAACCCATATATCACTTTGGGTATTATGGACTTCTATTTTAAAATATTTTTTAAATGTATGTATTTTAATCACAAACTGTATGGACCACTTAAAATATTGATTTTTCAATCCATGAATATGGGATGCTTTTTTCTTTCTTTCTTTCTTTCTTTCTTTCTTTCTTTCTTTCTTTCTTTCTTTCTTTCTTTCATGTGTGTGTGTCCTCTTCAGTTTCTTTCAACAATATTTTATAATTTTCATAGTAGAGATCTTTTTTCCTCTTTGGTTAAATTTATAGGTATTTTAGTTAACGTTTTAGCTACTGTAATTTGGATTGTTTTCTTGATTTCCAATTCATATAATTCACTTTTGGTATAAAATTGTATGCTTATTTTGTACCGTGAAAAATTGCTAAACTCATTTGTTAATTTTAATGTTTTATGGAATTTGGGGGGTTTCAAGATGTAAGATCATGTCATTCAAACAAACAATTTGACTTCTCTTGTATTTTGGATGCCCTTTATTTCTTTCTCTTGCCTGTTACTCTGGACAGAATTTCCAACACTAAGTTGGATAAAATTTGTAAAAGTGAACATCCTTTTCTTCCAGAGCTTAGAGCAAAAGCTTTCAGCTGTACCCATTTTAGTATAATTTTAGCTGTTGGCTTATTGTAAGTGACCTTTATTATATTGAGGTACATTCCCTCTATGAAAGATTTCTTGAGGGTTTTTTGGAGGTGTTAAATTTTATCAAATACATTTTCCATATCTATTGAGATAATTATGGGTTGTCTTTCATTCTATTGATGACATGTATCATGTTTATTGATTTGTATTTTGAACCATTCTTGCATCTCAGGGATTAATCCCACTTTATCATGATGAAAATCTTTATAATGTGGTTTTGGATTCAGCAAAGTATTATTCTACTGAGAAGTTTTTGCATATATGTTCATAAAAAATATTAGCATGAAATTTTCTTTCCTTACTGATTTTGGCATCAGGTTAATGCTGGTCTCATAGGATGTGTTTGGAAGAATTACTTTTGAAAATTTTTTTGAATAACATAAGGAAAATTGGAATTAATTATTCTCAACTATTTTGTAGAACCCAACAGTTAAGTCATTTATGTTCTAGGTTTTTCTTTGATGAGAGGCTTTTAATTATTGATTCTAATTTGCTACTTGTTATTGGTAAGTTCTGGTTTTTATTTCTTCATGAATCAATAGTATTAAGGTATCTGTGTCTAAGAATTTCTCATCAGAAGAATAGTCATTTTAAACAGCTTTTGCAGATGAATTTTGATATAATAAAACCAATCAATTCAAAATT
>NW_025999899.1:60084-65089 GCF_001458135.2 Marmota marmota marmota
TAATGAGTTAGACCCAAATCTGGACTCCCCTGGGATGCAGAGCCTCTCGGGCTCGTGGATGGCTAGAAGGTGAGACATGAGAAGGGATGGCAGACACGTGATGCCTACAGAGGACGTTACTTCATATTCTTGTAATGAATAAAGGGGAGCAAGATCTTGGGTCAGGGCCCCAGAGTCACCCTCAGACACCCTGGGTAAGTTGTCAATATGCCAGGTTACATGATGTTCTGCCAGGTAAGTTTTCAGGTGTGACAACTTCCCTCTTTTCCATCGAGCTGCCTTCCAAGACTTTGCCACAGTATTGAAATATTTTGACCAAAGTTCTTCATTTATAACACTTTTTATTAATAACACTGCTCATTAATGTTACTTACTGTGCAGTGAATCCTCATAGGTCACAGCATTTTGACATACCAGGCCTGTAAGACAGGGTTCAGTGCAGTAACAGTTCTTAACCTTTCTTTATTTTACATTCACCTAAAGAGCTTTAAAAAGCTTTGCACAAGCCACTTCATAGAGATTCCAATTAAGTTATCTGAAGGTGCTCAGTAATCTGAGTTAAACGGCAATGTGTGTATTTGCTACTCAAGTGCAGCCCAGTGATCACAGTATTGACACCACTACTTGGGTGTTCATTTAAACTGTATAGTCTGAGCTACAGAACCGGAACGAATATCTTAATGGCAGGTAATTTGCATGTGCGTTGAGTTTAGAAACACTGCTCTACATGATTCTTGTGTGCATCCCGGAGTGAGGATATTGAATTTAATGGCTGAAGAAGAGGAAGCTCACTGGATCATCTGTGAAAACGTCTGCAGCTGCTATCTCTGGTTTTGTGATCCTTGCACAGCTTCTTGACACAAAGATAGTCCTGCAAACTCAAAAGGTAAGCAAAAGTCTGAGAAAACAGGTACATGATTTTCTCCTCATGTTTCTTCCCTTTATGATGCCAACACATGGTGTCCAAAGGTACAAACTGTTAATGCAGTTCTGTTAAACATCAGCAGTGGGGTGAACTTCCCAGCAGTAGGACTCATTTATATCATTTAGTGAATGAGTTTCCCACATCTTTTAATGTTCCTCCTCTGCATTTTTGATGACCTGGAGACAGACTGGGTTTTTGTTTGTTTGTTTGGTTCTGGGGATTGAACCCAGAGGAGCTCAACCATTGAACCACATCTCCAGACCATTTTTTATGTTTTAGTAGAGACAGGGTCTCTCTGGGTTGCTTAGAGCCTTGCCAAGTTGCAGAGGCTGGCTTTGAACCCATGATCCTTCTGACTCAGCCTCCCAAGCCATGGAAATTGCACAGATGTGCAACCCTGCCCAACCATACTGAGCTTTATCAACCAAGGTTACCCAAAGAAAGCAGTGTGTGTGTGTGTGTGTGTGTGTGTGTGAGAGAGAGAGAGAGAGAGAGAGAGAGAGAGAGAGAGAGAGAGAGAGATTGATTTTAAGGGTATAGCCCACATAGTACTGAGGATTCTTAATTCAGAAATTTGCAGGGCAGTCCTGCCTACTGGAGTCCCTGGAAGAATAGATGGTACAGCATTGAGACCACAGCATGTTGGAGGTAGAATTCCTCCTCTTCAGAAGAGTGAAGTCTTTTCTCTTATGACCTTCTACTGACAGTAGCAAGGCTCATCATATTTTGGGGGGCAATCTACTTCACTCAAAGTCTACTGATTTAAACTTCTATATATTATAAAATACCTTCATACCAACATTCAGAACTGGTATTTTACAAAAGTCTGACAACAGAACCTACCCATGTTGACACATAAAACTAATCATCACATGTGATATTGACATCTGAGGAGGAACTCAAGTGAGACCTTAAAAAATGCAAATTTCTTCTGCTTTCCCACACTTTATAAAATGCTCATCATATCAATGCATTTGTGTGGATCAATGACTAAAGATGTTTTAAGTCATTGGTGTGACTGAAAAGTACAGTGCTTCCAACATACCCTAATTTTTTTTTATAAATACAAAACTATATGTGTGAAGTTGGTGATAGAGTGTCAAAATTTAGTGCTATATGGTGAAATCTAGTAAGTTTGTATTCTGGGAGGATTTAAGAACTGTAATTATTTTACCTAATGGGAGTTTTCTGCCTTTTAAGTTGAAGGAATTTTTCTCATCCTGAAGGACAGCCAACAAATATGGATGAAGCATTGGCCACATCAGGCACCCTGCCAGGGGCTGCCCTGCTGCAGGCAAGAGGCAGACATGGCCTTTCCTGTGTGGAGTTCACAACCTGGTGGGAAGTCAGCCATCTACCTGTGATCAGGACATTCACTGCTATGGGATGAGAACAGGAGGCTGTGCAGACAGCAACAGAACTCACGGAGGGTGGGGACACAGGGAGGTTTAGTTTTGCAAGTATCATAAACATCCCTGAATGATAAATCAAAATAAGACAACTGAAAGAGGAAGCAGAGGGGAGAAAGTGATAGATTGGAGGAACACCAAGTATGAAATTCTAGAGGCAATAAATTTTGATTTACAGTCCAGCAGCACTAGAGAATGGAAGGCTTGTGTCACTTGGGTGCAAGATGAGACCATGGAGGGAGACACAGCTCAGGTAATGAAGCACCATTTGTACCCTTCAAAGACACTTCACCTTTATCTTAAGAGCAATGAGAATATCCTGAAGCATGAATCAGGAGAGATGACCTGATTTCCATCTCAGAATGACACAGTGTGAATGAATCATATTGAATGAGAAGGTATTTAAGGTGTGGGAAACAGGGAACTGACTTGAGTCTCACCTGGACTACTAGGAATGTGATTTTTGTGATGAGGAGTGGATGAAGTAGCAGAGGAATGAAATGTAGAATATATGGGATGTGATAGATATGACTGGATTTGATGGTGACAGGGAAGAATGGAAGAAAAAAAGTTCATACTTTGGCAATTGGATCCTGCCTTCCTTTATTGGAACGAATGTGGAAGAGGAGGAGAGTAGTATGGATGCAACACACTATGCTGAATTTCATTAGGAACCTGTTGAGCTGAAGACACCTGTGATACATCCAAGGGAAGAGGACCGTCAAGCAGTGGCATGCAGAGTTCTGTGGGTGAGAGAGACGTCTCTGCCCGAGTTTAAATACTAATCTAAGTATTTGGCATATGGTGAGATTTCCTTGGGGTTCTATATAGAATTATAAGATAATGGGATTTACAAAAATATTTGAGGAACATTACCCTATAAGATATTATAAAGCAGAAACCGATTACAGTTGCTAAGAATGATCGACCAGTCAGGCAGGGAAGAGAAAATCCAACACTCCTTTTGTGACAGAAGCAAACAGATAAGTATTTAGGAAAGAATGGGCTACTGAAACATGTTGAAAAGAAGATGAGAAAAGTAATAAATGATCATAGAGATTAAAGACACTTGAAGGTTATACTTATTGTGATGGTGGTGGGATCAACTATTGTAGAACATGTAAACACTGTGTATGAGAAAAACATGATCATTTTCACTTGGGTTTTTAAAGGGCCTTATTATTTCTCTTAAAGGTATTGGAGACAGATGATAATGGGAAAAAACCAAACTCTCATCTCAGAGTTCCTCCTCCTGGGCCTGCCCATCCAGCCAGAGCACCAGAACCTCTTCTATGCCCTGTTCCTGGCCATGTATCTTACCACCGTCCTGGGGAACCTCATCATCATCACCCTCATCCACCTGGACTCCCATCTGCACACTCCCATGTATTTGTTTCTCAGCAACTTGTCCTTCTCTGACCTCTGCTTTTCCTCTGTCACCATGCCCAAATTGCTACAGAACATGCAGAGTGAAGTCCCCTCCATCCCCTATGCAGGCTGCCTGACACAAATATACTTCTTCCTGTTTTTTGGAGACCTTGGGAACTTCATCCTTGTGGCCATGGCTTATGACCGCTATGTGGCCATCTGCTTCCCCCTGCACTACACCACCATCATGAGCCCCAAGCTCTGTCTCTCCCTGGTGGTGCTGTCCTGGGTGCAGACCACGTTCTATTCCTTGTTGCACACCCTGCTAGTTAACAGATTATCCTTCTGTGCAGACAATGTGATCCCGCACTTTTTCTGTGAAATATCCGCCCTGCTCAAGCTGGCCTGCTCTGACACTCAAGTAAATGAGTGGGTGCTATTTATTATAGGAGGAATTGTTGTTGTCATCCCATTCCTACTCATTCTTGTGTCCTATGCAAAGATAGTGTCCTCCATTCTCAAGGTCCCTTCTGCTCGAGGTATCTGTAAGGCCTTCTCCACCTGTGGCTCCCACCTCTCTGTGGTGTCATTGTTCTATGGGACAGTCATTGGTCTGTACTTATGTCCAACAGCTAATAAATCTACTGTGAAAGACACTGTCATGGCTCTGATGTACACGGTGGTGACTCCCATGCTGAACCCCTTCATCTACAGCCTGAGGAACAGAGACATAAAGGGGGCCCTAAGAAGGGCTCTTTTTAGAAAGAAAAATTCCTTCTGTGTGTGAAGGGCTTTTAACATAATTATTAAATTAATATTCTTAGTGATATTAATATTGGAATATTTTCTCAGAATTTTCCCTCACCATGGGAACTTTGGTTGAAGTAGCATAGGATATAACTGTTCAATAGGCAAAAGAAAGGAATTTCAGCAGATCAGTGGACTAGGGAAGGTGGTCTTGTGGGCCTAGCTTTGCTTTCCTCTCTGTCTTTCCCAGCTGATGCTGGAAAAGCCTAGGTAAAACTACATTTTATGTGCTCCCCTGTTCTTACATTCTGAAGTTATTCCTAGATCTTTCAATTTTATCTCAAGTCAGCTTTGACTATGGTATCATTTTAAAATAGTGCTCCATAATCTGAGATTAATACTCAAGAACTTCCCAATAACTCAATCTCCCAGCAAACCTCCAGTGTCTCTTACATAATATTCCTGCACAAATTCTGTCGTCATTCCACCTCCTAACTTTCCTACACCCCTTTTTTATTTTTATGTCTACATTGTCTTTTATTCTCTATCATGTCAA
>NW_025999899.1:67913-95352 GCF_001458135.2 Marmota marmota marmota
TCCAGGACCATGCATTATGGCTGGTTGATAAGATTTCTGCTGTGGATTTTTTTAGTCTGTGACAATTCATTTTTCACAGCAGCGACTGCATGAAGAGATAGACCCTATCTCCTCTTTTTCTTAGTCAAGTTCATTGACTGCAGCATCAGCATCACCCGGAACTTGTTTTCTCAAATTTTCAGTCCCAGCCCAGGCCACTGAACACAAAGCCATGTTGACCTCTGTGTCCATGGTGACATGGGCAGTCAGATATTTCTGATCATTTCCTCCTAGCTTGTTCCTTGGGATCCTATATTCTGTAACCAGGAGTTATTGATAGAAGTCTGATTACATTTAAGTTACACATTTTGGGCTAAAATTCATCATAAGATGTTGTGTGCCATGATTGACTAATGCTAAGAACTCCTACTGGATTTGGGAAATACATCTCTGTTTCCTTCTGTGACCAGGTGGGTACTTGATGTGATATTAGTTTGGTATCCTACAAATAACTGTGTCTCCATCAGCCATTCATTGAATAGTGTTAGCATCATTTTATAATCTCATTTATCTTTCTTGAACTGATCCTTTAATTAGAGTTTGAGAGTTTTCTCCATAGGTCTTGAATGCCTGTTTCGAAGTTTTCCCCCCTAGGTATTTTGCGCCCCCCCCCCCGACTTTGGTTCTTATTTGAAATGAGTTCTTCTCTTTCATCACATCTTCTATCTGGGTGGTATTTGTATATGTGAAGATGATTATTTTGTATAGGTTGATTCTATAACTTGTGACTGTTATCAATGTTCTTTGTTCTTTAGGTTTTTTGTATTATTTAGAAAATCTTTTCATCTGTAGATAGAGATAATTGTACCTTTCTTTCTTTCTTTCTTTTTTTTTTTTTGGCAGTACTGGGGATCCAACCCAGGGATTCTTAACCACTGGGCAACACTACCAGCCCTTTTTATTTTTTATTTTGAGACAAGGCCTTGCCAAGCTGCATAGGCTGGCCTCAAATTCTCAATCCTCTTACCTCAGCCTGCCCAATCATTGGGATTAAAGGCATGCACCTGTCTTTGCCTTTCCATTCTTATCATTTTAATTGATTTTTCCTATATAATTGTGTTATAAGTTCTCTAATACAATGTGAAATAGGAATTTTATCCTCATATTATTCTTGACTTTAGTATAAATGTCTCCTTTGTTTCACCACTGAGAACTTTGCTTTTTCATCAATTTTTTTTTTTTTTGGT
The DNA here is from genome assembly GCF_001458135.2 of Marmota marmota marmota. Lineage (NCBI taxonomy): Eukaryota > Metazoa > Chordata > Mammalia > Rodentia > Sciuridae > Marmota > Marmota marmota. The sequence continues at coordinate 69,140 of NW_025999899.1, forward strand.
CCTGAGGATTGAACCCAAGGGCACTTAACCACTGAGCCTCACCCCCAGCCCTTTCTAATATTTTATTTAGAGACAGGGTCTTGCTGAGTTGCTTAGAGCCTCGATAAGTTGCTGAGGCTAGCTTTGAACTCACCATCCCCCTGCCTCACCCTCCCAAGATACTGAGATTACAGCCTCCCCTACTGCCACCTGGCCCCAATAATTTTTTTAAAACAAAGATTAAATGAGTTAGAATACATTAAATATTTAAAATATTTATGTAGTATACTCTCAATAAATATATGAATACACAACCAATGTAACTGCATATCATGTATAACTACAAGAACGGGATCCTTAATTAGAATAAGTTATATTCCATGAATATGTCAAAATATACTCTATTGTCATGTATATCTAAAAAGAACAAATAAAAAATATAAATAACAGACAAAATTTTTTAAAATAAAAGAAGTTGACTTTTTAACAAAGATAAGCATATTTTTTTCATGTTAATGAAATATTCACTGATTTTTTTCTAAGTCAGAAGTAGGTTGCATTGTGATGTATTCACATGTGCACATAGCATAGTTTGATCAATTTCATATCACATTGCATTCCACTTTTATGTATAACTATAATGCATGAATTTAATGCATGGATCTGGGGGAGGGAGAGTCGGTCAGGAAAGAGGAAGTTTGGGGGACTGAAGTGAAGCATTATATTTCATGAATGTAGGATTGTGTCAAAATGAACCCCAATATTATTAATAACTATAATGCACTAATACAAATATTAAAAATTAAAATATTTTTAAAAGGAAAATGATTGTTCAGCCTGCTTGAAGCCCTAATCATAAAAGCAACATTTGACTACCCTTTCTCCCCAAGAAGTACATGAGTGTTGAATGGTGTTAAATGTCTTTTCACCATTCCCAAGGATAAGAATATTATTTTTTCTATATATAACCAGCTCTGCATTCTCTTTATCTCCTCTGTGGTGAAGATGTAGTATTTTTAAAATGTTCTGTTGGACCTTGCTTTTATTTTCTGAGACAGTGTGTGTGAATACTTAAAATTAGGATTCTTTGGTGATATAATTTTTGTATAGTTCTTATTGATATTATACTTTGTTTATTACTTTTTTTTGTACTGGTGATTGAACCCAGGGGTGCTAACCACAGAGCTACTCACCAACCCTTTTATTTATTTTGTTTTTGAAACAGGGTCTCACTAAGTTGCTTAGAGACTTGATAAGTTGCTGAGGCTGGCCTTGAACTTGTGATCCTCCTGCCTCAGCCTCCATAGCTGCTGGGATTATAGGCGTCATCATGCCTGACCAGACTATATTTTTGTCATCAGTTGTTTTCTTACCCACCTGAAAGTGGATTATAACCTCCCATTCTTTGCCTGAATATGATATGTGCCCTTTCCAGGCAAAAGTTGTTGTATTTCTATTAAGTTCTCTTGCTCTTTTCTTCTTTTACCAAAGAAAGGTATCCCAAAGATTCTTCAGCTTGGGTCCCTGAATGAAGAGGGCACATGAAACAGTTAATCAAGGTACACACAACTTCAGTTCATATGTAATGTAAGTGAGCAAACAAATCTTTCTCTTTTTAAGCTCCTAAAATTTCTGATCATTTTCTATCACAGTTTTAATAAAAGAAAAAAATGAGAAAATACAATCACTTATTTTCCATTGCAGCATGTAGAATTGGCTTAGATTTTCCATCCCTTTTAAGGGTTATTTTTGGTGTATTGCCTTCTTCATAGATTGTTTATTTCATCTAGTGTTATACATTTATTTGCATGGACTTAAGCAAAGTAATCTTATGATTATACAAAACATTTATAGCCCCCTGCCATTTTTTTCTTTTTCCTTTCTTTCTTCTTCTTGTTGTTGTTTGTTTGTTTTGTTTTGTTTTTAATGCAGACAGAGGCTTATTTAGGAAAGTAAAGGCACATTCAAGGGAGAATGTGGGCCATCTTCAGAGAGAGAAACAGCTCCCCACCCCATCATTTCTTAAGTTTGTCTTCTGGTGTTCTCTTTCTCTCTTCCTTTGATTAATAAATGGCTTCTCTTTTTTATTAATTTTTTTAAAGAAAAAATGTTCAGATAAATGTTAAGAGTTAAATTAGCATAGCCATCACTGCAAATATTTATCATTTCTCTGTGGTGAGAACATTTAAAAATCCTCTCTTACAAAATGCTTTTATTAGTGCATTATAGTTATACATAATAGCCAGGTTCATTTTGACATAATCCTACATACATGGAATATAATTTGCTCTACCTCAATCCCCAGTCCTTCCTCTTTCCCTCCTCTCCTCCCTCCCTGGTTCCTCTTCTTCTACTCTATGGTCTTCCTGCTGTTTATTCATTATTTTTTTAATTGATGCTTCATAGACATACATAAGGTGAAATTCCCCATGGTGTATTTATTTATGCACATAGCATAATTTGGTCAATTTCAATGCACAGTTCCTCTCTTTTCATGTCCCTTCTCCCTCCCCGCCCTTACCAAATCCCCTCTTTTAGCTATTGTGAAATATGTAGGACATTAATAACTATAGATCCCTAGAATTTATTCCTCCTACCTAATTGTAACTTTCATTCTATGATGTATATATGTATGGAGACATCACATTGTACCCCATAAATATGTACAAGTATTATTTGTCACTTAAAAATAAATGAAACTAAAAAAATTTGAAATGATGAAATTAAATGATAAAAAATCTTATCAGCTTTATTGAGATTTAACCCCCATACCATACCCATACAACAAAATCCCCCTATTCCAATATATAGCCAATGGCTTTTAGTGTATTTATGGAGTTGCAGAACAATCACCATAACTGAATGCAGAGAATTTTCATCACCCCAAAGAAACCCCTCACTCTTCAGCCATCTCCCTCACTTGCCCACCTTTCCCAGGCCGTCAGTCAATCTACTTTCTGTCTGTAGATTCACCTGTTCTGGACACTCATGTAATGCAGACATACAGTATGGCCCTTGGTGACTGGCTTCTTTCACGTGGCATAATGTTTTCAAGGTCCACACAGGATGTAACATGCATCATTCCTCTCTGTTGCCAAATATTATTCCATTGTGTGGATAGGCCACATGTTTTTCAGCCATTCACCGGTTGGTGGGCATTTGGGTTGTCTTCAGTTTTTGTCTATTATGAAAAATGGGGTTAGTAACATTATGGCAAGTTTTTGTGTGAATGTACATTTTCACGTCTCTGGGATACTCTTTGGGGTAGAATTGCTGGGTCACAGGGTAACCCTACACTTAGCCTTCTGAGGAACTGCTAAACTATTTTCCAAAGAGGTTGAGCTGTTTTATAGTCCCCCCAGCAGTGTATGAGAGTTCTGATTTCTCCACATCCTTGGTAACATTATCCAACTGGCCATCCTGGAGGGTGTGGAGTATTATCTCACTGTAGATATGTCTGCCTTTTTTCTCCCTTCTTTTTTGTTTGCATGTGAGACAATTTTATTTCATAGTTGTCTACAAAACCACAGACACTATTTTCTTCACAAAAAAACATTAGTTCAGGTACCCATAAAAGATAATTATATAGACTCACTTAAATAAAAATGCACCATCCCATTATATGGGATAAGAGAGATTGCTTGGAAAAACTTGTATCTGGACCAATTTCTTAAATATATCATTGTTAATTGCCTTTTTATTACTGAATTATAATTGCTATTTGTATAGTCTAGATTAAAATCCCTCATCAGATAAATGATTGGCAAAAATTTTCTCCCACAATCTATAAATTGTTTTTCCCCCTTTCTTGATAGTGTCCTTTGAAGCACAAATGTTTTAGAATTGATGATATGCAACTTATCTTCTTTTTATTTTGTGGTCTGTGCTTTTGGTGTCATAGCTAAGAAACCATTGCCTTATTTGAGGTCATGAAAATCTATGTCTCTATTTTCTCCTATTACTTTCACAGTTTTAGTTCTTATACCCAGGCTTTTGATCCATTTTTAATTAATTTTGTATATGATCTGAGGCAGGGGTTCAAATCTATTATTTTGAAAGTGAATATTCCGTTACCCCAAAATGATTTGTTGGTGGGCGACACTCGATCCATCTGTAGTTTCCCATTTTATCCACCTATCACCCTACAATATGGGGCCTCTATTTGTTATTGTTGTTATTAAAGTGAATTCAACCTCAGTCCTTTCCAAATAGTATGGTAATACATCCCATAATTAAGAATTCCCTTCAAGGTGGTGAATAGTTATGAGTTGGAAAGATTTGAGTAGAAATGTGAAACAAAATACAGTCCCCAAAACTGTAGGTTGTCCCAAGGATGTAATTTTAGGTCATCATCTCCACTCTCTACTACCCATTCTAAATTTCCCTTGCCTAGGCTGTCACTTTGGCAGATCTGGTGTAATGTCTTTGGTCTTCATCCATACAGGCCTGAATTCTTAGCTACCCTGCTCTTTTTGTGTTATAATGACTAAACTTTCTTATTGACATTTATTACTCTTCATGGAAATACTAAGAGATATCCAAGTGAATGCTCTAAGTTTAAGACATATCACTTCCTGTCCTAACTGTGTAGTAGCAACCACAAATCTTCATGAAAATCAATATCAATTATACTGATTAGAAAAGTAACACCTATCTTTTCCTGTAGTTCTACTTCATGAGGAGGACAAAATGGTCAGAGGGTAATTACAGTTTCTATTTTAATGGATTCCTTAAAGGAAAGTACTATTTGTAGATTTTGTTTGAACTGCTAAAATGATGAAAACATTAAAATGTGATAAGTTTTGTATAGTGTAAATGCCCAGAGAAACCACTTAACAAGCTATATAAAAGGTACACTCAAAAACACTATAGATAAATCAAACATTCGAGTAACTCACAAGAAGGCAGGAAGAAGAAATCAGAAAAGAAAAATAGAGAAGACAAATTCAAATAAAAAATAAATTGGTAAATGTTAAGTCTGAATATCCTAACAACTATGTTAAATATAAATGGTCTAAACACACAAAGTAAAAGACAAAGATTGGCATAGTGAGTCTGAAATGAACATCATCCAACTGTATGCTGTCCACAAGAAGCTCTCTTCAAATATTAAAATGTAACAGCTTAGCAGTTGTAGTAGGATTGAAAAATACCTGCAAATGTTCATGAGAAGAAAAAGAAGTGGACATATCAATTTCATATAAGGTAGATTTTTGGAACAAAGGAAATTACCAGAGACAGAGGGATATTTCATAATAATAAAAAGGTGAATCTATTATAAAGACATACCAATCTGAAATGTGTAATCATTCAACTGAGAAGCAAAATATGTGGGGAAAAAACTGAGAGAACTGAAGGGATACATAGACAAATCCACAAATAGAGTTTGAGAATTCAAGATCCCCCTTTCAACACTTGATTGAACAACTAGACAGCAGTGAGCAACAGGATCTATTTGGCATTTATCAACCACTCCCTTTGATAATAACAGAACAAGTACTACCTTCAAGAGCCCATAGAACATACACCAAAATAGACCATATCCTGGGCTATAAATCAAGCCTCAACAGATTTAACATAATTGAAATCATACACAAGGTGTTCTCTAAACACAATAAAATCCAACAAGAAACCAATAACACAAAGATAAGGGGAAAATTTCTAGGCACTTGAAAGCCAAATATCATACTCCTAAATAATCCACAAAGAAGTTACACGTGTAATAAAACTGAATTGAACTGAATTAAAAGGAAAATACAATATACCAAAATTTGTAGAACATAACTAAAATGCTGATGAGAGAAAAATTCATGGCTCTAAATAAATGCATTAGAGAAGAAGAAAGTCCTCATCAGTAATTTCTAGTTTTCTACCATTTTCAACAAAGCTGAAATGACTTTTCTTATGCATTTTTCTTCAGGCACATGAATGAAGACTTTCCAGGGTACATAGCTAAGAATAGAGTGTTGGGAGGAAGACCATTTGCACCTCACCCCTTACTAGTGGATGCTGTAGGTGCCTTTCACTGGCTAGTTGCAGGAAGCCATCCATGAATCACTTGAATATCTTCTCTTGGCATGGAGGCCAGGGAGGTTTAGGTTTGGCCTTGGAGGTTTAGGTGTGGCTCTCCCATGGCAATAGATTGCCCAATGAACATGACCTTTATCTCTGCTCTGCTAGGAAGAGCCCTCATCGTAGCTCCAGAAACAGGCATAACCTGTTGGGAAATGGACAGCCCAACTTTAACCTTTTTTGGTGAACAACATTCTATGGAAGGCCTTTGATGTATCCCAATATAAATAAAGCAGGCACAGGCTCCATTTTGGCCATAGTCTAGAAGTTCTATCCATCTGATCAGCATGCCTGTCCTGCCCCTATTTTTGAAACTATATTTCTGTGGTTCTGTGTTTTTTTCCTCCATTCTATTTTTCTTAGCTTTTATTTCTCAGCCATCCCATTTCACTGAGAGGAACCCATTTCCACCATCTGCTCAGGACATGGGCAAGAGCTGGTTCACCCATCTCCCCACATCCCCAGCTGCTGTAAATGTTGGCTGCTAATGCTCATAATTTCTCCTTTTGGTCAGAGAGGCCTCCCCAGCTCTCATTGCTCTGGGAGGTAGGAGGCAGGCATCCAGTGGCCAAGAACTGACTGATACAGGTGTCCAAGGCTGGTTTCTCGACTCTAAGTAGGACTGACTCTATGGGAGCAATTCGTGTTCCAGAGGCCCACTCAAGACCAGGGTGAAGTTGATGTACTGAACCTGCATCCTCCTTATTTCCATATTGTTCTGAAAGGGCTCTTCAATGCCCGCTTTTTCCATTCCCATGAGTTTCTCTGCTTCTAGGGAATCCTGACCCAAGATAACTAGTATTGCTGAAGTTGTTGCAAAATGGTTGCACCAATATGCATATTTGAGCTGAAGCTCAAAGGCTGAGAAACAGAAAGCCATTTAGTGTTGAGAGAGGAGCTTCCTGGAAAGGGGATAAGCAAAACCCCAAGATGATTTAGAACTTTGTGAATCCAGAGGACTGAAATAAAGCCAATATGGCTGAAGTACTGGGAACAAAGAAAATAGAATGATAATGGTTGATATAGTAGATATGTGTAGGAGCAAATCCAGGTAAAATCTTGTAAGCTGTTTTCATTTTTTGCCTAAGTGTGATATTAAGTGTTAAGTCATGATTTAAGCAGTAAAGTGAGAAGTTCAATTTAAACTTTAAGAAAATTACTGTGTGTGTAAAGAGTGGATTTAAAAGAGATAAGAAACAAGGAGAAGGATCACATAACAAGGAAAATGGATAATAAAAATTAGTATTCATGCAAAAAGTAAAAAACTTAATTAGATATATAGCACAATACTATTTATGTAAATAAAACACACAAATGCTCAGTGATACATTTTCTTCAAGGATACGTGCATATATTGAAATGGCCGACATATATTAGAGAGAAAGTTTGGACAAATAAAAGACAATACAACCAGAGGTGTAAGAATAGATAATGTGCCATGAGCCGAGATATAGAATTTATTCTACTTTGTACCTAAGAAAACAAAAAGCAAAACAGCAGCAACCACTCATCTCCCCACCCATATATTCACTCTCCTCATGGAGACCCATGTCTGTGGAAAAAAAGTAGAGAGAGAGAGTAATAGCGCCTTGCTGTTGAGGGACTCCAGGACCAGGTTCTCCAAGAAACATTTAAAATAATCCAAACTTTTACTCACCAAGTGGGTTTTACTGGGTTGCATAGACTTTCCCTAGGGATTATTCAGCATCTGAGTCAAGGAACCTGGAGGAAGCAGAACCTCCCTGGAGCCTCATTAGGGGAGGAAACGGATAGGAGCACCGAGGCAGGCGGATGACTGATGGTGATGGGATGTTCCTAATGCAACGTCTCAGCCTAATTTCTTCTTTCCCTGGATGATTCCATGGAGTCCGGTCCCAAGACATCTTGTTATTTCCCCTTTGCTCAAGTTTATTTCCCAGTCCCACTAGACCTAGAAACCAAGTTTCCACCATGTCTGATTAAAGCTCTGTGCTTGCAGCACACAGGGCAGGGATAAACCCTGTTGGGTGTCAGTAAAAGTCTGTGGATTAACAGCAATTGCTTCAGTGCTTGGTGAGGACGAGAACTATACTATTTCACTTTCTCTTTTAAGTGTGCACAGAAGCATATGTCATATTCCTCAAATGCATTTGTCAAATGTATTTGTTATTTTATAATTTATGTTGGCTCTTTTGTTTCTCTGTCTAGCCTTTAGAGAGAGTCCTGGTGGCTGGAAAGTATGTTTGGGGAGGAGACCATGTCAGCTCTGTTCAATGACATGCTGCTCTGAGGGGCTTTAGGGCCTCTTCTCAGACACCATACAAGAATCTCCAGAACCCAGATCTATTTATTGAGCAAAATTCCTTGGACTGTGTGTGGTTTTTTTGTGATTAACCTCTGAGCTGAGCAGCATAGAGGAGTGAACCCTTGCTGGAATCTTAAGCAAGGAATCTCTCAATAGATAAACTAATGTCTGGGGGATCCCAAGTCCTGAGCTGAGCCCTGGGGACATTGGAAGGAATTAAAGGGTCTTGCCCAGGAGAAGTCCCAGGTCTTGATTCATTGGGAAATAGACAAATAAAAATCATGTCTAATCTCAATAACAGAGATGATTGCATGCAACATATTGGTATATTTACATTAAATATTTTTCTGTCCCTGAAGAAAGTTTTGCTTTTTGTCAACATCTCATAAGAAATTTCTTATGCCCAAACATGCTACATTACATCTCACCTGTTTTGGTATCACCAGGAGGCTGAAGCATTGTCCCATTGGTGAGCATTTGGCCTCTTCATTTTAAAAAATTACAAATAATTCTGTAATGGATATCTTCACTTATAAAGCTAATTCCATTTTGGATGATTTAATAGGTTATCTATCCCTGGGAGTATAAATGATAGAGTCAAATTATACACATAGTAAGATTTTTAATATCTTAGTTTTTTTAAATACTAAATAATACCCAATCTTGGTGGTACACTTGCAGGTTTTTCTGATAATGTACAAGTGCATGTATATCAACTTCACAAATAAGATCACACGAACTTGTATTTTTTTATTTGAAACTTCATGGAAAAAATTTTCACATCCCCATCTTAAGATTCTATTTTTTTACACTGATATAGCATTCATTGTATGCATGTACTGTTAGAGTCTGTAAACAAGTCAAAATAACACCTGGCATTTAGCCAGGGGAATGTTAGAGTTCGTAAACAAGTCTGGATGGTGCCTGGCAAAATGCCAGAGGGAGTGGTTTGAGAAGTAACAAAAGCGAGCCATTAAGTGTAGAGATTCCTGGTTGGTTGACTGATGTATCTAGTTTATGCTAATTAGATAAGCTGTGTGGAATGTATAAATACTGCTCCTGTCCTGCAATAAACGGCTCCTACTCCTGCTGTATCAAGTACACAAGTTATTCGTCACCCCCCGGTTATTTTGTCCAGCCAGCCGGGCTGCGGCAATGTACAATATTTTATTCAATCACTTATTGATAGATATTTGAGTAACTGCAAATATTTATAATTAGAAGCAAAGTTCTCATAAATTTACTAATACTTACTTTTTTTATTCTTTATACTGCTGATAGAGTGAGTCTGATAGGTGTTATAAATTGCTAATAAGCTTATATGAATAATATTTGCCTCTAAAGTTGACAAGTGCCCATTGTTTATACATTCTTTCTAGAACTCAATCTTTTTCTATAACTCCGCTTCATCAGCTCTTTTTCCTGAATTCAGAAGGAAGATGTTAGCAATACATTTCCTAACTTTGCCATCTAAGACTTCCCTATTTTGTTTTGATGGAGTGTTCAAATATGCAGACACATTTTCTGAGCTCTCCTGGCTCTATTTCTCTTCCACAATTACACCTGGAATGTGCCTTTGTTTATCTTTTTCCTCCTGTATGTACTACTCTATTTAGGGTCTATTCTCAGCAACTCCTCTTCACTGTGGGGGTAATTTGTCCTGGAGGAAAACAATGGCTAAAGTTGAGGGTTCCTGGGTTGTGGCTGCTTCAGCCCTCTGACCAGAAGCTTGTTCAGCCTCCAGTTCCATCCCATCTGCAAGACTGTAGGAGGGGGTGTGTTTTCTTCTATCATGAGGCAAATAATATTTGATCAGCTCTCTTTCTGTGATGTTTATAGTACCGATGCCCACTGCCTGAGTCCATTCATACATATAGTAAAATTTTTAATGTCTTATTTTTTAAATAATAAAATTAATATCTGATCTTGGTGGTTTAATACATTCACTTGCAGGTTTTTCTAATAATATACAAGTGCATGTATATCAATTTTACAAAAAGATACCTGTGGCACAAGAATTAAAATAAAGTATCAATAAATGGGATGGATTCAAACTAAAAAGCTTCTTTTCAGCAAAAGAAACAATCTGTGAGGTGAATAGAGAGCCTACATCTTGGGAACAAATCTTTACCCCTCACACATCAGATAGAGCACTAATCTCTAGGGTATATAAAGAACTCAAAAAGCTAAGCACCAAAAAAACAAATAACCCAATCAATAAATGGGCCAAGGACCTGAACAGACACTTCTCAGAAGATGATATACAATCAATCAACAAATACATGAAAAATGTTCATCATCACTAGCAATTAGAGAAATGCAAATCAAAACCACTCTAAGATTTCATCTCACTCCAGTCAAAATGGTAGCTATTATGCATACAAAAAATAATAAGTGTTGGTGAGGATATTGGGGAAAAGGTACACTCTTACATTGCTAGTGGGACTGCAAATTGTGTAGTCAATATGGAAAGCAGTTTGGAGATTTCTTGGAAAATTGGGAATGGAATCACAATTTGACCAAGCTATCCCTTTCCTCGGTCTATACCCAAAGGACTTAAAAATAGCATACTACAGGGACACAGCCACATCAATGTTTATAGCAGCACAATTCGCAATAGCTAAACTGTAGAACCAACCTAGATGTCCTTCAATAGATGAATTCATAACAAAATGTGGCATATATACACAATGGACTATTACTCAGCAATAAAAGAGAATAAAATCATGGCATTTGCAGGTAAATGGATGGAGTTAGAGAAGATAATACTAAGTGAAGTTAGCCAATCCCAAAAAACCAAATACCAAATGTTTTCTTTGATATAAGGAGGCTGATTCATAGTGGGATTGGGACGGGGAGCATGGGAGGAATAGATGAACTCTAGATAGGGGAGAAGAGTTGGAGGGGAAGGGAGGGGGCATGGGTTATTAATGATGGTTAAATGTGATGATCATTATTATCCAAAGTACAGGTATGAAGACACAAGCTGGTGTGAATGTATTGTGTATACAACCAGAGAGATGAAAAATTGGGCTCTATATGTGTAATAAGAATTGTAATGCATTCTGCTGTCATATATAAATAAAAAAAAATAGGATCACACAAACTTGTATAGCTATTAGGGTAGCCTAATAGGTATATTCTATCATTTCATTTGCTCTTATTGAAAAAATAATAATAATAATAATAATAATAATAATAATAATAAGTAACAAAAGATAAAATAAGGCAAAGAACACAGAATGCAAAGAAGAGCTGAAGACTACCCACCAGAAAAGCTTTACAACAGAGCAGATGAAAATCAACATTCACTGCTCCTGAGAGTTTCCCATCAAAATTTTTAGGATTTGCCTGATCTCTGAATACACAGTCCACTTCCTGGCTTAAAGTACTTTAGTGACTTCTCATGGTAATCAGAATAAAAACAGAGTGACTCCCCTGGCTTAATCTGTCCCTCCTTACCCACTTACCTTTTGCATCACTCACTGCTTTGCTTACAAAACCTAGGGATGCCTTCCCACCAGCCCCCACACACAGGTTTCATTTCCCACTTGAGCAACTTCACAAATGTTATTCCCCCTCCCTAGGAGGATCTTCTCCCAGATTAAATGTCTCCTTCTCAGAGACCTTTTTGCTTGTTTGTTTGGTGCTGGGGATTGAACCCAGGGCTTCTGGCATGCTAAGCAGTATGTTCTACCATTGAGTCGCCCCCTAGCCCCTCTCAGTCTTTCTGACTCGCCAACATAAGAACTTGCCTGCTCCTCTCCCCCACTGCTCTCTCTCTCAGGTTACTGTTTCCTTGGGGCTCTCATCAGCTTGTAAGTGTTTTATTTTCTCATCTATTTGCTTTTAGAAGGCCTCTCTCATCCTGGTCTGCAAGATCTCTCAGGGGAGGCACTGTGACTACCTTCTTCATGGCAGTATCTCCAGTGCTTAGGCAAATGTCTCTCGTCAACAAACAATACACAAATAAATCAGGAGGGGGGAGGAGGGTGGGAAGACAGACTCTCAGGCATGAGTAGGACTGAGGTTGTTTTGGTGAGAGGTGTTTGGAGCCAGGGCTACCCCCAGAAGGCGGGTGCTTATGGTGAGGACCAAATCCAAGACCCTCAGGAGCCGGAGGGAGGCCAAGAGCTGAGGTGTCCACTTATCCATAGTTTTGCCTTCTGTAGTTTGTTAGCCATAGACAACTAGGGTCCAAAAATATTAAATGGAAATTTCCAGAAATAAACAATTCATAAGTTTTAAATAACTTTCCTATTTTTAATTTTTATGACTTTCATACAATATTATAATTGTTCTATTGCTAGTATTGTTACTCTCTTGCTGTTTTTGACTTATAAATTAGACTTTTCATAAGTATGCATGTAGAGGAAAAAGCATAGCATACACAGAGTTTGGATCTACCTGCAGTTTCAGGCACTCGCTAGAGGTCTTGCAACATACCCCCCATGGATGATGGGTGACTACCATATGCAAACAACTCTGTGGGATGTCTGGGTGGTGGCACCAATGACAATCTGCCCATCTCATAATGCGGCCAGCAGAAGGTTTGTTACTGCTAACACTGAAAAGTGGGAGCAGCCCAGATGTTTAACAATAATCATGGCCCATCTACTAGTGGACCTAGGCCCAGCCTGAGACCATTCATCCTCCCCTGCAGCATGAAGGATTCCCTACTGAGACACTGCTTGACAGCTACTGCATATGAGACTGGAGGCTCTTTGCTTAAAGTCCCATCAAAGAGGAGGTTGAAAGAGATGGCAGGCGTTGTCTGGACAGGAATGCTGAGGCCAGCTCCTCTATGGAGGGGGTATGAGGTGGATGGTTTGAACCTAGAATCCTCTCAGCTATGAGACAGTGGTTAGGGCAGAGAGAGGGTGGGCTGAGGGCTCTGTGGTTTGGGAGACTCAAGCTCATCCTACCACCAGAAAAAGGGAAAGGGGAGGAGACAGAGGGGGAGGAGGAGAGAGAATCTGGTGAACTCCTTGTAAACAAGGTTCATTTCCCAAGGCTCTGGTTCATTGAAATTAACATTGGGGCAATTACGTTCATCTGAAGAAGCTGTCTTGGGATTGCTTCCCCGAGGCCTCCCCAAAACTGATAAATAGGCCTGGCACAGTCCTGACTCAGCCCCTTCCTTCCTGAACTGGGGCTCAAGCCTCAGCTCTCAGGTCCCTGACCCTGTGGGGACACCCACAATCTGTCTTCTGTCTCCTCCTGTATGGGGACCAAAGGTCCAGGTGTCAGTGTCCCTGCTTTTCACCTTTACCTAGGAAGCCCTGAGTCCCCCAGCCCTGATTCAGGTTTCCTATGTCCTGACTGCGACCTTCACTGGATGGAGGAGGAAGGTGGAGGCAGCAGAGCCAGGGGAATCTGAGAGCAGCGCAGTGCCTCAGGTAAGGCTGGAGGTCTCAGGTGTCCCCTCTCTCTTCCCCTTTTTATCTTTCCTTGTCTCCAGTCTTTCACAAACATACTCACATACTTCAAACCCTTGTATTCAAAGGCAATATAACGATCTCTCTGATCATCCTAACACTCTACAGTTTCCATAGTGCAGTCACACACCCTGTTGCTTGTGGTTCTCAAACCCATAAGAAAACATTATGGGTGTAAGAAGGCAGCTCAGAGAGGTTGTGTAACCCCTCAAGATCACCCCAGAGACAAAGAATGCACTGTGGGTGAGGCATCCTGGGTCCTTGGCCACCTGCCCACCAATTTGGAGTCTCCTAGAGGAAAAGGAGAGCTTGGCTTTGAAGGCAGAGAGATGTGACAGATTGGTTATTTGCAAAGCACATCAGGTGCAGCATGGATCATGAGCACCTTGTGTGTCTTGCTTCCATCTTCACAGTGACACGCAGGGCAGGTATCATCAGCAACACACAAGGGCAAGCTGCATGTTTTCTATTGTTTGTGTGTGTGTGTGTGTGTGTGTGTGTGTGTGAGTAATCTAGAGTTTTAACATAACAGTTATTGTGAACACCTTCCCATACACACAAGTGAAAAAATCAACATCATCATTTATGATAGATCCAGAGTGTTCCATTGACTTAATCGATTATGTAATGCTAAAACAGTCCTATACAGATATAAGTAATACATAAAATTTACTGATATAAGGCTATGATTCAAAGGTCTTAACATATAATTTTGCAACTATCATCCAGAACCTCATTTTTGAGAATTTTCATCATTCCCAAAAGAAACTCTCCTCCCACAGCAATCACTCCCCTCCCCTACCCCCAGCTGCTGGCAGACATTAGTTTCTGACTCTATGAATTTGACTTTCATAATCTTTTTAACTAGATCAGTTATGTTAAATGTTTATGCTATTTCTACATATTCACTGTTATTCACAAGGCACTGATAATCATCAAATACATACATGTCTTAGATTTTTTCTGGTTATTATGATAAATGTCTGGAACTAGAATATGCTTGATCAAAAACATGTCCCTTTTCTGTTTGTTTACAAAGTCACAGAATGACATTGCTGAGTGTACATTTTTCTCATTTGTATGTGTGGAAAAATACTCAATAATTGATACTGGAAAAAATATTTTTCAAGGATAACTATGTGTGTGTAAGTGGATTTTTAGCATACTTCTTTTTCTTTTTGATCAGGGATTGAACTCAGGGTCACTCGGCCACCGAGCCACATCCTTAGCCCTGTTTTGTATTTTATTTAGAGACAGGGTCTCACTGAGTTGCTTAGAACCTCACTTTTGCTGAGGCTGACTTTGAATTCGTGATTCTCCTGCCTCAGCGAGACCCTGAGACTGGGATGGGAAGATTTGAGTGAATGTACTTGAAAAGTTTCAACCTCATGATTCCTATAACCCTCTGGCTAGCATAAGTATCCCCTTTCAGCTAGCTAGAGGGAAGAGCCTCCTGTGATCTGGAGAGCATGCAATGGCCTCTACCTGTCCCCTTTGTTTTCAGACATCTTTAGGGTTTATTCTTAGTATGCTGCAATGAGAAAACTTACCTATTCACCAAAAGAACAGCAAGTTATGGGAAGTATATATTAAAGAATGAAGAAAATATACAAATATACTTCATGAGTGTATAGTGTGGGTCATGAGGGTGCAGTGGTACAGGCCTGTCATACCAGCTATTCGGAAGGCTAAGGCAGAAGGATTGCAAGTTCAAAGCTAGCCTGGGGGCTCCAAATTCCTCAATAGGACACCCATAGCACAAGAGTTAATAACTAGAATCAACAAATGGGACTTACTCAAACTAAAAAGTTTTTTCTCAGCAAAAGAAACAATAAGAGAGGTAAATAGGGAGCCTACATCCTGGGAACAAATCTTTACTCCTCACACTTCAGATAGAGCCCTAATATCCAGAGTATACAAAGAACTCAAAAAATTAGACAATAAGATAACAAACAACCCAATCAACAAATGGGCCAAGGACCTGAACAGACACTTCTCAGAGGAGGACATACAATCAATCAACAAGTACATGAAAAAATGCTCACCATCTCTAGCAGTCAGAGAAATGCAAATCAAAACCACCCTAAGATACCATCTCACTCCAGTAAGATTGGCAGCCATTATGAAGTCAAACAACAACAAGTGCTGGCGAGGATGTGGGGAAAAGGGTACACTTGTACATTGCTGGTGGGACTGCAAATTGGTGCAGCCAATTTGGAAAGCAGTATGGAGATTTCTTGGAAAGCTGGGAATGGAGCCACCATTTGACCCAGCTATTCCCCTTCTCGGTCTATTCCCTAAAGACCTAAAAAGAGCATGCTACAGGGACACTGCTACATCGATGTTCATAGCAGCACAATTCACAATAGCAAGACTGTGGAACCAACCTAGATGCCCTTCAATAGACGAATGGATAAAAAAAATGTGGCATTTATACACAATGGAGTATTACTCTGCATTAAAAAATGACAAAATCATAGAATTTACAGGGAAATGGATGGCATTAGAGCAGATTATGCTAAGTGAAGCTAGCCAATCCCTAAAAAACAAATGCCAAATGTCTTCTTTGATATAAGGAGAGTAACTAAGAACAGAGTAGGGACGAAGAGCATGAGAAGAAGATTAACATTAAACAGGGATGAGAGGTGGGAGGGAAAGGGAGAGAGAAGGGAAATTGCATGGAAATGGAAGGAGACCCTCAGGGTTATACAAAAGTACATACAAGAGGAAGTGAGGGGAAAGGGAAAAATAATACAAGGGGGACAAATGAATGACAGTAGAGGGGGCAGAGAGAGAAGAGGGGAGGGGAGGGGGGATAGTAGAGGATAGGAAAGGCAGCAGAATACAACAGACACTAGTATGGCAATATGTAAATCAATGGATGTGTAACTGATGTGATTCTGCAATCTGTATATGGGGTAAAAATGGGAGTTCATAACCCACTTGAATCAAAGTGTGAAATATGATATATCAAGAACTATGTAATGTTTTGAACAACCAACAATAAAAATTTAAAAAAAAAAACAAAAAATGTGAAAAACACTAAAAAAAAAAAAACCAGCATGGGCAACTTAGCAAAATACCATCTCAAAATAAAAAGGGTTTTGGGTGTAGCTCAATGTTAGAGTGCTTACCTAGCATGGATGAGGCTCTGGGTTCAATTCCCAGTACTGAAGAAAATAAATAACATCGCCAGAATTTCTTCTTGGAATTTAGAAAAAAAGTGGTCTCCACTAAAATGAAACTGGAAGATCTCTGGGAAGAGAACTAAGGAAGAGAATAAGTTCAGAGAAATGGGCATGTTGGAATTAATTTATTATGTTAAATTAGAGAAGCCCTCAGCTGACTCTGTTTCCTGGGAAAGCCTAGAAGATACTTCCTTCACGGTGTGGAATATTTGAGAGGCACTAGCACCTTTAACAAGCTCAAGAGCAGCTGTCCTTTGTAGGCCAGGAATGGCATTGGAAGATGCTATGAAAGTAGGCCTGATTGGTTGCCACACTGATTTGTTTTCCTCTAAATGTTTGCAAGCCATATTATGCTTCATTCAGCAAAAATTCGCAAAGAACCAGGTATTTCTTTTCCCTTAGAGTTTATAGGTACCAATTAATAATAATCTGGCTTTGCTTATTTTTCTATAATTCTTGTATTTTCATTTTTTGAATTTTGTACAAGCCTCCTTACCTAAGATTTTTCATTACTAAGAGTATTTATTTCCAAAACATTATTTGAACCTGTATAGCCAATATTTTTTAGTGTTTAGTTTTATGGACAAAAGAGAAGAATCAAGTAAAGCTTCAAGATTTTCAGCCCAAACTATGGGAAGGATGGAGTTGCCATTAGCCTTGATGGGAAGATTGAGGGAAGAAAAGTTTTCAGCAGAAAGATCAGAAGCACAGCTCCATTTTGCTTAAGCCACTTAAGGTGTTTCAAGTGAATAATCTAAAAGTGGCAGAATTTGTGCCGGTAATTAGGGTACTTCAAATAAGGATGGCAAACCGTGAGAACTCTGCTTTTCTGCATTAAACTTTACAAACTAAGAACCTATGCCTGAAGATGCTCTCACATTACAGAATTTGGTAGGAAAAAAAAAAAAACCATGGTGTCAGAGTATGTTGGCTTCCCCACATAATCTTTGATAAAGACCTAAAAGAAAGAGACTAGCCTAGGATGAAGGCCTTGGTTTAAAATGAGAGGAGGAAAGAATAGGAATGGAAGCACCATATGTTTTAGTCAGCTTTTTCACTGCGGTGACTAAATGACCTGACCAGCACAACTGTAGAGGAGGAAGAATTTATTTGAGGACTCACGGTTTCAGAGGTCTCAATCCATAGAAGGCTAGCTCCATTCTTCAGGGCTTGAGGTGAAGGAGAACATCATGGTGGAAGAGTGTAGCAGAGAGGAACAGCTCACATGATGATCTGGAAGCAGAGAGAGAGAGACCCCTCTCTAAATACAATGTATACCCCATAGCCATGGCCCCAATTAACCACTTCCTCCACCACACCACACCTGCCTCCAATTACCCTCAGTTAATCCCAGCAGGGATTAATTCACTGATTAGGTTTCCCCTCTGAACCTTCTTGCATTGTCTCACACGTGAGCTTTTGGGGGATACCTCACATCCAAACCATACACCATTTGACCCAGCTATCCCATTCCTTGATATTTATCCAAAAGAAATAAAATCAGCATACTATAGTGATACAGGCAAATCAATGTTCATGTTCATAGCATCGCAATTCACAATAATGAAGTTTATGAAACCAGCCCAGGTGCCCATCAACAGATGAATGAATAAAGAAAACATGATACATATACACAATGGAGTGTATATGTATATACACTCAGCCATCAAGAAGAAATGGCATTTGCTCATAAATGCATGGAACTAGATAACAGCATGCTAAGAGAAATAAACCAAACTCAAAAAGTCAGGAGTCAAATGTTTTCTCTCACATGCACAAACTAGAGCCAAGTAAGCATAGGAGTGGGATATGGGGATCAGATCTCACCAAAATAAAGGGGAGATCAGTATAGTAGAGGAGGGAGATTGAGGGGCAGGAAGGAGGGATAAGGGAGGAAATGTGAAATAAATTTGCAAAATTATACTATGCATATATAGAAACATACCAAAAATGAACTCTACTTTTATTTATATCAATAAAGCACCAATTTAAAAATAAATGATCAGTAGAGAAGGTAAAATATGGATAAGAAAGAAGAGAGGGAGGGAGAAAGCACTGGGGACAGAGTAAATTCAATTCTGTGTATGTATGATTATGTCAAAATGAACTCCGGTATTTTGTATAATTATAATGCACTAATGAAAGCACTTAAAATAAAATTAGAGGGGATGTGATTTTGTTAAGAGCAGCTCTTTTCAGCGATAGGCTGCCACCTAAAAACAACAATGTCCGGTCCCCACTAGCAAAGGCAGGAAAGTCAGGACTCAACAGGAAGACAGACTGGGACACAGCAAGGTTTCTCAAGTCTCTCCCATAGAGCATTCTGCAGGACAGAAGAGCCCCAGACTCACTGTGAAGATGCTACTGGAATTGGCAACATGAGCTACAGGGCCTTTGTGAGACTTGGAAATAGGTGTCCAGGCCCCGGGCAACCCCACAGTTGCCCCCCTGAGAATTGATCAGTGTTGATTTGCATATCACTAAAAGTGCATGACAGCAGTGCTTGCTGTGCACCCCTGTTAGACCTCTTGAATGAGCATGTAGTGATTGCTGAGGATCTAAAGAAACATCCTCATTAAAAACTGGTTTTCCCAGATCCTTCCTTTCCTTCCTGGCCTTTCTAGCCCACAGGCCTATCAGGTCTTATGTTCGGTACCTCAGCGCCCTCTGCTGGCTCAAGTCTTCTCGCCAACAATAGCCTCTGTACCAAGAGCTTTCTCGCTTTTCCTTCCAATTTAGACACTTAAGTTTAGTTGCTGGAGTACTCCCTCTTTTTCTATTTCCTGAAGTAGACCCTCATCGTTATACAAAATACATGTATGAAGATGTGAATTTGGTGTCAAATATACAAACAGAGATAAGATAAATTGTGGTATAAAGGTGTAAAGAATTGTAATGCAGCAGAGTCCACCCTCTAGTGAAACACCTGCCAAAGAAGGCTGCCTCACCCTGCCACGCTGCAGGACCCGGGGCGGGGCCATTTGGGTCCTCTGTTGATGAAAATGGGTAGCTGGGACCTGGCGTTGGGCCCAGGTATCTGCATCTCTGGGTAGACATGATCCAAGTACCACCTGAACGACTGACAGCCCAGCCTCTTCCTCAGCTCAACCTGCTCACTGAAATTTCCATAGCTTTTGGTCTTCAAAAACAGGCCTTAAGGAGAAATACTGCTCCTGAATTAGAAAAAGAGAGAAATAATGGAATTTTTTTGTTAAAATAAGTATCAGACAATCATATTTGAGGTTTGAAGAATGACTAAAAACAATGGTATTTTTCATTCCAGTTTTTCCTTCATGTTGCCAAATGTTACCAATGGAAATTTTCACACCATTTGAAAAATAGGACATACCTTAAACTGTAAGATATCTTACAGTTTAAGGTATGTCCTCCTCCTTCTCCTCCTCCTCCTCTTCCTCCTCATGCATGTGTTTGTGGTGCTGGGGATTGAACCCAGGGCCTTGTGCATGTGAGGCAAGTACTCTACCATCTGAGCTATATCCCCAGCCCTCATTCTTCTCTATGGCTAACTAATTTTCCATTGTGTACATATACCATATTTTCTTTATCCATTCATCTGTTAAAGAGCATCTAGGTTGTTCCATAGCTTAGTTATTGTGAGTTGAGCTGCTATAAACATTGATGTGGCTGCATCACTATAGTATGCTGATTTTAAGTTCTTTGGGTATAAAACGAGGAGTGGGGTACCTGGGTCAAATGGTGGTTCCATTCCAAGTTTTCTGAGGAATTTCCATACTGCTACCCAGAGTGGTTGCACCAATTTGCAGTCCCACCAGCAATGTGTGAGTGAAACTTTTTCCCCACACCCTCAACAATATTTATTGTTACAATATTTATTGTTCTTGATAATTGCCATTCTTACTGGAGATGAAATTGCAGTGTAGTTTTAATTTACATTTCTCTAATTGCTAGTGATGTTGAACATTTTTTCATATAGTTGTTGATCGAATGTATTTCTTCTTCTGTGAAGTCTCTGTTCAGTTCCTTTGGCCATTTATTGATTGTGTTATTTGGGGTTTTTTGGGGGGTGAGGGGAAATACTAAATTTTTGAGTTCTTTATATATTCTGGAGATTAATGCTATAACTGGGATGCAGTTGGCAAAGATTTTCTCCCATTCTGCAGACTCTGTCTTCACATTCTTGATTGTTTGGGAAACGTATTTCTTGTCCTTGGCCCCTTCCTCTCTCATTCTAAACTGAACAGCTTTCCTCCACCACACCCTTCTGCCATGATATCTGCCTCACCTCAGGCCCAAGCAATGGAGCAAGCCAACCACTGAAACTATGAGCCTAAAGAAATCCCTCTTCCTTTAAGTTGTTTATGTCAAGTATTTTGCTCACAGAAAAAAAAAAAGTTGACTAATGCATTTATCTAAGGCCAGGTTTGGTCAGATTCTCACCTTGCCTGGATACCTAACAGAAGCTCCTCACCCTGGCCAGAGGCACCTCATTGAGCTCCAGATCATACCATGGACAACATGATCACAAGAAGATGGTATGCAGGACACTTTGGCCTCTACCATCATTACTCCCTCTAGGGCCAACAGAGTTTGGGCTGAGTCCCTGTCAGAATTGAGAGCTGTGTGGACCAAATATTGGTTAAGTCAGCAATGCCAGGGATCTTGATAACTAGACCAGCTATAGGGCCTGCCTATGAAGTCTTAAACACCTCCCAGTGGGAGACCCAGCGCTGTGTCCTGGTCACCATATGGCTAAAGCTAAAGCTCTAAGTCACAGTCAGTGCAGACTATGGCATTCTCACACTTCACCAGATCCTCCTTTGGCTTCATTTTTGTACTTTAAATTTCTCCCTTTTTTGTTGCTAAATAAACAGTGCATTTAAGTTTTAACTATTTAATACATCCATGTTGGGTGCTTTGCATTGGATGGGTTTTCTAGGGCATCTAGTCCACAATAACTGCTGGAAACCCCTGAAGTCAATTATTTATTGTGTCAGCATAGAGATCTGTTTTGTCCTTTGTTGTTGTTTTGTTTTGATTTGCATTTTGTGTTTTGTTTTGTTTTTTGTCATACTGGGGATTGAACTCAGGAGGAGCTCTACCATTGAGCCATATTCCCAGTCTTTTTTTATTTTTTATTTTGAGACAGGGTCTCACTAAATTGTGATCCTGCTATTTCAGCCCCCCAAATAGCTGGGATTGCAGGTGTGCATAACCATGCCTGGCCCAGATAGAAATCTCAATGATATGAGTGCATGTACATATATGAGAGACAGAGACTCTTGAGAGGGAAGGGGTGTTGTAAGAAGGAACATTGCCAGTATATCCTGGCAGTCAAAGTGTTATCTTTCTTCATTGAAGAATTTTCTCAAAAGGAATTCCTGTCCAGGTTTGTA
Source organism: Marmota marmota marmota (assembly GCF_001458135.2). NCBI lineage: Eukaryota > Metazoa > Chordata > Mammalia > Rodentia > Sciuridae > Marmota > Marmota marmota. The sequence goes on from NW_025999899.1 coordinate 91,476, forward strand.
ATGAAAGGAAACTGAAAATTAGACTTCATATACATAAATTCTTGCTAGCAATCAAGCCTTTCCAGCAACACGTCCACTCAAGTGAAGTTACCCTTATTCCAAATAGTATGTAGTGGTGGGAGGATGAGGAGTTAAATAAGGAGCAGAAAGAAGTTAATGTGACCAGCATAGATTTTCAGGGTTGGGAGGGGTGGTTGTTTTGTTTTAGGTTTTTTTTGGGGGGAGGGTGTTGTTTGTTTTGGTACAAGGGATCAATGGGAGGGGGGGCTTTATCCCTGAGCCACATACCCAATTTGTTTGTTTTTTTCTTTTGATATAGGCTCTCACTAAGTTGCTGAGGCTGGCCTCACAGTTGCAATCCTCCTACCTCAGCCTTCCAAGTTGCTGGGATTGCAGGCATGTGCTACTATACCTGGCACCAAGGTGGACATTTTGGCTTTGAGCTGGCTCTGCAAGCAGAGCAGGGCAAGGATTTGGGAAGATTTGCAGAGAAAGTGTTTCAGGTGGACAGAGTTTTCAGGAACTCTAAACATCTGTTCTGGGTTTAACACTGTTCAGTGTTCCCAAGTACATATTTATGAGCATGCTCACTCAGTGTCCTTGAATCAAGAGATGATTGATTGCACCCAAATTTGTGACTTGTGCAACCACCAGCATCAGAGTCAAGATATTGAGAAAATGTTTGGGGAGGCCTTGAGCAACAGACACACTAGAGGGAGAGAAAATTAACTCATCAAACCCTCCCTTTTATCATAGCACAGATGAGCACAGTTGTGACAGATCTTTACACAGTGAAGGGTCTTCTCCCAGTAGTGTCAAGTATCTACTTTCTTGCTTCTCTTTATGTTTCAATTCACGGTTCAGAAACACATGTGAATTAGTCCAATACTCATAAAAAGTGCTCATGGCAACCAAGAACCATGTTTTAATATTAAATAACTTGCATTACCTTTAAAATTGTAACACAAATAGAACTTCTAAGACACTTAAGAGATGTCAAAACAGTCACTGTGGCATGTGCCTATAATTCCAACTATGGGAGGCTGAAGCAGGAGGATCACAAGTTTGAGGGCAACCTCAACAAAAGAAGTCTAAAAAAGGATGGGACCAGGAGGTGTAGGTCAGAGGAAGAATGCTCCTGGGTTCAATTCCCAGTACCACAAAAAATAAAGAATAAAATTAAAATCAATTAAAAGAGATTAGGAAAATATCACAATTTTATTGAAACGAGGATTTTGTAAGTTTTTCTGTAGTAATCGTTGCTATATGTAATATATACATATTAAGTTCATAGTTTATTTTCTAAACTTAGTTATCCCTTTAAGAATTGACAATTTCAACAAGGATGTCCACTCTCATCACTACTATTTAATATAGTACTAGAAATTCTAGGCAGAGCAATTAAGCAAGAAATGAAATAAAGGGGATAAAAATAGGAAAAGAAGTCAAATTAGCACTGTTTGAAGATAATATGATCCTATCTTAGAAAGTCCAAAGATAGGATCATATTATCTTAACAACAAAAAAACATATTATCTTAACAACATTATCTTAACATATTATCTTAACAACAAAAAACCATTAGAGCTAATAAACAAATTTAGCAAAGTAGCAGGTTACAAAATCAACACACAGGGCTGGTGATGTGGTTCAAGCGGTAGCGGCGCACTCACCTGGCATGTGTGCGCCTCGGGTTCAATCCTCAGCACCACATACAAAAACAAAAGATGTTGTGTCCGCCGATAACTAAAAAATAAATATTAAAATTCTCTCTCTCTTTCTCTCTCTCTCTCTCTCTCAAAAAATCAACACACAAAAATCCATAGCTTTCCTATATACCAACAAAGAATCTGCTGAGAAAGTAATCAAGAAAACAATCCCATTCATAATACCTTCAAAAAAATTAAATACATAGGAATAAACATAACCAAGGAGATGAAAGGCCTCTATAGTGAAACTATAGAATATTTTTTTAGTTTTTTAATTTGTTTTAATTAGTTATATATGACAGTAGAATACACTTATGCACTTTGATGTATCATACATAGATGGGATATAATTTCTCATTTTTCTGAGTGTACATGTTGCAGAATCGTATTGGTCATATAGTCACATATATACATACAGGAATAATGTCTGTTTCATTCTACTATCTTTCCTATCCCCACATCCCCTCCCCTCTCCTCCCATCACTTCCCTCTACCTAATCTATGGTAACGCTATTCTTCCCTAGGGCCTCCCACCTTATAATGAATTAACATCCACATGTTGAAACTATAGTTTATTGAAGAAAGAAATTTAAGAAGACACAAGATGGAAAGACCTCCCATGTTCGTGGGCAGGCAGAATTTATATTGTTTAAATAGCTATACTACCAAAAGTAATATGCAGATTAAATGCCATCCCTATCAAAATACCGATGGCATTCTTCACAGAACTAGATAAAATAGTCCTAAAACTCATTAGGAAGAATAAAAGACCCAAAATAGTCAAAGCATTCCTAAGCCAAAAAAGTAATACTGGACCATCACAATATCTGGCTTCAAATTAGACTACAGAGCTATAGTAACAAAAACTGCATGGTACTGGCATAAAAACAGACACACAGAAAAATGGTACAGAATAGAAAACACAGAGACAAACCCACACATCTACAGTCATCTGATACTTGATAAAGGTGCTAAAAGCATACATTGGAGAAAAGACAGCCTTTTGAACAAATGGTGCTAAGGAAAGTGGTTATCCACATGTAGAAGAATAAGACTAGACCATTATCTCTCAATCTGCACAAAAATCAATTCAAAATGGATTAAAGACAAAAGAATTAGACCAGAAACGATGTGACTCCTAGAATAAAACTTAGAGTCAGCACCCCAGCATATAAGACAGGCAACAACTTTCTCAATAGGATCTCAAAGCTCATGAAATAATGCCAAGAGTTAATATGTGGGATGGCATCAAATTAAAAAGGTTTTGCAACAGAAACGAGTAGGAAAGTAAGGAGAGAGCCTACAAAACGGGAGAAAATCTTTGCTAGATACTCTTCTGACAGAGGATTAATATCTAGAATATATTTTTTAAAAACTTCAAAAACTTAACAACAAAAAAATCACCCAATTAATAAATGGGAAAATGAATTAAACAGAAAATTCTCAAAAGAAGAAATAATAATGGGCAACCAATATATGAAAATTTTTCAAAATCATTAGCAATGAGAGAAATGCAAATCAAAACCACACTTTGATTTCACCTCACACCAGTCAAAATGGCAGTCATCAAGAACACAAATAATAATGAATGCTGCAGAGAGGGTGCGAAAAAAGGAACACACTTTTACACTGTTGGTGGGATTATAAATTAGTACAACCTCGTGAAAGTCTGTATGGAGGTTTCTCAAAAGACCAGACATGGAACCACTATATAATCTAGCTATACCACTCCTCAGTAGTGTATAAAAAAAAATTTCAGTCATCATATTACAGTGACACATGCAGACCCATGTTTATGATAATACAATTCACAATAGCCAAACTGTGAAACCAAACTAGGTGTCCACCAACAAATGAAGGGATAAAGAAAATGCGGTATATATACACACAATGGATTTTCATTTGGCCATAAAGAAAAGTAAAAATGATGGAACTTGAAGACAGTATGTTAAGCAAAAGAAGCCAAACTCAGAAGGTCAAGGGTCATGTTTTCTCTCATTTGTGGAAGATAGGAAAAGGGAAAAGAAAGTGGGGCGAATCTCATGAAAAGGGAGATCAGTAGAAGAGTGGAAAGGAACAGGACACTTATCCAAACCATAACTCTGCTGTCTGTCTGTCTGTCTTTCTTTTTTTTTTTTACTTTTTATTTATTTATTTATTTTATTTTT
>NW_025999899.1:99772-163128 GCF_001458135.2 Marmota marmota marmota
ACCCATATCACAACCCACTCTATTCAGTAAGTGAGGCAAACTCTTTGCTTAAAGAGAAAATTTAGATTTATCTTTTTTTCCTCGTTACTTCATACATGGAGGTCAAAAAGGATGCGCCAAAGATCTCCTCTGGAACTAACAAAGGAAATTCACAAGAAATAATAATTTCTGGAAATCAAAAATACGATTTAAATGTGAACACCAAATCAACACATTATTAAGATAACCAATCATAATTATAGACTTTTAGAGGTTCAAGGTTATTTTCACAGGATATGGCAAAAAGACATGTCATAGGACACTTTCACAGGATTTTCATGTGACAGCACTAGACAGCTTACCAAAGGACAAGATGAAACACTTCTGGAGGAAGAGAACAGCACTCCAGCTTTTCTGAAACAAATTACACAGAATCCCCCATATTTGTTCAAAAATTACTAAAAATGCTAAGAGACATATGACCAAAATCCCAAAGGAAAAAAAAAAGACAGATCTACAAAATGAACTAGAGATCAGAGTTATCAAATAATTATTTAAAATAACAATGGTTGTGTGCTTAAAGTAACAGACTTAAAAAAATAATAAAATATGGAGAAAACAAATGAAAAATAGAGGATTTTAGCAGCAGATTTTAACATATAAAAGTAAGTTAAAAGAAAATTTTAATTATAAACTACAATTACTGAAATCAGGAATTTAAATGTGGGTTGACTTACATATTAATATAGCAAAAAAATTATTACTTGATTGGAAGACAAACCAATAACATGCATACAAGATGAAACACATTCACAAAAAGGAAACACAAAAAGGGAAAGAATATAATTCTTATGAATAAATATAACATACATATGGAATACAGTTAAAACTCTATTTTATTTTTAATTGGATTTCCAATTACAACGAGAGGAGATGGAAATTGAACACATCAATTTTGAATAGACAACGGCTGAGAATTTTTTTTTATATACTGGGGATTAAACTCGGAGGAATTTTACCACTGAACCCCATCCCCCTTCCTTTTTATTTGTTATTCTGAGACAGGATCTCACTAAGTTGCTTAGAGCCTCACTAAGTTGCTGAAGCTGGCCTTGAACTTTTGATTCTCCTGCCTCAGCCTCCTCAGTTCCTGGTATTGTAGGCATGATTTACCACACCCAGCTGCCATTTTTTTTAAGCCAATGAAAAGCATAAATCCAAATACTCAAAATTCTCTGATAGGTCAATCAGGATAAATATAAAAAAAAAAATTGGGGCTGGGGTTGTGGCTCAGCAGAATGGCACTTGCCTAGCACATGAAAGGCAATGGGTCCGATCCTAAGCACCACATAAAAATAAATAAATAAAGTAAAAAGAAAGAAAGAAAGAAAAAGAAAAGCATTAATGAATTGAAGGACAAAAAGAAAACCATAAAAGCAGTAAGGGAGGGTGGAAGAAATTTCTTTAAAAGGAAAAAAAATAACAGTAAGACACACCTTGATTTTTCAACAGTATCTAGGAAACCAGATGATAACTGAATGGCAACTATTAAGTGCTGAAAGAATATAACTGGCAAACTAAAATTCTTATGCCCAGTGAAAAATACATTTAAAATAAAAGCAATAGGGATAGAAAGACGCTACTTCAACATCATAAAGGCGATATACAACAAACCCAAAGCCAACCTCATAGTAAATAGGGAAAAACTAAAAGTATTTCCTTTAAAATCTAGAACAAGAGGGGCTGGGGTTGCAGCTCAGTGGTAGAGTGCTCACCTAGCATGTGTGAGACCCTGGGTTCTATCCTCTGCACCACATAAAAATAAATAAAATAACGGTATTGTGTCCAACTACAACTAAAAAATAAAATATTTTTTAAAAATAAAAATAAAATAAAATCTAGAACAAGATAAGGATGTCCAGTCCCACCACTCCTGTTTAATATAATACTAGAAATTCTAGGCAGAGCAACTAGGCAAGAGAAGGAACTAGAAGGAATAAAAATAGGAAAGGAAGAAGTCATATCAGCACTGTTTGCAGATAATATGATCCTATACTTAGAAAATCCAAAAGATTGTGGGAGAGAAATGAAGAAAAGAATGAAGAGCATACAAATTTTTCAAGAAATTTATTGGCTTGACCCAAAACCAGGAAGAATAAACTTGATAAAGCCTGTGGACCTCAAGAGTTTCATACTATTTTAATTTGGTTCTTTGTTACAAAAGGAACTGGGGGGAAAAAAGCTGTCTGATTTCATTCCACTGTCAGGTAAGTTTGAAATAGTCCTCTTTAATAAAAATATATTTTCAGAGTTGACACCATTCTTTTGCCAACAAATACTGTTATTGTATATTAAAAAACAACACTAACTCAAATTTATATATTTTTTTATCTCTTCAAATCATGTATTCAAATAAATTGTCTCCACATGCCCAGAAAGAAAAAAACAACTTTCTTTTATAGAATTTACTAGAGTGGTCAAAATGATGATTTCATTATCCTATGTCTACATGTATATATGGTTTAATAGCTTCATTTATTAATAAATACTTCATTGTTTTTCTAAAATGCGTTCCCCAATATTGAAGGAGGTGTATTTGAATAGCATCAATGCTTCCTTTTCATAAGGCATAATGCATTAGCTTGAATGTACCTTCATTTCTCTTCATTTTATTATGCAGTCTCCAGCTAAACTGTCATTTTTTAAATTTTATCATTGTCCATGAAGTAGACTCAAATTTATATTTTTAAATGGAGAAACTTAATGATGATCAACTTTCTTCCTTTTAATTTTCCTTTCATCAGGCAAAAATTTGGTTAATTTCCAAATATTTAAGTCTAATATTTTCCTGGTTATAAATAAAACAACTCATTTATATAATAAACATTTTTATTAAAATCTAATTCATTAAACCTAATGCTATATCTTTTTATGGAAAAGAATATAACTTGGGCTGTATAATAGAAGAAAAAACAGATTAATTTAAATAAATGATAAAAATTATTTTAACTTGTTTCCCCAAGGATTATCATTTTTGCTGAATATATAAGTACATGTGTACATATATGTAAGTATGTATGTATAGGTAAATATATATACATATATTTCTAACCTATATTAAATATTGAAGTTAAAAATTTTAACACTTACTTTTGTGTGTGTATGTGGTGCTGAGGATTGAACCCAGGGCCTTATGTATGCGAGGTAAGCACTCTACCAATTGGGCTATATCCCCAACTCTTAACATTTACTTTTAAGGCATAATCTGTATATATCGAAGCAGATTAAACTGAATTTCCCCATCCAAACTTTCATGATATCTCCCCAAAGAAACAAATAGTGGCCACAGATTCACATATGAAATTTTCATTTAGATGAAAACGCTCAGCTGTGGTGCTGAAAAATTTTTTAACTCTATTAATTTAGGGATTTAAGCACAATTTACGAGCTATGAACAATATAAGGACATGTATTTTCAATAACTCCTACCAAGTCATTAGTTCATCATAGGATCAAATCAATATTCTTTTTTAATATTTATTTTTTGGTTGTAACTGGACACAATATCTTTATTTTATTTATTTATTATTTATTTATTTTTAATGTGGTGCTGAGGATCAAACCCAGGGCCTTCCATGTGCTAGGAGAGCACTCTACCACTGAGCTGCAATCCCAGCCCCCAAATCAATATTCTTAACAAAGGAAAATACTTATAGAACATAAAAGAATGAAAGTGCCATTATTATCAGAATATAAAATTATTGGTCTCATTGCTGCCTAGAATACAGAAAGCCTGGCTATGCGGTGCTCCATCCTACCATTACAAACACAATCATAACTTTTCCTGAAAGCATCAGTCAACCATGGTTGAAAGGCAACCAAGTAGCCTGAAGTCTGAATAAAGAGTAGCCCCTCTGGGCTGGGGCTATAGCTCAGTGGTAGAGCACCTGTCTTGCATGTGTGAGGCACTGGGTTCGATCCCTCAGCACCAAATAAAAATAAATAAATAAAGATATTGTGTCCATCTACAACTAAAAAAAAAAAGAGTTGCTCCTCCAAGTTCTGAAAGGCAGGCCCCTGTATCAGATCAGAAGCTCTGCTACCATACCAGCAAATGATAACAGCTAAATTTTTTAACTTACTGCTAAAGGCAAGTGTGAGTGTGTGAAAGCATAGAACTCCTGGGAGCTACAGACATAAGGGAAACAATTCATGCCCATGGGCTCTTCTCTGCCGACTTCCCCCCAGGTGCTCAGGAGAAAGACTGGGGACATGACCAAAGATGAGAGAGAGCCTCCCTCCCTGGTGTAGACCTGCAGGAGGATCAACCACCACTGCAGGAAATTCTGAAGGTCCCGCCTGGAACCTTCTTCCTTACAGAACACAATACCTAAGCTGCCAGAGGGAGGGAATGCAAACCCAGTCACCCCAGAGCATGGGAGAAGACCAATGGAAGAGGAGCACAAACAGCACTCCAGATCCCTGGAAGAAGGACCGGGAACCTCCCTCAGCTGACAATTCCGTATCAACATTAGTAGAGGTCCCCTGAGAGAGAGCCAGGAACTCTGTCTCCCACACAAGACCCCAAACTTTGGCTGCCACACGTAGGAGTTGCAGATTCAGAGAGAGCCCCAGACACAGGCATACTGAGGGCTTCCTGAAACTGAGGTTGGACTACAGCCAAAGAGAAAGTCCCTTGCCCTCGTCCCACCCCACTACCAGGCTAACAAGCAGCCACTATGAGAAAATGGAGAGAGAGACTCCCTGCACTGTTCAGAAACAGAAAAGTCTAGAAGCTGATGATAGCATAGGAACCCTCTGGTGCCCTGGCCCCACCCTAAGCACAAAGATAACACCAAAGGAACTTGAAGGTGGTATTGTGCTGAAGCAAACAAACCCAACATCAAAACCCAACCCAGCTTCTCTCCTGACAAGATTGACTCAATACCCCACCATCATTGCCTCATAGAAGGAAGAGCAAGCCCATTTCTAAGCATGAGTGCTATTTATTTCAGTTTATGCTGCTCTAGACACAATATCTTCTATACTATTAAAAATTATGGAGGACTGGGTTGTGGTTCAGCGGTAGAGCACTTGCCTAACAAGTGCAAGGCCCTGGGTTTGATCCTCAGCACCACATAAATAAAATAAATACAATAAAGGTATGGTGTCCAACGACAACTAAAAAATAAATATTATTTTTTTTAAATTGTGGAGTGCAAGGATAAGCAACAGAAAACAAACCATTGTCAAGAGACAGCTAATCATGGTGTCGCACACCTGGAATGATTTGTTGCCTGGAATCCCAGATACTCTGCAGGCTGAGGCAGGAGGACCTCAAGTTCCAGGCCAGCCTCAGCAACTTGGTAAGAACCTTGTCTTAAAATAAAAATCTGAAAAAGGGCCAGAGATATAGCTTAATGACAGAGCACTTACCTAACATGTGGGATGCCCTGCATTCAATCTCCAGTACTGGGGAAAAAATGCATTTTTTTTTCAATCAAAAGTAATACTGGTAGGTGGGTGGGTCCTTCTGGGATGCTGGGAAAGTTTTCTTTCTTGCTTCAGGCTGTGGCTACATGATTGTCCTCTTGGTGGTGACCCATCAAGCAGGACTTTACATTTCATGCACTTTTTTTTGTATGGATATTATATAGCAATTGTAAAAATTTAAGATAAAAATTATCTTCCCACCCCCAACCAGCCTTAAGTCCTTGGATTCATCCTCTCCCCTTTCTCCATACCTAGTCTTGTGGCTATGTAAAACATTACCACCTCCCGTCAATTGTCTTTGCAGTATTTCCCATATTTTTTTCTCTAGCTTCTCACAGACATCACACCGTCATGTCCCACACTTGATCACCCATGACAGAGACTGGCATGGAAAGGAGCAAGATAGAGGAGGAGGAGAGCTCCATGGCATGGTCTGGTTAGGGTTGAGGAAGGTTCCCGGAAAGTCAGGTCTTCTCTGGACCTTACGGCCGCTGCTACTGAGCATTGAACCCAGGGGCATCCTTTTTTTTAAAATTTATTTTGTGATCAGGTCTAAGTTGCGCAGGTTGACCTAGAACTTTCAATCCTCCTGCCTCAGCCTCCCAACTAGCTGGGACAACAGGTGTGTGCCACTGTGCATGGCTGATTTCAAGACTGTTCCAGCTATGCCCTCTCCAGGGCAGTTCCCTTCTGCTCAGTTGCCGGGTCACACCTTTCTGTTCCTATAAATATATTATATAAGAACAACCTGCAGTATGACCTAACCTGTATTTGCCAATATTCTGCTCTCCTGCCTTTTGCAGATTTTCCTGTACCCTACCATTAAATTCTCCACCCCCGACCTCTCAACTAATTTTTTTCTAATTCTGTCTTAAGAATCAGGCCAAACTGGGCATGGTGGTGCCCACCTGTAATCCCATCAGCCCAGGAGGCTGAGGCAGGAAGATCTCAAGTTCAAAGCCAGCCTTGGCATCTTAACAAGACCTTGTCTCAGAATACAAAATAAAAAGGGCTGGATATGTAGCTCAGTGGTAAAATGCCCCTGGGTTCAATCTCGGTACCAAAAAAAAAAAAAAATCAGACCAACTATCATCCATTACTTCTGTAAAATCAAATAGAATCAGGGCAAGAAGCAACTTTGCTTATATTGTAAAGGAAACGTTTTTGGTTCGTGTATACTATTAGTTTCTGCTTTTAAATGGATGGTTACAGATTATTATTATATGAAGAAACAAAACTCCCAAGTTTGTTTTTCCTAATTTTACCCACATACAGAGTTGAATTTCCTTGAATCCTTGTTGTGCTCACTAAGACAATCAATAGATTTTTAGTATTCTTCCCATGAAGTATGTTAATTTTGAACTTTCCAACTGATAAACTGCAAATAGGTTAGAGAGATGAATCCCTCAGGCTGAAACCTGAGACGAAACCTCTCCAGAGCATCTTCTTAAATTTGACAGCTTACCTTCACTTATCATTTTCTAAGTGAGTCATAAAATGAAAATCCTGAGTGTCGACATTTTTTTGTTTTTAGAATCTCTGTGTTAATGGTTTGCATTATAGTATGTGTCTGGCTTCAGGACACATGCTAAATCCTATCCAGTAAAAAAAAAAAAAGAAAAAACATTTTTGATGCTTTATATTCTTTTAGCAATACTTTATTTAAAATAGCTGGGTGTAAGCTCTTTTCTATCACTAGTGTAAAACATCTTTTGCTGTTATTAAAATTTAGGTTCAAAATCAAATTCAATTCATAAAAGGTGTGGTGCAATATATATGCTATCATTCTATCATATTCTTGAAATAGTTTGTAAAAGGTGGCTATTATTGGCCCTAGAGGAGATCTGAATGGTAAGCAAAGAAGAGAGGGAGGGAGGAAAAGAGGAAAGAATAGAGGCACCTAGATGACGCATCTAAAATGAAATGTGTTCCAAGGGGCAGAGACAAGGGAAAGGTCACATTTGGGAAGGGTGGCTGTGGTTTGGGCGGAGGAGAGCTAAAACAACCAAAAGCTTGGGACACTCATATGGCCACACTATTTTCCACCAGGCTGGGTCTCAGGTACTCATAGGGTATGTTTAGGTTTTCATTCCGGACCTCGATTTCCTTGTCCAGGACAGCCAGCTCCTCCCTGAACCTCTTCAGCACAGCCTTGGGCCCAGGACTTGAAAAATACTCCTCCTCATGCTGGCCCAGAGGCACCTGGGATGGAGAGGAAAACACAGCTTAGAACCTATGAGCCCTGTTCAGGGCACCACACCTCCCCCTTTGCCTCCTTCCCCAGGCCCTCGGGGCATCTGGTTCTCACCATAATGGGCTGGCGTCTGCCAAGTTGCCAAATGATGGACATCTGGAGAGTAGCCTGATTAACACTGGGCAGTGTGGCCATCACTGTCTCCATAGTGGCATCCTTGGTAGTTGGTGGGGGCAGCCTCATGGTGCAGGGTGCATTAGGGATCCAAGAGAACCAATCCAACTAAATAGGAGCAGGAATCTAGAATCAAGGCCTGCTAAGCATGAAAACCCTTTGGCTCACCTGTATTCAGCTCCCTCCCCCCACTGAAGGCCACAAATTCCCGGTTGCCCAGGTTAACAGTCAAGGTTAAGTACCTGGCCCAGGTGAATGGAAGAGTGCTGCCCAGTGCAGGTGAAGATGCACATGGTGACAAAGTGGCAAGCCTGGGCCCGAGACTGGAGAGAGGTGGGAAACCCTACAAGAAGTGGGGAGAGTTAAAGTTGTGGGGTCAGGCATAGGAGCAGAACTGAGAGAGATAAGGCAAAGAGAGGAGAAAAGGGTAGTAAAGAGGGATGCCAGCAACTCTCAGTGACCTGTGGAAATTGACCTGAGAGCCGGTACGGGGCAGGGGATGGAGGACCTCTGCTGGGAGGATCCCAATCAGTCGGGTGCNGAAAAAATGTGCAGCTTCCATCACCGTGAGACTGCGAACAACCAACAACCACAGAAAATCAACTAAATTAAATCTCTTCTCCCGCCGCTGCCGCCGCCGCCGCCGCCGCTGCGGATTGTTTCAGCTGTTACTAAAGTTCAGGTTCCTTTTTTTTTTTATATAATTTTATATTAAATTTTTTTTAAAAAGGATTAATAAAATTTTCCCGGCTTTGTGTGTGTGAGCGAAAGTTGAATGTGAGTCTGTTGGAAATAGAGGCAGATACAGTTCAGTCTCTTGTAGTCCGCTGCTTTCCCGTTACAGAGAGTAGAGCGAGCGCTAGCTAATGTCGCCGGCCATACTGTGTAAGCCTGGCTTAGTGCTTTTTGATAACTGAAAGAAATCACTCTCCTTTTCTTCTCATATTCTTTTCATAAGTCTAGGTGAATATTCTTCAAAATTTTTTATTAAAACCCCCATAAGAATATTTTTGAGACATTTTTTCCTAATCTCACATTCATCCAAGAAATGTTAATGCTACAAACAGACTGTGTACCTGTTTCTGTGCTATAATATCTATGCTTTATACATGAAGATAATATTTTTTCACACACACACACACACACACACACAGTGATTGTCACACACTCCCTTGAGGGGAATAATAGTCCCCTTCGAGGTAAGACCCACACTTGCCTCCAGAATCTCCTGCTTCCCTCTCCCCTTATCCACCACACTCCCCTTCTTTCTGTTCTTCAGACAAGTCAAGATCATTCTATGTCAGGGTCCCTGCACAGGCTGTCCCACTAGCCTGGAACACCGAGGGCCCTTGACCATTTCATTGGCTGGCTTCTTGTTTTCTCACCCTTTATGTCACTTCCTTGAGGGAACCTTTCCTGACACCCAATCTAAACTCACCATCACACCACCCTGCTCTGATTCCCTCTGTCGTACTTGTCACAGCCCCTATATTGCAACACAATCTTTATAGTCTGCCCTCATTGGAGATGAAAATCCCAAAAGATCAGGACATTGTCTGATCCAGATGTTACCACTGGTATCTAGAATGATTCTTGCACCCAATAACCATTTTGAATGAGTGAATGTGTTGCCCTAATTGCTGACTTGAGCCCCTTTAACTGGCCTATGTTACTATTTTAGAACTTTTCAAATCTTTTATGTGAAAGTCTTTTATGTTATTTGCACGGTCCCCTATGGATGGAATCTTTAGTCATTAGCCTGTACGTATGAATATCTGTGCTTTATAGATAAAAAAAAAAAACAGTAATTTTTTTACTCCTCTCCCCAAGAAACATGTTCGCCCCCTTGGGACTGGGAGGTGACAAAAGCAATTGAAAATGCAGGACAGGCCCTCTCCCACTCCCTAGCTCTCTTGTTTTCCGTTGCTGGTTCTCACAAAGCACTGAGATATCACACGGGGACCCCTCCAGAGGCGGGAATGTGCAGTGAGGTGGAAAGAGAAGCAGGCAAGAGAGTTGAGTTGGGAATAAGGTATTACCTTGAAGACAGGATGTACTGATGGAAGGCACCTCATGGTGGCCACAGCAAAGACCTCAGCCATCAAGTGTCCTCTCAGAAGATGAGACTGCAGCTCATGAAGCTGGAATTCAGAGCTACGGACCCAGCATTTGGCCAAGAGCCAGACCACTGGGGGATCCGTGGGCAGGAAAAGCGGTGGCGGAATAGATCCGATCTTTGGCAGTTGGAGCTGGAGCAAAGACAAGAGTGGGAAGAAAAAGTTGGAAAGTTGGAAGAGGGGCTGAGTGTCAGGTGCCCAACCATTTCCCCTCTCTTGCATGTTACCTGTCCCTTCCTCCTCCACATTTCCCTGTCTTTCTCCATCTTCCCACTCCAGCTACCATTTCTCCCACCACCACCCTTCTCTTATCCATTCAGAGCAGTGCATTGATGTTGGACAAGCCTCAATGCGCTCAGCCTTCAGCAGAAACCAAGCCTTCTCCTGCCTCCACTTCCCCTTTCAGTTCCCACAATGTGGACAGGAATCAAACCCTTCATCCCACAGTCTTGTTCAGAAACCTCAGCCTCTCTCTGATCTTCCTACACCACCTCTGCACAGAGGACTGGGTCTCCAGTTCTCAGCTGCCTGCTAGACAGTTTGAATGTTTCCCCATTGCTTCAAAATTGACAAGTCAAAACCCTACCCAGGCATTTTTTTCTTCTTTACTGGTATGGACTGACACCCCCTTTTCCCCTCTTTTGGAATCCAGTTGAATCTCCCTCTGCACTCCTATCCATCTTTCCTCTCCGTCTCTATCCCCAGGGGAGTCCTTCACCTCCCAGAGCTATAGCATGAGACCCCAAACCTGGCACTAAACACAACTTCCCCTCTAGGCTGCCCACAACATCTTTCACAACAGCCATCCCCAGCTTCCCTTATCCCTACTCCTTAGCTTGGCTTAGGTTTTATCCTCTCACCTCATATTATTCACCCACTCCAATCACAGAGAATCTCCTGACTTCTCTACCTCGGCCTCTCTGCCCAACACATCTTGCCCCTGGGGAAAGGTCCTTCCTCTCTTCCCATTTGTCTAAGTCCTGGCCTTCTTGCAGGGATTCCTTTCAGACTGTCTCTGACTTTAGTATTGTCTATATTTCCAATGAGGCTGCAAAACCCTTAAAATCAAAGACTTTGCCCATTTCTTCCTTTAATGACTCCTCCAGTGTCTCAGAGAGTGGGTCCTCAGTGAACTTGAATGAGGGGCTGATTTGAGACGGCCAACCAACAAGGAGCAGAAATCCCAAGTCCTCTCACCTGAATGGCCATGGGTAAGAGTTGCCCATCAGGCTGCAGTTTCAGCATGACCAGAGGGGCAGCCAGGTGCTGTTGGTGATTACAGATGACATTGGCCTTGATCCCATCCAGTAGGTAAAAATCAGCTTCAAACAAGGTGCCTTCCTGGGTGGGGGAGAGGGCAAGGGCTTCTCTCAGCATAAGGTGTCTTCTTCCCACCCTGATTCCCCAAATGGAGAAGAAAGAGAAGGAAACTGATTTGTCTTCATCACCTACTTTGTACCAGTAGTGGATTATGTGCATATTATCTCATGAAATTCGTATACATTCTACTTGAATTATTCCCAGTTTTATAGAAAATGAAATAGATAATCAGAGAAGTTGGGTATTTTGTCTGAGTTCACACAGCTTACAAATAGAAGAGCCAGGATTCAAATCTAAGTCTGCTTGACCCTATAATCCTATGAATTTTCTCTATCAATTGTCCCAGATTAACAATCCTCTGGCCCTGATTGTTCTGCACACTCCTTGAATCCATAGCACCAAGGCTCAGTCCTATTTCCTCATTTTGACTCAGTCTATCAACCATCCCACCTAATACACCCCACCCTTCACAATTGCACCATTCTCATGTGGGAAGAAAAGCCATGGAGCTGTACTTCTCAGGATTGCTCAGGATTTCTGTAAGAGTCCTTCTTGCCAATCAGCCATAAGCCAGGCCCATGGTGAACCCTACTGCAGCACAGTTGATGCTAACACCACTCCCATTTCACTGTTCGATCTCCTTAGGGTTCATACCTTGAGCTCCTTCTGCAACTGAGCCTGCAGTTCCTCCATCCCTGGAGGAAACACTAGGCGTTCAGGAAGCTGAATGGAGCGCCTCAGCAGCATGGGGTTGGCGCCATTGAGAAACTGATACCCAAAGAAGGCATCCTCCTTCCAGGACTGCCGCACTCGCTCTGGGGAATGGCAGTAGAGCATGCTATGAGACCTGAGCTCCTGGTCCTCCTGACCCCCACCAAACCATCCTCATTTGACCCCAGCTTATCAGGGGATCTAAACCTCTGGTCTCCCAACCCTGGTTCTTTCATTAACCCAGACTGGGTGGGATCTAGGTGATAAAAGGTCCAGGGAGAAGTACTGGGGTAGGTGGGACTAACCAGCCAGCTTGCTGTAGCCACACCAAAAAATCCGGTTATAGTCATCCACATCATTCCAGTTACTCAGAATATTCACAGATCTTTTGACAGCCAGGTCAGCCAGCCTTCAGGGAAGAATAGGGCAAACAGTTAGACACTTAGTCGTAGACGCAAACACTACAGCCAAGGGCACCTATCTTGGACTGGTCAGTCCAGTGCAGTACATAGGCCTATTGGCCTCCACTAGATCAAGATTCTCACCAGGGCCCCCTTGGTCTCACCCTACGGCCAGTGAAGCTTCAAAGTCAACTCTCTTGTTTTCCAGAAATCGCTCATCTTCAGGGAGGTCAGATAAACTAGTCCCAGCCACATTCAGGACTAAGCCAGCCTTCCAGTTACCCCACCTGCGGGGGCAGAAATAAAATCAGGCATTGGTATTCCAGAGAATTAACCACTCATCATGAGTCAGGGGATGGGCGACTGTTGGGGTTTTTAGCCCTCATTCCCTCCCTCCCAACGACCTGCGGGAGAGATGGGGAGAGCTCGCCCCGACTGGACGAGTCAAGAAAGGAGAGGGTCCCTCGCCAGAGGACAATCAGATGCATCAGGGAGACCAGTCAAAGCAGGAGCTGGTTTATTGGGAAAACACACACAACTAATATAATGTACAGGAGCCAATCAGGATAAAGGTCAGCAGGGTGGGGAGAATTCATGTGTATACCCATCCTACAGGGTATATGGTAATGGGTGACACGAGCTGTCCACCAGGGCAGAAGGGTTCTGAGGTGTTCTATCCTAGAGGTGGTCCGATTTTTTGTCACAACCTACAGTAATGCCTTCTGGCTGATTGCCAGACACCATCCTAGCCATGTACGGCCCCAGGACCAGGAAGCAGGTAGCAGCCAGCAAGTTAGGTTTTCTCTTTTCTGATGCAACATGCCCCACATGTTACATCATGCCCTACAGGAGACTAACTTGTACAACTTCCTTCTCTCCTCCAGTTCCTCTTCCCTGTGCTTCTTGAAAAGGCCTTGAGAGTCTTCAACCACTGTGCAGCCTGAAAGTAAAGGAGGGCATGGTATGACTTCACTGAGGGCCTGACCCTATCCCTATCTTCTTGGTCCTTCTAGCTGGCCCCTACAGCTTCATGTCCCTCTCCTGTCTCCTTGACACCTGTGCCAGTAACCTTCTGTTTTGACAATTCCCAAACAACTCCTACCCTCCAGGTTCTAGCTTCCACATCTGCGCACGCGCGCACACACACACACACACACACACACACAGACCTTCAGCCTCTCTTGTGCCTTCTCACACACTTGTCCCTGGTGCTTACCAGTGCCCTCAGCAAGGCTCAAGATGTGGTTGCCCTGCACTCAACGGTAACAAGGGAACCTGTACTCAGGCCCTCCACCTCCAGGGCCCTGCACAGAGATCCAGTTGCAGAACCAGTTGTCATCCTTAATGAGGTGCCTTTTGCGCACTTTCACAAACAGCAGGGACCCCAAGTACTCTGAGACTTCCACCTTGAACTCCTGTTCCTGTAGGCGACAATTCAGCATCCATGCTGAGAGGTTCAGAATCAGTGGGACCCACAGGATTGTGTACTTGGGCTGGGTCTTGCTTTCCCTGGACTGCTTTCCCCGGACTTCAGGGAAAGGGGAGCGAGATAAAGGGAGTCCACATTGAGCAGGGGCCCCCAAGACCCTATTCTGAGATGCCAAATAACTCAACCCACAGTGAGAAGGTAAAGGACAAGAGATGGAAAGGTGCTCTCTTTCCTTACTAATTTCCTCCCTATTTCATTGATTGGGTCAAGCGCTCGCAAGGATCAGGCACTGGGAACCCTGCGCTGCAGGCTGAAGAGCACACTGTTATGCTGGCAGAAGAGCTCGATCCCATAGTTACAGCGGTGAGACCCCAGCCAAGGCTGAGGGCGGCCAGGCACCCCGCCCCTCCTGGAGGTAGGTTTCCCAGAAGACATTCTATCCAAGCGGAAGCCTTGAGGTGGAGAGGGCTTAGTCAGCTGGGAGTGAGAGCGAGGCAAAGGCAAGGAAAAGGTGTTCCAGGCAGAGTCCACAGAGAGAGCAGGCGGAGAAGGCCACCAGCTTCGTGGAACTGGAGCACAAAGCGCCAGACGCGCAAGATCCGATGGTGAGTCTT
Source organism: Marmota marmota marmota (assembly GCF_001458135.2). Lineage (NCBI taxonomy): Eukaryota > Metazoa > Chordata > Mammalia > Rodentia > Sciuridae > Marmota > Marmota marmota. Next base: position 114,205 of record NW_025999899.1, read on the forward strand.
AAAAGTTAAGCCAATGTTTTGGATTTGGTCCTGAAAACAAGCGGGAGCCATTCAAATGTTTTCAGCAGGGGAATTTTGTTTTAAGGTCGGGAATATACTGGGGGAGAAATTGACTGGCTTCAGAAAGGTTAGAAACAGAGGCGGGGAAGCCAGCTAAGAGGGTGAAGGTGACACAAGGTCAAGGAGACACTGGTGATCGGGGTGAGGCATTTATCAGAACAGTGATGGGGGACATGCCCAAGAGAGAAAAGACAGGGGAGGGTTAATAGTGAAAAAGAGGGGCATCTCCTTTCTACACATTCCTCTGAAACATCCTTGGGGCCAGCATCCGGATCTGGAAGGCTGGGAGACAGCTGGACGGATGATGGGAATTTGGGAGTCAGCAGGTGAAAAAAAGTGACAGAAACGGCAAGAACACCGAGTAAATGTCGGGAAACTGAGAGTTCACAGGTCTTGCCTCCTTTCTCCCACCCTTCCCCCATTCCAAGTCCCCAAGATCAGAGATCTAGCACCAGTAGAGAAAATTTGAGAGAGCAGCTTTCAAAAATAGGAAAACAGGACAGACTGCTGCTCCGGTGACCGCAGTGTTTGGTGACAATAGAACTCTGTGGAATGAGGTGTGCGGGGGAGCCAAGTCAATTCCAAGGAAGCCAGGAGCGAGGACAGTTATTGAAGCCCTCTAAGAAACCCTCTAGGCCGCTGCACGCGGCAGACCCCCTGGAGCCGTAGGCTCGCACGCTCAGCTGGGATAAAGAGGAGGCGGGCTGGGACGCGCCTAGTCACCGGGACTTGACGCATCTCAGGCCAAGGGCGCAGCCCACCCACCCGACTCCCTGCAGCTCACCTGGTCTCTGGCTGGCCTTAGCAGCACGCCGAGCGCCGCCTCCCCGTGCTGGCCGACCAACCACAGTTGCACCTGGTTAGCGGAGCCCGCGTAGAGAGAGATACCAGTGGACACGCGGACGCGATAGACACCCATCTTGCTCAAAGCCGCTTAACGGGTTCTGAGAACGAAGAAGGGTGGAAGCATTAAATAATAGAGCCCGAGACCCCGCCCTCTCGAAAGTCGGGTCGTCAGTGGCACGTCTCCAGCCGACCTCGCCAGAATATGATCAGGGGCCCCCTGTTCTATCAGTTTAGAGCTCAGCCCCAGTCCCCAAAAGGCGGGGCCCTATTGGGGGCAGGGCGTACAAACCATTATCTTGATGGGAGGAGGAAGCAGAAGAGGATTTGAGCGGAAAGCCTACAAGAAGGAATCAACACCTAATCCCGGGAAAACCCAGTGAGAAGAGTGAGCGCCTAGGGTGGACTTTGGGGCAAATCCGAACGACTGGAAAGTCCTCCTCCACCTAAACACATAGGAACTCCTCGCAAATTGCTTCTCCCAGGTCATAGGACGCGCTTAAGGTTGCAGTGGAGAGGTAATGGGCGAGAAGACATGGTCTTCCGCAGCATTTGAAGGATTCGATCAATTTTTGTACACTTTGCTTCCTTTGTGCTCATTACTTTGGAGCTTAAAAGCGTCTGCCTTCCTTGTTATCTGCAGATATGAACTTTCTTGATATTCAACACCTATGTTATCCCCATCTGCCCTCCTTCTCCTCATCCTACAGCATTCCTTCCTCATTGCCTGGTCCTCCACATTGGACTGAAACCATGAGTTCCCCAGAATGCCCCATGCTCTTCTCTCCACGGACCTACTCCTAGAACATTCTGTGTTTCCTTCCAAACTCTGATTAAACTCCAGTTTTTCAGCAAAGTCTTCCCTGGCAATTCTACCCCTCTCACTGAGGCAGAGCAAATCAACTTTCCCTCTATGACTTTCCCTCTTGTACATATTCCTATTATTGCACACTTCATAATGCATAGTGGTAATTTATATGTCTATAACTCCCACTAATGTGAGCTCCTCTTAGGCAGGAACCACATTCTCCACACAATTCAATTTTGTCTCCCCTGGCATTAGCACACTGTCTGGGCTTGAGGATGTCAATGAGCATTTTCTGAAACACACTGAGCTGAAAAAATCAATTATAAATAAATTGTTCCTTTTGGGGAGATAAGGTAAACAAATAACTATTAGGCAATGTAAATAATACACAAATTTAAAATAAACTGGTGCCACCATGCCATGGAATACTGCACACCTAGTAACACTAAAGAAGTTGATGGAAATATGTTGGTAACACATATTTTCTGATTCATTTACTTTTTGGCAAAAGTACATTCGCATAATTCAAAATTCAGAATGTACAAAGTGATATTCACTAGGTTCTTCCTCTCTGCTAGTTCCAATCCACCCTGTTCACACTGTTGCTAGTGTCTTCTGTGCACATTCCCAAGCAAATGTATACCTATAATTTTTGTTCTTTTCCTGCACATGGTAGCACATTTTATACACTGTTCTGCACTTTGTTTTTTCCATAGTGCAACATAAATCAGGAAATCATTTCATATTAGCATTAAAACATTAAAAACTTCCTTGTTATTTGTGAAGGTAACTACAGTTTTGCTGTATATACTCTGCCAGTCCCTTATTGGTAGACTTTAAGTAATCAACAATCTTTTGTAACTTTTTTTGTTGTTGAAAGGAATAAATCTGGTGCATACATCATTTCTTTTGTGTAACCATATCTGTAATACAAAATCCTAGAAATAGAATTTATAAGCCAAAAGGAAGTGTAATTTTGGCAGAAATTGATAAATTTCCTGCCATAGAAAGTTGTACAAATTTACACTTTCACCAGTAGCCAAGATATGAGAATGCCTATGTCAATGGCGTGATAATAACCACTTCTATTGATAGGTAAAAATGGCACCCCCATTTTAATTTAATTTGCATTTTTTGATGGCTACAGTTGAGCATCTTTTCATATTATAGGAGCTATTTATGTTTCCTTTTTTGTGAACTGGCTATTTCATTTTTCTATTGGGTTTTGGTCTTTTTCTTATTTACTTGTAGCAACTATTTATATAAGGAAAATTAACCTTTCCAACTCTAGCACTACTAACAGGGTCCAAAAAGACATAATGGTCCTTTTTTTTACCTACATCAGCTTCTCTCTTTTTTTAAAAAATATTTTTAGACATTGATGAACCTTTATTTTATTCATTTATTTATATATGGTGCTGAGAATTGAACCCAGTGCCTCACACATGCTAGGCAAATGCTCTACCACTGAGCCACCACCCCAACCCACCTACATCAGCTTCTTAAAGCCCTGATTTTGTTCTACAATATTATTCTCCACTAAAAGAAACTTGGACCCTTGGAGGATAGCTGATTCCATGTCTTTTGGCAGGTATAAACAACATAGAATAAGCCCAGAACATACTGTTGTGGTTAAAAGGTAAGGGTTCTCTCAAAAAAGTCACAGACAGTATTAAGAGGTCTTAATGTTCAATTATAAGGGCTCCCACTAGGCACATTGTTATATTTTGAGTAGCAAAAAAAAAAAAAAACAATAAATAGGGTTCATTAAAATAGATATGTGGGGCTGGGGTTGTGGCTCAGCGATACAGCACTAGCCTAGCGTGTGTGAGGCCCTGGGTTCAATCCTCAGCACCACATAAAAATACATTTTAAAAAAAAGGTACAGGGGCTGGGGTTGTAGCTCAGCGGGAGAGCACTCGCCTAACATGTTCAAGGCCCTGGGTTCAATCCTCAGCACCACATAAAAACAAATAAATAAAGGTATTATATCCAACTACAACTAAAAAATAAATATTAAAAAAATTTTAAAAAGATACAATACCTTTGTGTCCCACTACAATTAAAAAATAAATATTTTAAAAAAATAGATACGTGTGTCAGAATACTTTTGATTGCAACTAACATAAAAATTCAAAATGATTCAAACAATTGGGAAAAATTAGGAAATAAGAAGTTCATAAGGTAGGTTGGCTGTAGGGTTGTTTGGGTCACTGGTTCAACAATATCACCAAGCAACCCAAGGTATTTTAGGGGGCTTTCTTTTGGGTTTACCCTGATCTTTCCATTCTGTCATTCTTCATCGGTTAGTTCCTCAATAGGTTACCTCTTTAATTATGTTATGGTGGCACCATGTAATAACTGCTATCGTTCCAATAATCCCATATAGACACAATATCTAATGGGAAAAGAAGGACCATTTTATGCTTTCTTTTTAAGAGCCGAGAAAGTTTTCTCAGAAACCATCCAGCTGTTTTCCATCAATCCAAAATGAGCCACAACAAACAAACAAACAAAAAACAGCTCTCTAGAACACAGTGTTAATTCAGGAACAGCAGGGGACTATTCCTGAATCCTGGATATGCAAGTCATAGCAACTCATAGAAATAACCAGGTGGGCATAGAAAGACAAAGACTGTAATCCCAGAGACTCGGGAGGCTGAGGGAGGAGGACCACAATTTGGAGGCCAGACTGGGCAATTTAGCAAGACCCCGTCTCAAAAAATAAATAAAAAGTGCTAACACTATAGCTCAACGGCAGAGTGCCCCTGTGTTCAGTTACCACAAAGAAAGAAAGAGAAGGAGGGTGGGAGACAAAGGTTTTTAAAGGCAAATGAGGATTATTACATAAGCTTTTTGAAACAATAATCCTTGGCTACAAAAATTAATTTTAAAAAAAGTAGTATCAGTCCAAGACTGGATAGGCTACTACTGGACAGACATTTTTTTTTTTTAATGGCCTCAGCAAGAAAGTTGCAGTTCCGGAGTCTCTTGGGATATTCCCTGTTATCAGGCAAATGTGCTCATGGCTTCCTGACTCTCTTTGGTTAGGATTTGACATAAATGACTCCATTTTGAATCTGAAAACATCACATTCCTCTTATCTCTTTTCCCAAAACTGAGTGTCAAGCCTGAAACCATTAAATGGGCAAAGGAGATGGAACCACTGTGATTCTCTTGACTTAGTTAGAACTTAGCCCTAACTTAATTGAGCAATTATGGACACCCAAACATATTTGGGGCTCCTCCAATAAGCGAGAAGTTTGGATTAATGATTGGGAGGTAGGTGCCAAAGAGTGTCTGCTATAGTTTATAAAAGGCTTGAATTCATAATATTCAAAAGAAAAAAGTTGTTATAAACTGTTACCAAAAAATAACATAATGCAAAAGAGTGAATAATTAGGACTTTTGACATTTTACAGGTTTTAATGAAAAAAAAAGAATGGTGTATTTCTTCAAAGTTCATCCATTGTAATTAAGAGATGTATGTTTATTTCCATTAGTAAATAGAAAAATATAAAAACAGATAATTGTATGTGAGCCAAATAGATCTGGAAAAAATTGGAACTGTTCCCAAAAGAGGAAAGACTGATCAGCACATGTGGTTACACATGATAACCAGATGGGGAGGAGGTTCAAACAGTTAACGAGTGCTGGTGCCTATACTTCATGACCAAGGAGAAGGGGATCCTGAGTTGACAGGTAGTCAAATTTCCTAAAGAGAAACTTATGGGTAAATGCAATCCATCTCTCCCAGGAGAAGAACCTATTAGATAGATGCCCCATTAGTCATGAGAATACATTAGCAATGCATGCATATGTTTTATTGTTGTTGTTGTTGTTGTTGTTATTTCTGGTACTGGGGATTGAACTCAAGGGTGCTCTACCGCTGAGCCACATCCTCAGCCCTTTTTACTTTTTATTTTGAGACAGGGTCTCACTAAGTTGCTTAGAGCCTCACTAAGTTGCTAAGGCTGGTCTTGAACTTGCGATCCTCCTGCCTCAACCTGGATCACTGGGATAACAGACCTGTGCCACTGTGCCTGGCTAGATATGTTTTTAATACTAATAACAAAATAGGATAATGTGGGCTGGGGTTGTGGATCAGCAGTAGAGTACTCGAGATCCTGGGTTCAATCCGTAGCACTACATAAAAATAAATAAAATGAAGGTATTGTGTCCAACTACAACTAAAAAATAAATATTTAAAAAAGAGCACATAGATATTAAAAAAAAACAGGACAATGAGAATGAGGGGTTCCACAACTCTGGCCAAGTGAATAAAAGAGTGCATCATTTCAAGGGAAAAGACAGATTGCAGAAACAAAGACTTCTGTGAAAGATACAAACACTGAAAGGTTTATTGAGGTAGGTGGAAAAGACAGTTCCTTGGGAGAAACAAGCTTCAGTACCCCAACCATGAATTAATCTGTTAGGAAGTGTGATTTTGAGCTTTAGAAGATCTGAGGATTGAGGATATTAGAGGTTTAACAAGTAACAAGATTTAAGTGTCAAGAAGAAAACAATAAAAGAAATATTTTAGCAACCTTAAGGAAGAATCTAAGCCAGGCGTAAAGGCATACCCCTGGAGTCTGCAGCTACTCATGAGGCTGAGGCAAGAGGATCATTTGAGCCTAGGAGTTCAGGGCCAACCTGGGAAACATACCAAGAAACCATCAGGAAAGGAAAGGGAAGGAAAGAAGGAAACCTTATTCCTAGGGAAAAACAAAAACAAGTAAAAACCAATGAAGTCATGAATTAAATCCATAGGGTTGATGTTTTAAAATAGATTTAAGAACAGTTGTAGTAAGTCTTATAATCATTGTGTTGGTGTTTATTTTGTGTACCCTTTAAAGTGTACTCAAAAGAATCATCAAATTAAATTTGCAATTGCAGTTTAAACTGTTTAAACACAATGCAATGAAGTTTGCAACGTGTAAATATTTTTTTGAAGTTTAGGTTTCCAACTTCTACTTAGAGATGTTTAATAAACTGAGCATTAAATAAGATGAATATTGTAGGATGGACAAAATATCCTCAGACATTAAAAACTTTATCAATGTTGAACATAAACTGTGAACAATAAGTATAAATAAATACCTGAAAGGGTGTTCATCAAAAACTAGCAATGGTTAGCTCTAGAGAATGGGGATAAGGTGGGGAAAGGACTCTCGTTTCTTATATAATTTGGAATGAATTTGTAAAGTTTTAAAGAAGCCTGAAGGGTTTTTCCCAAAAATTTAATCTTGGGCAAAATGTAAGACTATAAAAACTATCATAAGGGCATTAACTATAATCAAACATGGCTGTCAGGAAAGCCCCAAAAGCGAAGTTCAAATTTTCTCTTTCAGATTAAATTCAGAAAAATCAAAATGTCACAAAATTTATCATCCATAGTTATGACACAAACCCAGTAATTTTCTTACAGATTAAAAGTGTAATTGAAGAGTTGGGAAGACATCCAAAAGCCACTCAGTGACTTGTGGGTAACCTCAGTGAGTTTCGATAATGATGCAGTTATGACCCAGAGAGGTAAAACCTGAGCCAATTCTCCCTTTTTGGCCAGGAATATCTATCAAAGTCATCCTATGTCTTTTCCACCATTGCATGTTAGGGAGAGGAGGGCAGATGACTCCCCTTTAATTTATAGGTCTTTAGAAGGAGAGGAATTATACTTGAGATGCTGTACTTAATGAAATACACTGGGAAATCTTAGCCATACCTGAAGCTGACTTGAATGGTGAAATGCTGGGCTTCTGTAATGATTCTATAATGGGATCAGACTTTGGTGCATCTTGAAAGGGGTTGAGTCTATTTTGCACATGGGAGGAACATAAGTCGAGAGTCAGAGGGCATTCAGTCTTCAAAATGGCCCCCAGGGATCCCTACCACATAACATCCATAGTATTAGAGATATTATTTTTATTGTTTTATAGATAGTCTCCTCTAAAATTCTATCAGGGTTAGTCTGAATATGGCAAAAGTGATGGAAGTCACTTCCAAGGCTAAGTCTTTAAAACATTGTTTTCCTTCTCCCTACCTCCCCTCTCTTTCTCTCTCTCTCATGAGGAAGAACTCAGCTGCCATGTCATGAGGACACTCAAGAAATTCTGTGGAGCCAGGCACAGTGGCACACACATGAAATCTCAACAACTTGGGAGGCTGAGGCAGGAGGATTGCAAGTTCAAGTCCAGCCTCAGCAATTTAGTGAGGCCCTCTCAAAAAAAATCAAAAGAGCTGGGGATGTAGCTGAGTGGCAGAATGCTCTTGGGTTAAATCCCCAGTACCAAAAGAAGGAAAGGAAGGAAAAAAGGAAAGAAGGAAGAAAATAAGGAATAGGAAGAGAGGCAGAGAAGAAAAGAAAGAAAAAGAAACTCTGTGGAGAAGTCTACATGGCAAGGAAATGAACATTTCTGCCACGAGACAGCCAAGAACTGAGGCCTCCACCAACAACCTTGTGAGCGTGTTATCTTGGAAGCAGATCCTCCAGCCCTTTTCAGACCTCCAGATAACTGCAGTCCCAGCCAACATCTTAACTGAAACCTCACCAAGAGACCTGATCTACAACCACTTGACTCCTCAAACTGTGGGAGGTGATGTTTGTTGTCTAATGCCTCTGAGTTTTTAGATAATAGTAATTCAGCAATGGATAACTAATAGAGACCATGTACTTATTTTCTGAATTCCCAAACTCACAAGCTTCTGTAAAGCCAAAAATATTCACAATGAACTGACCACTTTCAAAATTAATCCTCACACAGATATTCCTCCCCAATTAATAGCAGCTACCAACTACATGATCATCTACTTGACTGTAAAGTAAAATTTCAAGTTTTGAAAAAGATGATTTCTTGGAGCTGGAAATGTGGCTTCGTGGTAAATCGCTTGCCTAGCATGCACAAAGCCCTGTGTTTAATCCCCAGTTAGTGCTAACTAACTTCTTAGGTATCTCACTTCTTATGAGACTAGAATCTTCCAGGAAACATATAGGATATGGTTAAAATTGATCAGCCTTTACTCTTTCTTCTACTGAGACAGGATTCCCAGGAGGCTGACTCCAGTACATGAGGTAAACATCGGAACCTCTGGTTAAATATACTTGCGATAGCCAGGCACAGTGGTGCACACCAGTAATCCCAGTGGCTCGGGAGACTGAGATAGGAGGATCACAAGTTCAAAGCCAGCCTCAGCAATGGGGAAACGCTAAGAAACTCAGTGAGGCTCTGTCTCTAAATAAAATACAAAATAGGGCTGGGGACGTGGCTCAAATCATGGCCCCTGAGTTCAATCCCCAGTACCTCCACAAACCAAAAAAAAAAGAACACTTGCAACCAAAAACTCAATATGTTTTCAAGGAGTACAGGATTGAGACGAATAAGAGGGTTTGGGATTGTGGTCAGAGTATGCCACAGAAATGTAGGCATGAGGGAAAGAAGAAAAAGATTAATAAAAAGTTAACAAGAGCCAGTGTCAGAAATTGTAAATGACCTTGGAGTTGTGAATGCCTCCAACTCTGTAATTGCCCAAAAGTTCTTAGAGGGTATTCAATGATGACTTTTCAGAAATTGGACATCAGATTTCAAATAAACACATTCTCACGTGTCAGAATAAAGACCACTCTGTTCATATGCACTAAGGCTGGAGGAGCTTCAGAATGAACAAAACACCCACATGCTATGGAATACAGTTTGGAAAAATAGGATTTGTTAGAGTGAGCAACTTACAGAGAAAGCTCAAATTGGAAAACTCAGGCTTCAAAATGACCTTAAGGCCTTCCTGAATTCACATAAGAGAAGGAGAGGACATTCGTTCTCTCAGAAAATAGGAAAAAACACTAGGGTTGGCCTTAAAGGAACCTCATCAAATTCGGGAAATGAAATTGATATGTATCTGATTCCACTCCTAAAGACAAATTCTCAACAATTTAGATCTCAGGGAGGGGAATAGAGATGAGTGGGTTTCCCACTTCTTGTAGAAGTTTCCTGAAAACAAGCTGATTGGGGTCTGTAGTGTGGGGAAGCTATGTGATTGATTTGGGGAGAATATTTGGCTTTCTGTGGTTGGTCTTAAGTGGAAGCACAGACAAAAATTCTAGTGTTATTGACCTAGTCTTAACCATTTTGAGCCAATTGCTGCAGAAGTTGTGGTTTGGTTTCTGCCACAGTGTGATTTGACTTCCCTGGATGGTTACTACAAAGGTTATAGGACAAAGTTCTATATTTATATATAATTCTGGCCATTGTTCTTTTATATGTTTAGTCTCTCATTGGAAATGCATGAGAGTGCCAGTTACTCTGCACTCCTGCCGGTACTTGGTATCATCAGTTTGTCAATGAAAGGTGGTTTTTGGGCAGGGGGTTGGAGATGTGCAGTTCACCATGCAAATAGATGTGTAATCATATGCCATTGTCATTTTAACTTACATTTTGCTAATGACTAATTATACTGAGAGTCTGTGTTAGTTAGACTTCCATTTCTGTGACAAAATACCTGAGAAAAACAACTAAGAAGAGAAAATATTTATTTTGACTCATAGTTTCAGAGATTTCAGTCCATAATCACTTGGCTCCATTGATTGGCCTGTGGTGAGGCAGAACATTATGGCAGGGAGGATGTGGTGGAGCAAAGCGGTTCACCTCACTGACATCAGGAATCAGAGAGACAGAGAGAAAGGGGCCAGAGAAATGATATACCCTTAAGAACACACCTAATTCCTCCAATGAGGCCTCACCTTCAAAAGTTTCCATCATCTAATAATACCATCAAATTATGAATCCATCAATGGATTGATCCACTGGTACGTTAAAACCCTCATGATCCCATCATTTCCCCAAAGTCCCACCTCTGTACATTGCTGCATTGGAGACCAATCCTTCAACACAGGAAACTTTGGGGGACATTCTCAAAAAATGAAAAGGACTGGTGATATAGCTCAGTGGTGAAGTACCCCTGGGTTAAATCCCCAGTATCAAAAATAAATTATTAACAAAAATTTCTGTTTGGCCTCAGCAACTTAGAGAGACACTAAGAAACTCAGAGAGACCTTGTCTCTAAATAAAATACAAAAAAATGCCTGGGGATGTTGCTTAGTGGTTAAGCACCCCTGGGTTCAATCCCTGGTCCCCTCCCCCCCAAAAAAATCTGCTGGGTTCTTTTTTATTGTGATTACATTGAATATATTGATATATTTGTAAAGAACTGACTTCTACCAAAATTGAGTTTTCCAATCTATGAATAAGATTTATCTCTCCATTTATTTAGTCTTTGATTTCTTTCATTAGTATTTTAGTTTCCAGCATACAGATCATGCACATATTTTATTTGATTTGTACCAAGTTTTTCTTTCTTTGGTGAGGTTGTAAATAGTACTCTTTTATTCCACATCCCAGTTATTCATTACTACTGTATAGAAATGCATTTGATTTTTGTATATTGATCAAGTATTCTGCAATCTCAAAAAATCTCACTTATTAGTTCTAGGAGCTTTTTTTTCTTTGAGTTTTCTATGTAAATAATTATATTAGTCCTTTTTCTGCTGCTACAATAAAATACTTGAGGCTGGGAACTTTTTTTTTAAAGAGAGAGAATTTTTTTTAATATTTATTTTTTTAGTTTTCGGTGGACACAACATCTTTGTTTTATTTTTATGTGGTGCTGAGGATCGATCCCAGCGCCCTGCGAATGCCAGGCGAGCGCGCTACCACTTGAGCCACATCCCCAGCCTGAGGCTGGGAACTTTATATAAAAAAGAGGTTTATTTAGCTCACAGATTTTTGAGGTTCAAGAGCATGGCACCACCATCTGCTCAACACTGGTGAAGCCCCACAAGGCTGCATCACCTGGTAGATGGCATCATCATGGGAGTGCATATAAGAGGGAGAGATCATTTGTAAGGCAGAAAGCCTGAGAGCAGGGAAGGGCCAGTCTTGCTCTTTCACAACAAGGCTGTGATAAGACAATCTCATAGAACTACCTTAATTTAGGGCTGCATCCTCATTGACACAAAGACCTCCCAACTAGGCCTCACCTCTTAAAAGATCCACCACCTCCCAATGTCACCACACAGAGAACCAAGCCCCCAACATGTGAACACTTAAGGGGGTGGAAATACATCCAAACCCTACCAACAATCATAGCAAATATAATGGGAAAAATTTTATTTCTTCCTTTCCAATTTGAATAGCTTTTATTCCTTTTCCTTACAACAATGCACTGGCTAGGACTTCCCATATGGTGTCACATAGGAATGGTGAGAATGAACAGCTTTTTCCTGTTTCCATTGTTAGGAACAAAGTATCCAATATTTCACAATTAAGTATAATTTTAGCTGTAGCTTTTCAACATCAGGTTGAGGAAGTTCCCTTTCCTCTTTACTCTGTTAAGATAGTGAATTATATTGATTGATTTTCAAATGTAGAATCATCCTTGTATTCCAAGATGCATTCCACTGTTTTAAGCAATAAATAAATCATTGCTTTGAACCATGTAACTCTGGACAGTGGCCACTTCTGGGAATCCTTCAGTGAATGCCACGGAAGAGCCCATTTGCATGCAATTTGTGACTCCTGTTGATAGGAAGAATTCTGTGTTTTTTCCATGGAATTTACTAGTTCAAAAACCTTGGATTCAAATCTCAGCTGCCCAGAAGTAGAAGCAATGGGTGTAAACTGATAAGCCTCAGCCAAGCTGTTTTGCTCAACTTCATCCTGTTTACTTCAAGAAGCCTTTCTACACCAAAACCCTTTGGTGTTCATATCTACGTAAATAAACCTGCAGACCCTCCTTCTTTGTTAAGCCAGACTCCCTCAGAGCTGCTTGCCCACCATGTCCCGCTTCCATCCATAATTGAGTCTTTATTTCCATAATTTCTAATTTTCTCAATCTGACTCACAGCCTGAGTTTGGTGAACTGTTCATTCACTGTGTAGGATGCACTCCACTTAGATATGATTTTTATACACTTTATATACTGGTGATTTCAATTTAATAACATAGCATTAGAGATATTCCCCTCTATGTTCGTGAAAGATCTTAGTTTGCAGCTTTTGTTTCTTATTATTTTATTTTTTATACCAGGGTGTTGCAGAAAGCTCAGTCCTTGTCCCTGATGAAAATCTAATAACGAGGACACGGTTTTGAGGAAAAGGAAAAAGACAGTTTATTGTTTTGCTAGCAAAGGAGAAACATGGGGGCTTCTGTCCCAAGGGCTGTGATTCTGACCATCAGCAAGAACAGGGCGGGTTTAAAGAGGTGATTCAGAGAAAATGAGATTAGCGAGGAGAGATCAGGAAGGAGATCAGAGAGGAGAAGATCAGGGAAAAGTTTAGGGAAAAGAAGATCAGAAGGGGCTGGGGATATAGCTCAGTTGGTAGAGTGCTTACCTTGCATGTACAAGGCCCTAGGCTCAATCCCCAGAACCATCAAAAAAGATCAGGAAGGAGGATAGGGAAAAGAAGATCAAGGAGAATAAGTTTGGGGAAAAACAAAACAAAACACATAAGTCAAGTGAGCCACATCCCCAGCCCTATTTAATATTTTATTTAGAGACCAGCATCTTGCTTTTACTGAGGCTGGCTTTGAACTTGAGTCCTCCTGCCTCAGCCTCTTTAGCCATTGGGATTACAGACGAGCGTCACCGTGTCCAGCTCTTTCTTGTAATATCTTTCCCTGGCTTTGGTAATAGGATAAGACTAAACTTTAAAAACAAAATCATAAAAAGAATGGGGAAGTGTTATTTCCTGTTTTCCAAAGGAGGTTGTATAGGATCCGTATTATTTCTTCCCTGAATGTTTAATAGTGAAAGCATCTAGACCTGAGGTTTCCATGATTAGAAGTTTTCTACATATAATTCAATTTCTTTGCTAGATATAGAAGTTATAATGTCTAGGGCCAGGCATTGTGGCTCACACCTCTAATCCTAGAATTCAGAGGCTGAGGCAGGAGGATCCTGAGTTCAAACACAGTCTCAACAATTTAGTGAGGCCCTGAGTAACTCAGCAAGACCCTATCTCTATAAAATATTTTTAAAAAGGGCTGGGATGTGGCTCAGTGGTTAAGCATCCCTGGGTTCAATCCCTGGTACCAAAAATAAATAAATAAATCAAAAGTTACCCTATGTCTTCTTGAGTGAGTTTGGCAGGTTAAGTCTTTCAAGTAGCTCATTTCATCTAAGTTCTCAGATACATAGATATTAAATTGCTCATAATAATCCCTTATTATCGGGCTGGGGATGTGGCTCAAGCGGTAGCGCACTCGCCTGGCATTCGTGTGCGGCCCGGGTTCGATCCTCAGCACCACATACAGACAAAGATGTTGTGTCCGCCGAAAATTAAAAAATAAATATTAAAAATTTAAAAAAAATAATAATAATCCCTTATTATCATTTTAATATGATTGGAATCCATAGGGATATCTACATTTATATTCCTGATATTGGCAATTTGTCACTTGTCTCTTTTTTTCTTGGTCATGACTAGAGATCTATCAATTTTATGATCTTTTCAAAGAACCAACTCTTAGTTTTTCTGCTTTTTCCTATTATTTTTCTGTTCTCGGTTGCACTAATTTCTGCTCCTTAAAATCTCTTTTTTTTTTTTTTTTTTTTTTTGGCTTGATTTTGATTTCCTTTGTGTTTTTCCCCCTAAAGATGCAAGCTTAGACTATGATTTGAGGGTTTTCATCTCTTCTAATACATTCAATGCTACAATTTTCCAAAAAGTAGTGGTATAGGCTGGCCTATACCAACTCATGAGAGTCAGATCCATGCATATCTTCCCAACTTTGTGTTCGGTCATGTCACGTGGTGCCTTGAATCTATATGCAATGAGGGTATTTACATCCCAGAAGGTGGAAGATACTGCCAATCAAGTCTATTTTCCCCAGAAAACCTCTTATTAAATATTTGCCAGCAACTAATAAGTACTTCCTTAGCTGTATGCCACAAATTGATTTTTTTTTCATTTTTATTCAATTTATGTTTTCTTATTTCAATGTGATTTCTTTCTTGTTCCTTGAATTACTTAGAAGCCTATTGTTTGATTTCCAAATATTTTAGAGATTTTTTAGACATCTTTCTGTTGCTGATTTCTAGTTTAATCCCATTATGGTCAGACACATACTTTATATGACTTCAACTATTTTAAAATTTGATGAGTTTTGTTTTGTGGCCCAGAATATGATTTGTATTGGTGAATTTTTCATGTGTACTTGAAAAGTGTTTATTTGGATGCTGTTTGAGTGGAGTGTATTCTGAGTATTAATTAGATCAAGTTGCTTAAAAATGTTGTTCAAGTCTTCTGTATCCTTGCTGATTTTCTGTTTGTTCTACTGATGATAGGGAGAGTAGATTGAAGTTTCAAAATATAATTATAGGGCTGGAGTTGTAGCTTGGTGATGGAGCGCTTACCTAACACAAGTAAGGCACTAGGTTTGAACCTCAGCACCACATAAAAATAAATAAAATAAAGGTATTGTGTCCATCAATATCTAAAAAACTTTTTAAAAATATATATATATAATTATAAATTTGTCTACTTATCCCTTGGTTATGTTAGCTTTTCTTAGTTTATTTTTAATCTTTATTTTAGGCACCTATACTTTAAACACTTGTTATGGCTTTTTGTTGAAGTGACCTGTTTTTTATTGTGTCACATCTCTTACTTTACTGATAACACTTCTTGATGTAAAGTCTAGTTTGTCTAATATTAATATGGTTACTCTAGTTTTTTCTACTAGTATTTTTATTATCTTTTTCAACTCTTTTATTTATAATCTATTTATAGCATAATATTTGAAGTGGATTTATTATATACAGCATATAGTTGGCTCTTGGTTTTTTAATCCAATCCAATAGTTTCCATGTGTTTAACCCATTTACATTTAATATGACTATTAATATGCTTGGATTCATGTCTACTATTTTATTATGTTCTCTGAATTTTACATTCCCGGACTTCTTTTAGATTATTTAGATATATTTTAGTATTTCTTTCTTTCTTTCTTTTTTTTTTTTCCAGTACCAGGAATTGCCAGGATGTTATACATGCTAGGCAATCATTTTGAAAAACCACTGAAAATTTACAAAAGTTAGGGCTTAAGAGAAATTTCAGTGCTGATATTTACCACCTTTAAAAAATGGATGATACTGGGTATGGAGGCACCCACATGTAATTCCAGCAACTCAGGACTAAAGCAGGAGCTTCACAAGGTACAAGTCAGCTCAGCAACTTAGAGAGACCCTATCTCAAAATAAAAAATAAAAAAGGGCTAGGGATGTGACTCAGTGGTTAAGCACCCCTGGATTCAATCCCCAGTACCAAATAAGAAAAAAATAAATTAATTATTTAATAAAATTAAAAATTGATGCTATGCTAGGTATGGTAGCACATGCCTATGTGTGTATATATACAGTTTTTTGTTATCCTTAATCACTTTAGATTACTAATTATGCCAAAATTAAGAGATGGTTTCTGGGAAGGGACAAATCCAAGGTGTTTTCAGGAAACATGCTTTAAAGATTAAGCCAAATGTATAACTGTAAAATAGTTTTATTAAAACCTGAGAAAGATTTAAGTTAGTGCTTTAAACAAACAAACCTTCTAAGAATCTTAAGGGCATGTTTGGCAAAACATCTCTGTTAAACAATAGGACTTTAAGGATATTAAGGGCAAGGAGTCCAAACTAGATGGGGCTATTCTATGATTTTGTCTGATAGATTGGATTAAAATTGAAACATCAAACATACACACAAGGTTTTTTTTTTAATTAATGAGCTTGATCTGAAAGAAACAGAAAAATCATACTTCACCACATAATTGTCATCACTGTAAAATTGTCACAACCTATTTTTTCAGTCCCAAAATTGGACCTTTCATCTTGTAATTGGTATAATTCTGTTGTCATGCCACTTAAAAGGTAAATAGAGCAGCAGTGTATTCACGAGTGACACATAGATGTGCATTAGTCCTCTTGTGCACTTTGAGCCAAGAGCTAGAATTCTCAGCACCCACATTGTCAGTATATTCCAGAAAGCCAACTTGGCATGGTTTGTTTTAGAGTGCTCCAGTACTGATGGTAAACACATCTCAGGTGAGTGGTACTGAGGTCCAAGTATCAGATGAGGAAACCAATGATAACAGTACAGAATCTTTGGACACAGAAGATTAAATTTTTAAATCCATGTTTCACAACACTGTAGTAAATTTTCTCAAGTGTAATATTTTTAGCATAATACATAAATCAGTAACAACTAATGTGTTACCTGTATTTTTCAGATGAGAAAATGTTTGCTAAACTGTCATCAAGAAATGATGTACATTGATTTTGACTACTCAAAACATATTTAACATGTATTCACAAGTATTCCATGTATGCTAATCTTGCACCAAAGACAGTTTAATAATAAATTATTTTTTAGGAATACAACACACACACACATACACACATACACAAAGCTTCACATAATGGTCACACCATATTTTTTGAAAAAAAAAATTGGCATAAAAATCTGCAACAAATATGTGGTGAAATACAGAAGTACAAACAAAAAAAAATTTTGGACCTGAAAACTTCTATAGGCAAGAATCAAGCTAAGAAATCTATTTGCCTACAAACATAGGCTACTATTTATGGAAAAGGGAGGATGACTTAGAAGAGGAAACAAGATCCTAGAGGATGAAGCCAGGAGCTACAGAGACCTCACAAGCAACAGATAAGCCCCAATCAAAGACCTGTCCCTGAGAAACACACCTAGGAGGCCTCATCTAACCTGGATGGGACCCTGAACTTTAAGCTGATGCTATTATGGAACATGACCTGAGGGAAGGATTGAGTGGACTTAACTGTGGAATGAATGTGATTCATTGTGGTTGGAGGGTGGACTGTGACAGATGGTGCTCCCTTAATTTAGCCACAATAATATACAATACCCTGCATTCTCTTCTATGACACTGATGTCAGGTGCCACCTCGTCTAGGATAAGAAAGGTGCAGCTCTTCGAGTGGGTGTCATAAGATAGTTGAATTACACCCACCTGTTGTTGTAATCCTATCCTTTTGCCCTTTTGAGATAGAATGTTCCTTGGATTAGCTCTCTTCATTAATAAATCCAGGTTCAAGGTGTGCTCCTCCTTTCTTGCCTGCCTTGCCTCACTTGTGGGAGCTGTGGCTAGGAGCAGTCACTGAATCCAAAGAAAAAGGTACTTTCTGTGTCTGTGTGTTTATTTAGTCAGCCCAAATTCACTTGGAGTGACCCTGATTTAGTTGCGTGTCTCCACACACTGATGCTCCTCTCATGGAGGAGCAGGTTCTATTTGCTCTTCTTCATGCACCTAAGTGGACCTTTGTGATGCCTCAACCAGGGGGTTACAAGGAAGCACTGCTATGTGATTTCCGAGACCAGGTTATGTGAGTCTTTGTTGCCTTGTGATGCTTTCTGTGGAACCTAGTGGCTATACTGTGAGAACACCTGGATCTCATGGAGAAACCATACATAGATGTTCAGCTGACAGCCCTAACTCAAGATCCCAATAGAAAATATCATCCAGCTGATAAGTGAGTTAGGAGGCCTTTGAAATTACTCTGGCCTAAGCCACTGAATACAACCACGTGAGATTCCTCAAGTGAGACTAATTTAACTGAGCCCCCATCCACCACCAGCACTGTACAAAATAATAATAATATGATTGATAATATCTTATGTCACGAACTTGGGAATGGTTCATTACACAGCAGTAGATAACTGGAACAGACATGCAGAAGCCAAAACAGGAAGTAGAGGGCCTGCAGAAAGAAACCAACTCACAGCTTGTCACAAAAAGTGTTGGCGGAAACCACAGATCCCTTGCTTCACCAGAGATAGCAAGGCATATGGTTGTACACAGGGCATAGGCCTACCAGGTGCTCTTCCATTTTGTGGAGTCAAGAGATCTATAGAGCCCTGAGGTGAATCAAGTGTGGCAAAAAACAGGGCAGGATATACCACTAGTTCCCCAGTCACCCTTATTTTCCAGCCCCCAACCAACAAACATCAACTGGAGATGTATATTGGAGCAGAGAAGACAAAGAGATAAGAAAATTGTAAAAAGAAAATTACCTGACTCTGTATTTTATAATAGTGAACAATCTAGTTTAAAAATCAGCACACGTTTCAAAGAAAAAACATTCAGGTGTCAGGCCAAAAAAGAAATAGATATTTCTAAAAATCAGTGGGTAAGCTAGGCTTAGTGGCAGGTGCCTGTGATTCCAACTCCTGGGGAAGATGAGGCAGGAGGATCATTTAAGACCACAAGTGGAGGTCAGACTGGGTAACATAGCAAGATACCATCTTAAAAAAAAAAAATCAATCGGCAAAAATCTACTCACTGACATGAAGACTTCTTTTAGGGCTATGTGATTATTGCTTAGCCACCCTCAAAAAAAAGAGAGAGAGAGAGAGAACGAGCGAGCGCTGGGTGTGGTAGCACACACGTGGGAGGTTGAGGCAGGATGGATCACAAGTTCAAGTCTAGCGTCAATAATTTAGGGAAGTCCTAAGCAACTTAGTGAGATACTATATCAAAAGAAAAAAGGGTTGGGGATCAAAAGAAAAAAGAAAAAAGGGTTGGGGATTCAATTCCCAGTTCAAAATTTAAAAATAAATTAAAAATTTAAAAATAAAAAGGGCTGGGGATGCAGCTCAGTAGTAAAGCACCCTTAGGTAAAATCCCCAGTGCCAAATAAATAAATAAAAATAAAAATTCCTCATTCAAAATCCAAAAAAGGTAAGAAAGATCAAAATGCCACAGAAGTCTATCCTTCATAGTCTGACTTGGGCAGCAATGTGTCCAGTGGATGCAGAGAGTACTTTTTGGAAGGAAAGAAGTGACAATTTGTCATTTGATTATTCTTCAGAATCCTGCAGCTCTTCAATAAGCTTGAAGGTTCAGCTAATTATGAAAAACTTCTGATGCTCACTACTAACCCTGGTTTCTCAAAGCCCTACATTCTTTTTCAATCAATATAGTTCCAAGGAACTATATTGTAAAAGCAAAGACATCATTGGTTGCAAAGATGATGGCTTCAGTGTTGGGATAAATATTCTGTCCATCATCTGGGCGGGACTGAGGAAAATGAATATCAGAATTCTCATTAAGTCCCAAGTCTTTCTATGAGAAATGTCTAGGAAATGATTATAAAAGAAAATACTTCAAATAAAACCCATGAATAATTTTAAAGCCAAAGAAGCAATGAATAGATTAGATAAATCAATCTATTAGGTTTACAGAGATTAATGAAAATACCACAAAGTAAAGAATACAGCAAATGGGGCAAATTTATTTTATTCTATCTTCATCTTCTGGATTTTGCCTTGAAACAGAATGGTTCAACATAATTCAATTTATTAGATTTCTGTCTGATTTTATCTAATGCTTTATGAAATTCATATGTATAGATAGATATATGTGTGTGTTCACTCCTAGTCAGAATGTAATCCAAGTCATTGAAAATAAGACTTACTGAATTATTGATAATATTGGCTCAAACTACAAATGTGATGTTATTAAGACTAAGTAATAATATAATCTTAAATTTGGCTGTAATATCATTGGAAAATAAAGTTGCTAAGAGAATTGGATCAGTGACTTGGAAGGAGATACTGTTGTTGTTTTTTTTAATTTCAGAATCTGAAAAAGAGAAAATTTTCTAGTGAAATTCCAAATAATGTGAGGTCATTTTAAAAATGATACTTAATCATGAAAACAACTTACAAGGAATTAGATGTTTTTCAGTTCAGCTCAGATTTAATTTCGGGTGTGGATTTAAAAGTGAAAGATGAAGTAAGAAAGTTGGACCATCCAAATCCATTTATTAAATCATGAATGTGTGATCGTGGAATTTTGGAAATACCTCAGTTTCAATATAAGGTAACCTGGGCCATAGATTCCAAAAAGCAAAATTAAAGAGAAGCAGAACTTGTAAATATTCTAACTGAAGTGTGTTTGCCGGGCATGGTGGCCCATGGTAATAATCTCAGAGACTTGTGAGGACAGAAAGATCCCAAATTCAAGGCCAGTCTCAGTAACTTAACCAGGCCCTAAGTAACTTAACAAGACTCTCAGATAAAAAGTAAAAAGGACTGGGATGTAGCTCAGTTGCAAAGCACCCCTGGGTTCATTCCCAGTACCAAAAATAGAAAAGAAAGAAAGAGTATGTTAGCAGAAAGAGGAACTTGAAGAATAAGTGTGAGTCAGGTCAAAATTCATCAGGATTTCCAACAGTGCCATTACCTGAAACACCTATGCAAACAGAGATGGTGTGAGATCCTTTGTAACTCTCTGTGGCAAAGAGCAGGACTCCAGGATGGAGCAAGGGACAGGATTGTGTAGGAGTCCCTATATCCTGCCTCAAACATAGAGCACAAAGACACAAAAGTTTAGCAGCTGCCATTTTTTATTCCCAAGACAATAAATACATCCATCCACTCCACATTACACCTAAGAAAGCTGGCCTTTGTAACCACGATCAGGGCACTACTTCTCAGTCCAAAGAATTAGTGCAGACATTTCTGATAAAAAAAAGGATGATTTAATGCATTTTTGCACTCCACCCTAAAGTCCCAATATTGTTACAAAAAAAGAATTGAGGCAGGTGAGTTCTAAGGGATCGAACCAAAGGATTTGGACATGCTAGGTAAGTGCTTTAACACTGAGCTGCATCCCAGGATGGCCTCAAACTTGGGATCCTCTTACCTCAGCCTTCAAGTAGCTAGGATAACAACTGTGTACCTGGCCTGTAAGGAACTTTTTTAAACATATAAACCCACAAGAACAAAGGTAGTAGGAGAGGTAACATATATAGATGAGAGCTTCAACAAATTTATCACCTAGAAGCAGTGAGGTGATAACTACTTTAACATCCTGGAAAAAGATGAACATTAGAACCATGGAGGGGGTAGACCCAGGGTCATAAATCCTCTTTAAAAAGCACATCAGCTGGGTGTAATGGCTCATACCTGTAATCTCAGTGCCACAGGATGCTGAGGCAAGAGGATCACAAATTTGAAGCCAGTCTAGGTGATTTGGGGAGACCCTCAGCAATTAGCAAGACCCTATCTCAAGATAAAAATAAAATAAAAAGGTCTGGGGATATAACTCAGTGGTAAAGAACCCCTGGGTTCAATCCTCAATACAAAAAATTAATTTGAAAATGTAAGCCAATTCCTGACAAAACGTCCTGAAAGGCTTAGAAATGAAACATACCCAGTTCCTTGAAGGCGCAGGTGCAGAGTAAGACTATATACTGGGAAATTAGCTAAAAATCCTTAAAATAGCAATTATGTCTCCAGAAATCTTTCCTTAATCTGCACAGTTGGCAACAATCTACACCCAAGACTGGGGAAAATGTTAAAGTTTTACTTTCTGGGGACACCAGGCTCCCTGGATGTCTCATCCTGGTTCTCAGGATGTGATTCTATGCTCAAAACATACTGAACAAGGAAATTTCCAGCACCCAGCCCAACCAAGCTTCCTGTGCCAGCAGCCAGGCTTATTCCCTGTGAAAGTTAAGAGTACTCCTGTTTGGGAAAATGAGCATAACCAAGAAAAATTACCTGTAAATACTGGCTTCTGGGATCCTCCCTGGTCACGGGCAACAAGGCCCTCTAGTAGAAAAGTCCCATTAACATACCACAGTTTCCAATGGGCATCTCATAGAGCCTGACTTAAAATCTAAAAGACAAATATCACCAGATATTTGAGAAAAGTGTAGAAATATAGGAACCAACAGAAAGGAAACTTAGAGAAAAGAGAGAGAAGAAGGAGCCAAACAAATTTTTCTGAAAAGTTATCATTAACATAAAAAGAAAGGTAAGAGAGGGGGATATTGCAGTCATGAAATAAGAATAGGAATCTATTTATTGGAAAAAAAGAGAGAGAAAGCCAGAGAAGAAGGAAGAGTTTTGGGAAATAAAAAATTGGTAGTAGAATCTAAAATTTCAAAAGAAGCCTGGTAGGAAAAGTATATGAAATCTCACAGAAAAAGATAAAGAAATAGAAAACATCAGTAAGGGCAATTAGGGAATACATCCAAAATTCAACATCTAAATAATAGCACTTCCTGAATGACAGAAGAGGAAAAACAAAAAATGTGAGGAAAACACATGAACAAGAAATTTTTCTAGAACTTAGGGAAGGAATATTAGTGCCAGATTGATTCAGCCCACAAGCTGTCAATAAAATGAACACAATCAGACCTGGAACGAAGCATACTGTAGTGAAATTTCAGAATGTTGGGGACCAAGAAATAAAACCTAAAAATGCAGGGAGGGGCGAGAAAGAAAGAAGGGGAGGAGGAAATAGGACATAGACAAAGTAAGTCAAAATTGCATCAAACTTCTCAATGATAACACTGTGAAAACTGTAAGAAATGGAAAAATGTCTACAGGTATTTTGAGGAGAAATAATTCCTGACCACTATACCTGGCTAAATTGTTAACAAATTGTGAAGATAAAGTCATTTTACCTGCTACACACCCTTTCTCAAGAAGCTACTGGAGGATGTGCTCCATGGAAATAAATAAGAGAAAGGCTTGGGATCCAAAAAACAGTAAAGGCAAACGGACATCCCCAAATAACACTTTTATCACAGGTCTAGAGAGCAGTGGATCCAGAGTGGGGCTAGAGGTATGTCTTTAAGAATGAATGAATGAAATCTTACTTTGATTAAATATAAATTACTAAAATGTGTGTAAAAATTACTGTAGAAATATCACAGCAAAAGATAAGCCATAATATATAGTTTCCCCTTAAATTCTCTGTTGTATAATAGTTTAAATATTTTCTCCTATGCTCATCTGTAATGTTAATTGATGATGTCATGGCTACAACTTTCCTGCTGTCAATCCCTAGCTTCTCTACCCATTTCTTTATGTTTGTTTCATTCATTCCACAAAAATGACTGGCTTTCATGTTGTTACAATAGCAATCTTTATGACCTATTCAGCCTGACCCATAAATTCTAAAGTCTTATTGACTGCCAGCCCTTGGTGTTCTGCAGAAACTGAAGGAATGTTAGCAGCTAAATTGGAATTGCACCGCCATCATTGTTGTTGCATTCCAGCAAAGGCTCCAACCTTGATGACTATGTGGCCAGATGACAAGAAAGAGATGCTTGGACAGAGCTAACAAGTCTAGCAGTCCTGCCACAACCTAAGCCTTATCTTGGCTGGACATATATGGCATTCTCATTTAATGGGAATCTTTTTTAAAAGTTACAAATATGTTAGTTAGGGTTTTATTTACTTTTAACTGGAGAGAAAAGAAAGTAAACACTAACTTGGGAATCTAATGCTAAGCAGGACTTAGCAGAGATGGCTCATGCTGTAAAGATTCAAATGGGGGTCAGGGAAGTCTTGTCAGATGGGGCAAGGGTACCTATGACTTGGTGACACTAAAAAGCCAAAATTAACAACCAGCCATAAAGGATATTAATAGGACAATTGGGGAAATTCAAATGTGGACAGCATGTTAAGTAATAATATTCTCTCAATTGTTAAAATTCTTGACTTGTACCTGGCAAAGTGGCACACACCTGGAACTCTGGAGGCTGAGGCAGCAGGAATCCAAGTTCCAGGCCAGCCTGGACAACTCAGCAAGACCCTATCTCAGTTAAAAAGAACTGGGAATGCAGCTCAGTGATAAGTACTCCTGGGTTCAATCCCCATACCATAAAAAGGAAAGAAAAATCTTGATTTTTATGGTGATTGTATTAGATGATATCCATAATTTTAGGAAATACCGTAGAAGTATAGTGTATTAGAGTGTGAAAGTATTTGAGGGTAAAGAATCATAATAATGCAACTTACACTCAAATGGTTCAAAGGAGAAAATTGAGATATAAAGAAAAAAGTATGGTGGAATGAATATTTAACTGACCTAAGTTAATGGTATATGGATATCTGTTGTACTGTTATTCTGTTAGCTTTCTAGGATTTGAAGTTAGGGAAAAAGGGAAGTTTTTAAATTTTTTTGAACATTTTTTAGTTGTTGATGGACCTTTATTTATTTTATTTATATGTGGTGCTGAGAATTGAACCTAGTGCCTCACACATGCTAGGCAAGCATTCTACCACTGAGCCACAACCCCAGCCCTAAAATTTCTTAAAAGCTAAATACTTTGTTATATAATGTGAATATCCTCCTTTTTGGCTCCAGCCATTAGGATTGATGGAGCTCCCTAACCTTCTTCTGGCTAGAGTGCCTGACCCCAGTATGATCAGATGACTGGCACTGCTCTCCAATAACCTTCTAACACCCTTAGGTCTTCCTACTGTCCCCAGCCAGCAGCTCTCTGTTGGGGCTCCCATTGTACACTAAAATAATTACTCAAGGATTTCATTTCATTGTATTTATCCAGTTGCCTTCCTCCTACGCAGGGGACTATGAGATCCTTGGAGATGGTGACTGTTTCCATTTGTTATCTCTAGCATATAGCATGATGTGTGGCCTACAGCACTATATGTATTAGGAAATGAATTTGTAAATCAAGTGAATGGCTCCCTGGATGTCTCATCAGAGATGAGAGCTGAAGTACGACAAATGAAAGCAAGTAACCACCAGGCTGGTTGATGGGCTGAAACAATGAAAAAGCGAGTTCAGATTCTTAGTGTTAGAGACCTAAAAGTATTGCTTACACACTACAACATGAGAGCTAGAGAAACACAAGATAGGTTAGGCCTGAAGGACTTGTGGTCAGAAAGGTGGTGGAATCTGGAGTCAAATGGAGTTAAAGTGTCTGGAAACAAAACCAGCCTGAGAAGAGGAAGGCCAAGCACAATCACCAAGGACTGGAAAGGGCATTTCCTCCTCAAATCTGGATCACACAAAGGGACATTCATTTACCTTCCAGCCACCAACAGCCTCTTGATACCAAGCATTTTGTTAGGTAAAGAATACCCAACACTAGGGCTGGGGATGTGGCTCAAGTGGTAGCGCGCTCGCCTGGCATGCATGTGGCCCGGGTTCGATCCTCAGCACCACATACAAAGATGTTGTGTCTGTCGAAAAAAAAAAAAAATTAAAAATTCTCTCTCTCTCTCTCTTAAAAAAATAGACCCAACACTCAACATCTAGCATCCACAGGATGCTAGATGAGTTACTCTTTTGGGAAATCCACTGGACAGGTGGTAGGGAGGCCACTCCTTCGGGGTTTTAAGACTGATTTCCACAAGGCAGAAACTGAGAAAGAACACCAGGCACAAGGGCTGAAAATTAATGTAACCACATAGTTACAGGCCAGAGAAATGGCACCTTGTGGGCTCCACAGGCTCTGTGCTCTGAAAGATAGCTCAAAGTCTTCTTGGCTTGCAAGGAATGAGGGAGGAGGGTGTGCAGTCCCGTTGGTGCCCTACAGCCCCAGCCGGTTCTCTGTGATGTTCGGGCTGTGAGATGATGCCACCGAATGTTGGGACATTCCTCAACAGCACAGATATTGACTTGAAGCTCTTATTTTCTGGGACACTGCCCTCTCCAAGTTCCCTTTCCTCTCCTCAAAGGGGCCCTTTTAACCCTAAATGTGCTGTTATCTAGGTTCCACAGACAACATCACTTTGCACTCCAATCAACTCCCTGGGTGGCTTTTTGCCTCCCAAATCTCCAGCCCTGGGCCCTCTCTTGAACTTTCAACCTCACATACAGCTGCTTATCACCCCAGAAGTACTGTTCCCTCAAAATGTTATTGCCCAGACTGTGCATTTCTTTGGAGAGACATCTTAATAATATACTGCTTCCTCGATGCCTCATACCTGCTTGTGTACCATAAGGACATAAATGCTTGTTTAAATTGTTCTCCCGGGGCTGGGATGTGGCTCAAGCGTTAGTGCGCTCGCCTGGCATGCGTGCGGCCCGGGTTCGATCCTCAGCACCACATACAAAGATGTTGTGCCCGCCGAAAACTAAAAAATAAATATTAAAAAATTCTCTCTCACTCTCTCTTTAAAAATAAATAAATAAAAATTAAAAAAAATAAATTGTTCTCCCGTTTATTCCCCAAACTAATCTTGGCTACAGTCCCTTCCATTTGGGGGATTACCTATGGTTTTCATCTACCTACTCCCCCAAAGTCCCATCTCTATCAGAGTGTAAGCAATAAGGACACTGATTCATCATACTGAGAGTGACAAGAAAACACAAAGCCTGGCTACGCAGCCAGCTCCTCCAAGGAAGAGTAGGAACAGTGAGACTGCTTGACCCAGCCAGGCTTTGGCAAGGATCCCCCAAATTGATACTCTCATGGCTTATGTGGCAGTCAAGCCCAGGATGGTGGGCCAAAGGGCACTCTGACATATCAGGACAGCTCAACCTCACTTTCTCCATCCAGGGCTCCTGCCTACAGTCAGCTCCCACCACCCTCCCACTGAGCCCCTGCACACTTAGTCTCTGATCTCTTGGGCTCCAACTCTCTTCACAGGCTGTCAGAGCTGACTGAAAATAGAATAAGACACTTACCTCCTCAAGGGAGGGAATCCCTGCAACTTAGAAGAAAGTTTAAACTCTGAAGCACAGCTTCCGATGCCCTCCACCACCAGATCCTCACAAACCATCCAGCACCTTCTTCACTACACCACCTGCTTCAGCCTTCTCTTGTACTCAGGTGGCTATGCATGGAAGTACACTTCTGAATCTCCCTATTTCTTCTGAACCATATCCTCCTCCTGCTCACTTAACTGAGGGGTCCAAAGACAAAATAGTCTGATCCTTGTGAAATTCCACCCTACAGCTTTGTCTTTTCTCCCCCAGTAGTGCTGAGGATTGAATCAAGGGCATCACCCATGCCAGGTAACACCCTGTCACTGAACTTTTTAAAAATCCCTTTCAGATAATTCCAGATATGAGCCTTCCAACTTTGTCTCATAAATATTTAATAAACAGCTTCACAATTGAGCTACTTACAAGGATTTTTGACCAAAGTCTGGAGAACACCCCAAAAAACCCTCTCTTAATAACCCTGATTTGTTATCCCTAATAATTAGGGTCAACAAATTAGGGCACTAAATATGTGAATAATTTAACTAACCTTTCACTACCCTGGCCACAAGCACATCTGAAAATCTGGTGGAAAGCTTGCTGAAGTCATTATGCTGACCTTACTTCCTCAACAAATAATCCAGAAATCCAGGACTAGCCGGACAACTCCTGTTCTGAATTATGGACCCATTCCAGTCTCCAATAATTATATGTGCACAGGCAGACCAATGGAATAGAACACACGGGGAAAAAACACCCAAATACATGTAGAAACTATAATAAAAGCATTTCATATCTTGGAAAAGATGACATTTTTACAAAATGAGGTTTGGTTAAAATAGCAATGTTGGATTTGGTTTTGTTGTTGTTATTGCTTGGGGGCTTTTTGGTATCAGGGACTGAATCCAGGGGTGCTCTATCACTGAGCCACATCCCCAGCACCCCCGCTTTTATTTGTGGGGCTGGGGATGGAACCCAGGGCCTTGTGCATGTGAGGCAAGCATTCTACCAACTGAGTTATATTCCCCAGGTCCCCCCACCTTTTTTTTTTCTGAGACAGGGACTTGCTAAATTGCTTACGGCATCACTAAATTGCCAAGACTGGCTTTGAACTTGCAATCCTCCTGTCTCAGCCTCCCAAATCACTGGAAGGAGTACAGGTGGGCACCCAGTGCAATGTTGAATCTGTACCTCATGCTTTACACTAGAATAAATTCCAAATGGAAGAAAACTTTAAAATTAAAAACTGAGAGCAGGGTACACTGATGCACACCTATAATCCCAGTGACTCAGGACACTGAAGCAGAAAGATTGCAGTTAAAGGCCAGCCTGGGCAACTTAGCAAGAACCTGCCTTAAAATAGAAAAAAAAGAAACTAGGTGCCCTTCAATAGATGATGGATAAAAGAAAATGTGGTATATACACACAATGGAATACTACTCAGTCATAAAAAATGAAATTATGGCAT
Organism: Marmota marmota marmota; assembly: GCF_001458135.2. Taxonomy (NCBI): domain Eukaryota; kingdom Metazoa; phylum Chordata; class Mammalia; order Rodentia; family Sciuridae; genus Marmota; species Marmota marmota. The sequence continues at coordinate 142,881 of NW_025999899.1, forward strand.
TTTCCAGTAAATGGATGAAAGTAGAGACTATCATGCTAAGTGAAATAAGCCAATCTTAGGAAAAAACTAAGGGTCGAATGTTCTGATATGTAGATACTAACACACAATAAGGCGGGGAGGAGTGGCAAGAGAAGGGAAGAATAGAAGTTCATTGTACTAAAGAAAAGGGAATGAAGGGAAGGGTGGGGGAATGGGAATAGGAAAGATCACAGAATGAACCAGATTTGACTTTCCTATGTTCATATATGAATACACGATCAGTGTAACTCCATATCATGTACAACCACAAGAATGGGAAGTTATACTCCATGTATGCATAATATGTCAAAATACACTCTATTATCGTGTATATTTAAAAAGAACAAACTAAAAAATTAAAAATGGGATTGGGCATATAGCTCAGTGGTAAAGAACCCCTGGGTTCAATTTTTGCACAAAAACTCCTAAAACTTAAAACCATAAAAATTAGTACTACAAAAGCATGGCATCATAAAAATCTTAGAGGAAAAAAATGTGAGACTTTCCCAATCTCACTCTAGGCTTCTTAAAAATATTACCTGAAGAGATAGGGGTGTTGTTTAGTAGAAGAGCATCTAGCTCTACTACTCTCTAGCATGTTTGAGGTCCTAGATTCAATTCCTGGCACTGCCAGGGAAAAAAAAATAGGAAAAGAAAATCAAGCCAAACCCAATAGCCCTAAAACACATAAATTCAATAAAATAAAATAAAAATAAGCTGAAAAAATTTCAGCATGGAAAACAGTATAAACCATTAAAAGACAAAAAGCAACCTTATTACAAAGAGCTAAATTTCCTAATCCACAGAGTTATGATGCAAGAAAAAACAGAAAACTTATTAGGCAAAGAATGTGGACATCTCACAGAAAAGGAAATTTAGAATATCTTAAACATGTTTAAAAAAAAAGTTCAAAACATGTTGATTTGCCATTGAACAGACTGGCAAAGGATCACATGATTCAATACAATTTGGCAAAGATCTGGGGAAACATATTCTTGATGGAAGCAAAAATTGGTACAAATCCAAGGAAGGACTCAGCAATTCTGCCTCTAGGAATTTATCTAACACATATTCAAATGAAAAATGATACGTACACATATCATGCATATACATGTACATGTCTGTTTTGTGGCAGTAAAAGATAATCAACCTAAATATCCACAGGCCAGGGACTGGTTTCTTAAATTATTATATAATTAAATTCTAGGCATCTGTCAAAAAGAGAAATGGGGAACTCCCTATGAACTGAAATGGAATGTTTGTCCATACTACCTTCAAAGATTATCTAGAATCCAACCATTTTTTACCACCTTGGTTGAATGAGCTCCTGACTGGGGTCTCTGCTACCACCCTTACTCCCTTTCATCTGGTCCCCAAGAATGTCCAATGAATCCTGCTAACATACAAATCACATTGTCAATTCTCCGCTTAAAACCCTTCAGCAACCCAGGGTATGGTGCACACCTATAATCTGAGCCAGCCTTGTCAACTTAGCAACACTATCTCAAAATAAATATTTTTAAAAAGGCCTGGGAGTTATGGCTCAGTGGTAAAAGCACTATTGGATTCAATCCCCAGAAGCAGAGTAAGACATGTTGGAAAACACACATACCCTCACAAACCTAAGCCCCCTTTCCTTATTTTCCTAAGGTATTTGTCACAATCTAACAGGGGCACATCCCTAGCCCCTTTTTCGGTATTTTATTTAGAGACAAGGTATTGCTGAGTTGCTTGGGGCCTCGATAAATTGCTGAGGCTGATTTTGAAATTGTGATCATCCCCGCTTCAGCCTCCTGAGCTGCTAGGATTACAGATGAATACCACCACACCTGGTCACATTTAGAAAACAAATCCCATAAAGACTGGACAGAGATTTTTGTCCATTTCCAAGCTTCATCATCAGCTTGGAAAATAGCACCTATCAGTGTATCAACATCAAATGGCTGGTTTTGACATTGTACTAAAATCATGTAACCAGGAGGGAAGGAGGGGACTGGGTAAAGGGTACCTCAACAGTCCTCCCCTCTGTACCATATTTGCAAACTCTTGTGTATCTTAACTATTTCAAATATACATATATTAACATATGTGCGTAGGGCATAATGGTACTAAATATTTCCTGAATAACTCCCCACAACAGTGAAATTAAGTGCTCTACTAAATTGTGGATATTATCATTTGTGTAAAAAAAATAGGATGTATATTTGTGTGTGTATACATAAATATATCCACAAATATATATCTCTGGAAGAATATGTGAATACTGATTGTACTGGCTGCTTTAAGGAGAAAATCTGGGTGGCTACCTAACAAGCTTTTGGTAGTTTTTGAATTCTGAACCATGTAAATATATTATCTATTTAGAATACAGTTCAAATTGAGAAATACCTGTGCTAGCCTCTTCCCAGGGTCAATATCAACTGCACCTATCTACAATTTCCAGACATCAGGTTTGGTTCTTTTCTGAAAAATCACTATTGCCTGAGGTCTTACACTTCTGTACCTCTGTCCTTGCAGTGAGCCTTGGACTTTAAACAGCCTTCTCCACATAATGAGAACTCTTAAACTTGATTCAGAAGGAAGGAAAAAAAAAAAAAAAAAACCAGCTCTAAGACATTTTAGGGACAATAAGGGAGATTTATCACAACATATTTAATACAGATGTTCCTCCTCTTATGTTGACATTCCAATAACCCATAAGTTTGAAATGTTTTTGAAAATTGCATTTAACACACCCAACCTACTGACCATGAGTAGCCTAGCCTACCTTAAATGTGCTCAGAACACTTCTTTGCCCAGTTAGGCAAAAATCATCTGACAAAATATTTTATAATAAAGTATTAAACATCTCATGTAATTTGTTGAATACTGTAAACTGAGAGTGAAAAAAAGGAATGCAATCCTTATTATCTTTAGCAGTCAGTTTAAAACAAATAATAGCCCACATCAATGTAAAGCCAAAAAAAAAAAAAAAAGTCAACTATCGTCGTCACAAGGGATTATCTGTATTATTGAATTAGTTACTTGTGTTAAATTTGATGATTGTATCATGATAGTGTTCTTAATCTTTAGAATGTTGAAGAATTGAGGGGAAAATGTGCATGATGTCTGCAACTAACTTTCACATGGTCTCACAGAGAGGAATGTGTACCTCCAGATTTCTGTCTACATGTAGACGGTTACATGGGCTAAATATTAACAACTGGTGAGTCCAGGGAATGGCCTATATATTATATTATTACAACTATTCTGGGGATTTGGAATTTTTCAAAACAAGTTTGGGGAAAATTTTTTTAAACCATACTAGTTCAAAAAAAATTAGTTTAAATGCTTTCAAGGTATACACAGAAAGAAGAAATGACTCTCTTTTCTGCATTCCTAAAATCTTTACTTGTGTTCATACATCAATAGACTGAATGAAGACATCATGGGGCCCCATCTCAAGCCTATAACTCTTGGTACCTCACAAACAGCTTCAGGCTCATGGTTCCTAAACAAGACCTAGAATAAATATTAAATTTATTTAATTAAATGCACCACACACTAATTGGAGAATACCCAGGTATCAAGAGTGGGCAGCCCCTGGGTATGCTTATGAAATTCCTGCCCATGAGGTGTTGGGAGAACAGGGAGATTGTCAAAGGATGGCCCCAGGACAAAGTTCACTCCCCAGCCCCACTGACAATGCCCCTTTAATATGGGGTACCCAAAGTTCACAGTGCACAGAATTTAATAACAAAACTTTCAATTAACTTCAGTCTGAGCCAGACGCAGTGGTGCACACCTGTAATCCAGCCTCAGTGGTCTGAGGCAGGAGGATCTAAGTTCAAGGCCAGCCTCCGCAAAACTGTATCTCAAAGTTAAAAAAAAAAAAGGGGCTAGGGATGTGGCTTGGTGGTTAAGCTCCCCTGAGCTCAATCCCCAGTGTCCCCGCACTACCACAAAAAATCCGTTTGCTTTCAGAGCAAGAGACTGCATGTGCACAGGCACAGGTTCACTCAGCAGGCTGCTTACTCCCTTAAATTCTTATATTATTTCCCACCTCTAGATTACAAACTCAAAAGCAGGGCTGCATCTTTTAATTCCTTGCAGTCTTAGCCATAAAAGCATCCTTGCATATACTTAGTATTATATGAGAGCAGAGAGCAAAAATTCTAAAACTCTGACTCTTAAATGTGCTGAGTGACAAGACCTTCATTTCTTCTATAAATCAGTGTTTCCTCCTCTATACAATAAAGACAACATGACAGTTGCAGAACTCCAGGCTCCTGGCCGGGGATATGTTGTGGCAAGAGCCAGAAGCCACATCAATATCTAAGGATATAACTTTATTGGAAACAAAGTGTTGGGATGTGGAAGAGAGCTAGGAGTCAGGTTCCGTGGTAGGTGGTGGCTTCTCATCATCAGGGGGGCAATCGATGAAGTCAGCCAGCATGGCAGCTGTGTCATCCTGCTCCTTTTAGGAACAAAGACATAAGATTTGAAACAGATACATAGGTATACATAGAAAAGTGGCAAACCTCTTCCCTAATAAAAGCAGCTGCACCCCATTTCCCTACCAGCCCCACCTTTCTAGCCAGAGTGCTTCTCCACCTGGCTCTCACCTTTTCCTGGAGAACTGCAGCCTCTGACTCTGTCTCCATCTCTTCTTCTGCAGCTGTCTCTGGTGGGGGTGGTACGTTGTCACCCCCACCCTCAGTCCCCTCTTCCAGCAGGGTTGGAGGAGCAGAGGGTTCTTCTTCAACAAGCTCCTGAGGAGGTGGCCCTGCCTCTGGGCTTCCCCCTTCCCTCTCTTCCTCGCCCTGAGAAGGGAGCACCTCGGGGACTAGGGTAGGGGCTGTCTCAGTCCCATGCTGCTCCTCTGATCCTGGTTCCTCCACTTCCAGCAGCAGCCCAGGCTCTGGTTCTGGCTCAGGCTGCTCTTTGGGAGACTCTGGAGGAGGGAGAGCTGGGGGCAGGGTTGGGGGTGGGGGTCCACCTTCTTCTACCTCCCCTCCTGCTGACCCAAACTCCAAGTCTTCAACCTCTTCCAACTCTTCTTCCTCCTCCTCTTCCTCTTCCTCCTCTTCTTCCTCTAATTCACCTTCTTCCTCCTCAAATTCTTCTTCAAACTCTTCTTCCTCCTCTTCTTCCTCTTCAAAATACTCTTCTTCCTCCTCTTCTTCTTCCTCAAATTCTTCTTCCTCCTCCTCCTCCTCCTCTTCTTCTTCTTCCTCCTCCTCTTCCTCTTCCTCCTCCTCTTCATCACTGCTATTGATATTAATAACTGTCAAATCTTCTTCCAGAGCTGGGGGTCCTCCCCCTCCAGGAGTCCCCTCAGGGACCAGCTGCGGTGGCGGGAGTGTCACAGGACCAGGTACAGGTGGGGGCGGGGGCGGGGGCGGAGGGAGAGGCCCGGGGGCTGCAGGAAGCTCTTCAGGCTCCTCCTTGGCTGGCACAGGAGGGGATGCTGTTGGGGGCCCAGTAGGGGCAACAGGGGGAGGAGTGGTGCCCGAGGGTGGTGGGGGTGGCAGGGGCGGAAGCCCCTCAGGCACAATCACCACGCTGTCATCAGAGTCGCTTTCTAAGGAGATCTCAACATCAGATGCCTCCTCCTTATCATAGTGGACAAAGGCTGGTCTGGGCACTCTCCCCCCAAAAGTTTCATCTGGTGGGATGGTGGGTGGAGGAGTCCCACTAGGAGCAAGGACAGGGTCCTCATTGGAGCCTGCACGATGGTTCTCAGGGCCAGGAAGGAGCCGAGGGGGTACAGATACCAGGCCTGGGACAGAGAGGCCTAAGTGGTTGGCTGTGGCTGGAGGTCCAGGACGTGCTGACGGCACAGGGCCTGCAGAGGGTATGGGGCCTGCTGAGGGCATGGGGCCTGCAGAAGGCATTGGGCCTACTGAGGGCATAGAGCCTGAAGAGGTCAATGGGCCTGCTGAGGGCATGGGACCTACAGAAGGCATAGGGCCTGGGGGCTGGAAAGACGGAGCTCTGAATGGAGACGGGGCCTCAGGAGGGGGCACAGGGGCAGGTGTGGGGCAGGTGGGGCCCATGGCCTGTAGAGGAGGAACTCGGGGGTGAGTCAGAGCAGCACAGGTCACCAGTGCTTCCGAACAGAAAGAGGAGACCTAAGGAAGGAAGAAAAGGCCACTGTGACCCTCAGGAATACATGGTCTCATGGGCCAGCATAACAAGAGAATCCAATAATCAAAGAGGGTCTCGGGCCCAGTGAGCAGTTACCTCAAGACTGTCCTCTCGCTGACCAAGGGAGAAAGCTTGCAGGGCACAGGCAAGAGGAGGTGGGCAGCGAGGAGAAGGTGCCAGCAATAGCGCCAGCAGCAGGCGGTAGAGCTCACGGCGGCAACAGGAGCTGGTATATGGAGAGCTGCCCAGGACCTCACCCTGCTGGACACCCATGACCAGAGGCAGAATCAGATCATGCAGTCTCTGAAAAGGACACAGAGCACACCTAGAAACTTGGCCAAGACTGCCCAGACCGTCTCCAGGGCCTCCTCCCAGGTTTCAATGGACCCACCTTAGGGGCACCCCCCATACACATGCAAAGAGCAACAGCCCCCACCCCCAGGCTCCATGGAGAACATGTTCCACTAACCCTGTGAGTCTCCTCCTTGATGAGAGGCCCACACATGAGGATGGTCCGGCTGAGGCCTGGCAAAAAGAATAGTATGTGACCTGTAGGCAGGCTACCGACAAGATAAAGACTGAGGGCTTCTGAAGCACACAGCCCAACAATAGCATCCGGCTGCCACTGAGCACCCTGGGCAAGGCATTTATTTCCTTCCCTTGGTCTGCTTTCTCATGTATAAAATGGGGACCATAAAAGCCCCTCTAGGATATAAGGCTATTGATAATACTTAAATGAGATAATGGAGGTACACCATTATAAATGTGCCCTTAGGTACTTGGACAGTTGACTCCCTGCTTCACATGGTGTGGGGGAGAGTGAAATACATGGGAGCCAAAGGAAAATCACCCATTAACTGCATAGCATCCAATTACTAACTTCTGTTGATAGATTAGTGGCTGCACTGGAGGCAAGGAAGCTCCACCAGGCATCCTGCCTTATAGGGGAATGTCAGTTCCAAAGGCAGGGATTTCCCCCAAGGGCTAGAATTGTATCTAATACATGGGTACAAAGTGTCTGTTAAGTAAATGAAAGGAGAGAAATGAAACTCTGGAAGGGCAAGGTGAACTATCAGAACCCCAGTCTAATAGCAGGACCCAAGACGCCACCTGCAGCCCTCATAGCTGCATGGCTGCTTCTGGTCATTCTGCAGGCTATGGCTCCAAGCCTTCCCAGAGCCACACAGGTCCAGGCATCACCAACCTCTCAGCGCAGCTGCACAGACATCGCTGTTGGCATTGTTCTCTCCTTTCCGGTGGCTGGGTGGGGCCATAGCCTCCCCTACATCCAGCTTTATCTTCTTGGGGGCACTAGGCTTCCCAGTTTGCAAACCCCCATCAGGGCTCCCCCGAGGGCTGCGTAGCTGATGGTAGAGGAAAACACTAATCAGGTTATACAGAGGCCAACAGAAAGGCAGGACAGAGGTAGGAGACAGTGTAGTGAAGAGGCACATTTGGACAAAGGGCACAGGAGATAAGTTCTCACTCACCTTAAGGGCATCAGACGGTGGGGAGATATCACTGAGTAGATGAGTGAGCAGGGCCTCTCCAGAGGCTCCTCCCTGAAGCACCCCTGCTGAGGCCCCACAAACCTGCACCCACAGCTCTAAGATAGCATATACTTTGGTCCGAATAGTGCTATAGTATGAGCAAAGAGGGTAGGTTATAAATGGAAATTGGTTGTGCCAGAGCCCCAGGTCCACCTGCATGCCTTCTCACCCTCTCCCCTTTATCCCCTCCTGGATGATCACCTGTAAGGCCTCTCTTGGCCAGGAGAGACAGCATCCCTACCAATGCTCCAGGCGTTGAGGACCTGGGGGAGCAGGCGACTGATCAGAGCCCCAAAGCGTAAGAGCCGGCCTCCACACCTAAGGGCAGAGATGGAATGGTGATGCTAATTTCCAGCAGGCCCAAGATCCTTCTCCACACCCAGCTAAATCCCACTCACGCAAGAATGAGTGCAGAGAGCAGGTCCAAGGCTTCAAGGTGGATAGACGGCAGTAATAGCAACCTCAGGGGACCATCTCCAAGCAAGCTCTAGAGAAAAAAAATCAGCAAACGTAAGGAGTGGGAAAAGAAAGCAAGAGCCAGAGAAAGAGCAGAAGAGTGTGACTTTATACATTATGTACAAATAATTAGGAACCTACTCCTTGGCCACAGCTCACACAAAAACAAACTCCAATCCTCTAATAAGACCCTGAAATGGAGGGTAACGAGAGGATGGCTAAGCTTCTCAGTAACGACTCAGTTGATCCCCAAAGTCACCCTCCAATAAGGAGGCACTGGCTATGTGAGAAAATCTACTTTGACACTGGCACTTGTGTCAGGGAAGCACAGTGAGTTATGGTATTTGGACCGAAATAAGGAGCCATCTGGGACAGCTTCAGAGATAAGTCTGTTTGGGGAGCTTCAAGTCACAGTGCTTTCCTAGTTGCCCAAAGTCCTGAACAAGGGCTATGTATAAAGGAGAAAGTCCACTCACAATATTCTTGCCACTGACACTGAGAGTCCGGCAGATGAGATCCAGGACTTCCTGCACAGGCACGGAAACAGGAGCCCCAAACTCAGAGCTAAAGAAAATAAGAACAGGGAGACCCTCAGAGCAGGCTCCCCAGCATGGCTCCACACCCACCTCAATCTCCCTTCTTCACATTGAAGTTAACTCTCCCATTCCAAGACCCTGCTCCTTCCAATACCCACACACCTGAGCATAAGCCCCAGACAGCGGGCCAGTCCTGAAAACCTCTGCCGAAGGCGTAGGAGGACATGGGCATCACCATCTTCTGAAGGGGAAAGCAGTGTCTCCACTCCAGGGCCTTCATTCTGAACAGGAGCTGAGCAGCAAACAATCACCTCATATACTATCTTCTTTCCATTCCTTCCTTTTTCATTGGTGGTACATGACCAGCTATGTTCATCCATTTTGCCTAGCAACCAACTGCCCCGCCTCTCTGGACCTCCCTCCTGTTCCCTCCTGTCAAGCTCCCCAGTCCTTATTGACCACCAGCCCCGGTCCCTACCCGTTTCTGCGCCTTCATAGAGGGCCCCCAACAGGCTGTGCAGTGAGGCCAGCAGGCTGTGCAACTCCTGCTCCCAGCTCTCAGTGTGCTTCAGGCCCTGGGAAAAGCCAGCCCCTAAGGAAGGCAGCCTGGAATAACACTCACAGGCCAGCTGCAAGAGGAAGGGCAGAAAGCTGGTCAGATGGAACTAGCTCAGCTATGGAGCCCCCACCCCTCTAAAACCCAAGAGCTGGAAATCAAAGGAAGCTCAAGGGACAGTTAGGCTTTCGGGTCCAGATGGGCATAGGAAAGTAGAAGTCGAGAATAGTGATGTTAACCATGGAGAAGTGGAAACAACCCAAAAGCTATAAAAGAAAAGCTAATAATAAACCATAAGAGGCTCAGATCCCTGAGTTCTGTACCTCTCTCCCCACTTCCTTTACCTGCTGGAGCTGAGGGCTCAAGGCATCCACTCGAGACAGGAAAAACGAGGCCAATTTGCCCTGGAAGGGAAAAGAAGGAAGAGGTTGCGAAGCAGCTCCATGATCCAGAGATGCACACCCATCCATTCCCAGTGGCAGACTCTCCACCCAGTCTTTCCTACAGACGCAGAAAGCACACTGCCTACACAGGGCAGCGAAGCCTGGTATCATACATTCTTTCATAGCAGGAAAACACCCTGCATGACACATCTGCTCCTTAGCCTCCTGTCTGAGGAGAAAAGAACCTGGGTCCTGCACTACAGACAACTGGATTCCGTCCTGCCAGTTTTTACAAAATTACAATCATCTCCCTCAACCAAGGACACAGTCCTAAGAAACAATCTCTACATTCCAACCCTCTACCAACTCAGACACAGAAACCAGAGTCCAAAGCTAGGAATCAAGGCACTCCCTAGAGGTTATGAGGGACAGGCCAGTGGAGCAGAACAAAGGCAGCAAATCTGAGCAGTAACATGACAGTCAGCAAACATCATCTCTGCTTGCTATGAGAAAACTCTGGCACAAGAGTGTTTAATCTGAGGGCCACAATTTATTTGGAAATAAAATCAGAGGCCTTGAACATAGAAGGTGAAAAAATTACATCATTATTTTCACCAACTATAAGTGAAATGTAGTGTTCCCTTCAATTGGAAATGTAGACAAATGGCAGTGTTAGCAGTACCTTTGACTGTCACCAACAGAACATACTTATTTTTATTCCATATTATAATGGTAACATATCTTGAAATATCATCCATATGCATGACAAATTTAAAATTACAGTAGTTAGAAGACCTACTTCTAGATTTATAATGAATTCTTTTAATTTTATGTTGCCTTAATATCCACTGTGAATACAAACTGAACTTTCTTATACCAGAAGCAGGGCTCAGTCATTCCAACAGTGTCCAATTCTCCACCTTCTCCCAATTGCTCAATGCAAGTGATCCTGGTATGTGTCTTGTTCTCTTGGTAGCCAGCCCCCAGATCCAGCCTACTGGACTCAAGGCCCCGCTGACCTTCACACCATGAATGGGCTGGGAAGATATGCCAGAGTGACTGCTTTGCTGTCACCTCCTAGAACCCATGCTTGATTCCTTTAAACACATCAATTAAAACTTCCAAGGGAAATCTGTCTGAATAATGCCCTAGAGTCAGAAGTGAGAGTGTGTGTATGTGTACGGGTGCGTGTGTTTTGGTCTGTTTCCTCATGTTCCCTAACCTCTTGTGTAAGTAGCCTCCAGGTATGCCATGTATCCTATAAGGTCCTGGTAGGACCTGCAAGTAATAAAATCTTTGTTCTCTCTAGGTTTCTCCTAATCACTGAAGGAAAACTCTCATCTTAAGACAACTTAGATTAAAATAAGACCTTGCTATTTAATGTATTAATAAACTAGAACATACTACTCTATTTTAAAAACTATTTTAAGAGACTAGCTTTCCTTAAAATTCTATGCATTTTATTTTACGAATTCAAAAATATTACTCCAATAAAAACATTACACTGCTGGGTGCAGTGTACACATGCTAATAATCTCAGAGACCCCGGAGGCTGAAGTAGTAGGATTGTTAAGTTTGAGGCCAGCCTCAGCAACTAAGGCCCTAAGCAACTTAATAAAACCCTGTCTCAAAATAAAAAAGTAAGAAGTTGAGGATGTAGCTCAGTGGTAAAGTGTTTCGTTCAATCCCCAGTACCAAACAATCAAACATTACTCTCAGAAGGGTTCATGAAAAAAAAAAAAAAAAAAAAAAAAANGAGACTCTGGCTCAAATGGCTGGACTGAGGCCAACAGAAGTCTGCTTGTGTATCTGTAACAAAACAAACAACAGTACAGTGACATGGCGCCAACCACAAGGTCTGCCCTGGCTAACCCATAAAGTAAGCCAAAGTTGTTCCAAGCTCACCTGAACATTTCACTTAAAACATGCATGAAGCCGGGAGCAGTGGCATATACATCTAATCTCAACAGTTCAAGAGGCTGAGGCAGGAGGATTGTGAGGTTAAAGCCAGCCTCAGCAACTTACTGAGACCTTAAGCAACTCAGTGAGACCCTGTCTCTAAAACATACACAACAGGGCTGGGGTTGTGGCTCAATAGTCAAGTGTCCCTGAATTCAATCCCTAATACCACACACACAAAAAAAAAAAAAGAAAAAGAAACAATATACATGTCACACACACACACACACACACACACACACACAGTCCTAGGTGTATCACAAGGGTAGGGTTTGTCTCCCCCCTCATTCCAAGTAACTACTAATCAACTTGGCAAGGAGGAAGAAGTGAGGTAAAGCCTCAGCAGAGACTGACTTCAGGAACTCAGAATGTTTGAGATTCTTCATTTGGGAAGTATACCCCTGAGATGGAAGATTGCAACTGCCCTGGGAGCATCTGGGAGACAAGACAAAAAATTGATAAATATTTCAAAATGGCAACTATCAGTTTCCTAAGTATTGGTCTGCAAGATTTCACAAATATAGACTGCCCCTAATGCCTGTGCACAAAACAGATTCTTATCTGAATAGATAAAGCAATAGACGAAGCCAAAATCCTCAACAGAGGGAAAGATGTTTTCCAGATGACATTATTTTTAGAGAAATAAAGGCAGGCCAGGTACAGTGGCACACACCTGTAATCCCAGTAACTCAGGAGGCTATAGCAGGAGGATCACATATTCAAAGCCAGCTTCAGCAAAAGTGAGTCACTAAGCAACTCAGTGAGACTCTGTCTCTAAAATACAAAATAGGGCTGGGGATGTGGCTCAGTGGTCGAGAGTCCCTGAGTTCAATCCACAGTAGCAAATAAATAAATAAATACACAAAGGTAGGCATACCCTGCAACCACATATGAATGCTTTGTTGTTTGTTTGGAAAGAGTACACAAAACACAGGCCATAACTCTAAAAACTATACTGTCTAAAAAAGGCTTTGAATTACACATCAACCTCCCAACTACTCACATTGAAAACTTAAGAGACAACCATAGAGGAACCACTTAGCATTCTAATCTCTGTGACTATTCAAATTTCCACTCTTCAGGTAACACTCAATTTCCATTCTGCTTTTACATGGGGATGCAATTAAATGTAAATACCAAAGAAAGCTGAATCAAAACAGATATTTGTAGTATAATCTCACAAATTTTGGTTAGGGACAAAATGCTAACCTGTATAATCTGAGAACGAACAAAACATCTTGCAAGACAGGCAGTTAGTAAAATGTCAGTAAATAAATCTTTAGTAATTGTTGGTAAAATCCATGAGTTACTCCAAATACTTTGTTTCTTTACCAAAATCCTGTCCTGTCCACTCAAAGTTTCTATTAGCTGTGGTTAAGAGCATTCATATGAAAACAAAGAATCAACAAGGACATGACCCATCCTCATGCTCACTAAGAAATAGCACATATTCTAGGACTTTTCAGATACTGCAAATAACCAGTTACAGAGGTCTCCCTCTTAACCATGGAGAGCACATTTCAAGAACCCAAACAGATGCCTGAAACCAGATAGCTGAAAACCTATATACTATGTTTTTGTTTTACTATACATACATACCCATTGTAAAGTGTGAGTTTTAAATTGGGCACAGTAAGAGAATAACAACTAATAATAAAACAGAACAATTTTAACAACATAATGTAATACAAGTTATGTGAATGTGAATTCTCACATATGCTCGTGCTCTTGATACTTTAATAGCCACCTCAGTTATCAGACTATTTCAGCATCATAATGCTTGTGTTCAAATAACCCTTATTTTACTTTATCATGGCCCCATAGAGTGAGAGGAGTGTTACTGGCAATTCAGACATGCCAAAGAGAAGCCATAAAGTTCCTCCTTTAAGTAAAAAGGTACTCCACTTACATACACAAAAAAAAGTACACTGAGGTTGCTAAGACCTAGAGTATGAACAAATCTTCTATCTGTGAAATTGGAAAAAGAGAGAAAGTCATGCTAGTTTGTTCCCAGCATGAGGCCAATTATCATTAAATCTATCAGTTTATATATAATAAGAGAAAACATTTGAACTACAAGGCAACACCTACTGGTTTTTAGGTATAGCTCACACCCAATTACACAGATATGCCAATTACAAATGACCCTTAACTGTTGCTGTTTTAATAGAATTTGTAAACTGTTACTGCTTTAACAGAATTTGTAAACTATCCATATCTGTAGCAGCAACTTGAAAATCAAAACTGGACCCCAGCCCGACGCACGGGGGAGGCAGAGGAGATGGCCCTGGCAACCAATGCATGGAGGAGGACACTGACCACATACACGTGGAGGAGGAGACTGACAGCACTGCAGCCCCCCATCTACCAATGCATGGCCCTCCCAGTTCGCTTCCATCTAGAGACAACAGCCAGGACAAGGAAGACTATAACCAAGGTTCCTGCAGGCCTAGTTAAACCAGAGGCGAGGTATTGGTAACCTGCAGGGACACTACAAGATTACAGAATAAAAATTATAATACCTCAGATCTGTACTGCCAGAGAGGAAGACACATGAACAACATGAAAAAACAAGGGAAGAAACTGCCCCCAAACAAACCAAGATGCTACAATAATAGAATCCATTGACAACACAGTAAATGAAATGTAAAGAGAAGGAATTCAGAATGTACATAATTAAAATGATCTGCAAAGCACAGAATAAGATGAGAGCGATTATAGGCAACAATTGATCATTCCAACAAAGCGATAAGAGGGCAAATACAGGTAGCAAAAGATTACTTCAAGAAAGAGACAGACTCTTAAAAAAAAAAAAGAAAGAAAGAAAAGAAATCCTTAAAATGAAGGAAACAATAAACCAAATACAAACTTTAATAGAAAACATCATTAACAGACTAGACCACTTGGAAGACAGAACCTCAGGCAATGAAGACAAAATATATAATCTTGAAAATAAAGCTGACCACACAATGAAGATGGTAAGAAACCATGAACAGAATATTCAAGAATTATGGGATAACATGAAAAGAACAAATATAAGAATTATCGGGATAGAGGAAGGCACACATATACAAACCAAAGGAATGCACAATCTTTTCAATGAAATAATATCAGAAAAATTCCCAAATATGAAGAATGCATTGGATAATCAAATATAAGAGGCTTACAGGACACTAAATGTACAAAACTATAACAGATCTACACCATGGCACATTATAATGTAAATGCCAAGCGTACAGAATAAGGATAGAATTTTAAAAGCCACAAGAGAAAAGTTTCAGATTACATACAGGGGGAAACCAATTCAGATCTCAGCAGATTTCTCAACCCAGACCATCAAAGCTAGGAGATCCTGGAACAACATACACCAAGCTCTGAAAACAAAATTAAGGAGCTGGAGATGTGGCTCAAGCGGTAGTGCGCTCGCCTGGCATGCGTGCGGCCCGGGTTCGATCCTCAGCACCACATACAAACAAAGATGTTGTGTCCACCAATAACTAAAAAAATAAATATTAAAAATTCTCTCTCTCTCTCTCTCTTAAAAAAAAAAATTAATTCTTCCCCTGGCCTCTTCCCTCATCTGTGCCATGTATAGTCATTTTGTATGGATCATGATAAGTGGTGTGGAGTGGGGTGACAAAGGGAATTTAGGCAGGAATACAAAAAGAAACTTTGGAAGAGTTGTCCTAGGAAAGCAATACATCAAGAAGGCCTCCTACAGGAACAAAGATAGGATGTAGAAAAATGGGCAAGGCATTCTATAGATTCAGAGAAAGCAAGGCAGAAAGAGAAACAAGGCAAGACACAATGGCACATGTATCTAATTCCAGCTGCTTGGGAGATGAGGCAGGAGGATTGCATGTTCAAGGACCTGGGCAATTTAGGGAGACCCTGTCTCAAAATAGAAAATAAAAAGGGCTGAGGATGCACCTCAGTAGTAGAGTGACCATGGGTTCAATTCCTGGTTTGGGAAGGAAGGAAGAAGGAAGGAAGGAAGGAAGAAGGAAGGAAGGAAGGAAGGAAGGAAGGAAGGAAGGAAGGCAGGCAGGCAGGCAGGCAGGCGAGGGGGAAGGAGGGAAGAAGAAAGGGAAGGAGGAGGAAAGAAAGGAAGGAGGAAAGGGAGTAAATGGGTGGTTGGTGGTTAGTTGTGGGAAGGAGTCCATGGGTACAGCCTAGGTTTTAACATCAAACAAATAAATAAAGGTACTAATCCCTGCTGATCTTAGGCCAGTTGCTTAATTCTAATTTCTTGATCTGTGAAGATTAAACAAGTGCTCCAAGGTAATATCATTATAGTTGTTGAGACAGGTGCTTAGAAATCTCAGAAATGGGATCTGAGGTTAAGAGTGCTATCAAGGCTTATATTGGTGGGGAGAAGAGTTTCCATGAATACTTACTTTGAGAGAACCACAAGCCCGAGGGAAATAGGTCATACAAGCCTTCATTCCTTCTAATGCTGACTGCTCACACTGTAGGAAAAACAGAAAGTCAGGAAGAAGGAAGAAATCAAGAGCCCAATGGCCCCATGCACATCCCCCAACCCACTGCACTCTACTACCCTAGAAGGTCCTTTCTCCACACACTCACTTTTTTCTTGCTCCTCCCTCATCCCACTTCTTCATCCTATTCCTTAATTACTTCTCACCACATTCTTTAATCCAAACAGTGTAAATAAGGACAAAGACTCCTAGGGGTAAAGCAGTGGGGAAGTGTCTCACCTCTGGTCTAAGGCCCAGCAGGGAAGTGAGAAGTCCAGGAAGGTGGTTGATGGAGATGTCCCGAAACAGTGTAGGAAGTTGGGCTGCATACCGGAGTAGGTCCCTCAGGACAGCCACAGCCAACTCCATGGTGGGTGGAGGGTCCTGGGACTAAAAGCAACAACACCCATGCTGCCAACCTCACCTCCACTGTCACCAAGAGGAGGAACAGGAGGTATAACAACACAGGGCTTTTGAGAAACATCACAGTCGGTGTCAATAGTATCATCAAATCTACTACTGTAGGGAAAAAGGGCCACAGAGAATATACAGATCCAAAAAGAACATATTTGTCTTCAGAAAGAACTTGTGCTTAATATTTTAATATTAAAAGTATCTGGAATCTCAGGAATATCTGTTAGGAAGGGAAAAAGGTAAGGAAGCCACTCCTCAAGATCCAATTCACCTGAAGATTTCAAGAGTTGTTTGAGCTGGGCTGGTGGCACACACCTGTAATCTCAGCAACTTGCAGGGCTGAGGCAGGAGGATCACAAATTTAAGGCCAGCCTTAGCAACTTAGCAAGACCCTGTCTCAAAATTAAAAAAGGGTTGAGGATGTGGCTCAGTAGTAAAGTTCCTTTGGGTTCAGTCCTCAATAACAAAGAGTTGTTTGAATCTCTCATACTACTCTTCAAAAAAAAAAAAAAAGACAATCATTGGATTTAGAAAGAAAATTAACAATATTTAAGGACAAAGCATTTAATACAGATTTCCTTCTACACCAGGGGAGACCATGAGCCAACAAAATAAATAAGAATACTTCTTAAGAAAGTAAGACGAGGTGGGCCTGCCTACCAGCCACAGGCTCTCAACGCTGTCCAGCAATCCTACTGCATTGGCTAATTTCCTCGGCTACTCAAACCTTTTCCTTGAACTTCCAAACCCAACTTCTCCCACTACCACCTTGAGGTGGCCTTGCCTACATCTTAGAAAACTAAAGCCCAAAGATGGGAACCACTTTAGTTTCCTGTTCCCAAATCTGAAACCCTTATCATCCTTCTCCTCTGCTAAAGCCTGCCTGCCTCCTCCTGCCCACTATGTTTTAAAATACTATCCCATCCCTTCTTTTCAAAACTTTACACATCAACCAGCTCTCTCTTCTGTCCCTCGAATGGATTCTACCCACTGACATTTACATGTGCTCAAGCACTCCCAACTTCAAAACTCCTCAAGCTGGGTGCAGTGGCACACACCTCTTAATTCCAGACTCAGGAGGTTAAGACAGAAGGATCACAAGTTCAAGTCCAGCTTCAGAAATTTAGCAAGGCCCTCAGCAACTCAATGAGATCCTGACCCAAAGATGAAAACAGAAAGGACTGGGGATATAGCTCAGCAGTAGAGTGGTTCAGGGTTCAATTCACAGTACAAAAATGAATCAAAACTACACATACACACACATATTATTCTTCCTTGATCCCATCTAGTGTTCCACTTGTCAAATTCCATTAACTGCCCAATTTCTCTCCCTTATCATTAGAGCTAAAATCTTGAAAGGCTCACCTATTTTCCCTACTTCTACTTCCATTCTCCTTCTCCCACTTATCTTCATCCCAAGCTAACCTGGTTTCAATGTCTATAGCTCCATCAAAAACACTTTCACTACAGTCTTAACAACTTTTGGATTTACTAATATGATAAGCAATTTTAGATCTGTGTCTTGTTCCATCTCACAGGAGTATTAACAGAAATGACTCTTGCCCCTTCCCTCAAGAGTCCTTCCCTTGGAATCCATCCAACCCACAATCCTGCTTGCTACTCTCTCTTCTGTTGGATTTCATCCAACCTACCACCCTAGTTACCTCCTTTCTATTATTATCTTGGTCTCCTTTGTTAAGTTGATTCTCCTCTATCTGACCATTACCTGTGGTACACCTTGAAACTCAGCTGGTACAAAACTCATCTTGATATCTCATTCTCAATGTTAACTGCTATCTAAATATTGAATGCTCCTTCCCTTATGAAACATACCAACTAGCTGGGTGTGGTGGCGCACACCTATAATCCCAGTGGCTCGGGAGGTTGAGGCAGAAGAATGGAAAGTTCAAAGCCAGCTTCAGCGACTTAGAGAGGCCCTAAGCAACTCAGCAAGACCCTGTCTCAAAATAAAATATAAAAAAGGGCTGGGGATGTGACTCAGGGGTTAAGCACCTCTGGGTTCAATCCCTGGTACCAAAAAAAAAAAAAAAATACCAACTAAAGCCCCAACCCTCTGAACCCTTCAAGGCTATATGGAGACACTTCCAGTCATGACAGATGAGATGCTTATGAAGAAGGATTCTATATAACACCCAAGGACAGACACATCTATGGTGTTTTCTCCCATTCCTTCTGAACCTGGCTGTCTTCCAATGTTCTCAAGTCCGTGAGTCATTCTGGGCATGTCTTCTCCCTAATGCTAATCAATCATCAGGACTCCCTGTTTTGCCTCTGTATCTCTATATATATATCTATTTCTCGTTAATTCTACTGCTACCACCCTCATTCAAGCTACTGCAAATGTTCTAGATTACTTCAGTAGTCTTCCACATGGTATTCCTGTTTTAATTTTCTCCTTTCTAATCCTTTCTCCACACAGCAGCCAGGGTGCTATTTTTAAATAAAAACTTGACCATCACTGTTACCACTATTTCCTCACTCCCAGTGCTATGGTTTTAATGTTCTCCAAAATTCATGTGCTGGAAACTTTTCAACACAATAACTTAGGAAGGTAAGACCTTTAGGTGGTGATTAAGTTATGAGGGTAAAATGGGTTAATGTCATTATCACAGGATTGGGTTTATTATAAAAGCAAGTTCTGGGCATGCACACTCATGCCCACAACCCCACACACCTAACACCCAACCTCCCATGTGATGCCACCCACCATGTTATGTTGCCCTCACTAAATGCTGCCTCTCAATCCTGCACTTCCCAGCTTCCAGAAGTGTGACCCAGATAAATCTCCATCTACAGTATTTTGTTATTTTGTCTGTTAGTATTTGGTATACTAAGATATCAATTTTAAAACTTTGGATGAATTCCACTGCTCTCAGAATAAAACTAAAAATCCTTAATGTGACTATCAAGGCCATACATATTTTGGTCACAATCTATCTTCCCATTTGTGTCTCATCAACTCCAGCCACACCAGCATGCTTTCAATTCTTCAAACGGCAACTTCTCTTCTGTCAGGGTTTATGCACTCTTACAACATTTTTTTCAGCCCAATTAACTACTACTGATCAGTTCAGGAAAGCCATTCCTAAACCTCTGACCCCAATACCTACCTCTGCAGTTGGGATCAGATTCTACCTCCATAGCACCTACCTCAGTTTATCACATCACATTCAACTGTATCATTATTCAGTTAAAGTGTTTTCCATTAGAACAGAAAATAGCAAACTAGGGTCTGTGGGTGCCTGTTTCTTCATGGCCCACAAGCTAAAAATGGTTTTCACATTTTTAAAGTGATGGAAAACAAACAACAGACGACAGAAACATGTGGTTCACCAGCCTAAAACATTTACTATCTGCAAACACTTATTTCATTGAGAAAATTTCCCAACCTCTGTACTAGACTCTAGGCACCATGAAAGAAGAGTCCAAGTACACCTTACCACTGTCTGCCCAGAGCTTAGCACACAGTTTGCTGTAAAACTAAGTACAGACATCATCAAAGCATGGAAAAGGAGAGAAGAGAAATTAAAACATTAAAAGAGGAACAAAGGAAGCCAGGAGCAGTGGTGCACACCTGTAATCCCAGCATCTTGGGAGGCTAAGGCAGGAGGATCATGGATTCAAAGCCAGCAAGGCACTAAGAAACTCAGTGAAACCCTGTCTCTAAATAAAATATAAAAAAGGGCTGGGGATGTGGCTCAGTGGTTAAACCCTTCTGGATTCAATCTCCAGTACTAAAAAAAAAAAA
>NW_025999899.1:163153-203646 GCF_001458135.2 Marmota marmota marmota
GGGGGGGGGGGGGGACGACAAAGGAGTAGACCAAAACAAACCCAGAAAAAGGAATATTAGCGATGACATTCATTACAAAAGCTAACTAAGGAGTGAAGCTGTCAAAGGTTACAGTGTGTGATAGATCAGATGAATTAAAATAAGCCAGCAGATAAAAATATCAAAAAAAAAAGTTTGAAAGGATGTTTCTATTTCAAGTTTAATCTCCCTATTTTCAGGAAATTGCTTCTCTAATCATTCTGTCCTCAGAACTAAATGTCCCAGGCACACACACACACACAAAAAATACCAGACCCAGGAGAAGGATCAGGTGGGAAAAGGAGAGGGCAGTAGGCAGCTGAATCCTTACCTGCAACACCTGCTGAATGCTACGAAGCCAGGACACACAGTGCTGCTGGAACATCTCTGTAGGGCTCTCCCCCACCAGCAGGGACAGCAGACACAGGCCCTCGAACCTTACAAGCAAGAAGGGTGTGACACAGTGGGTGGGGGCTATTGACTGCACTTTTATTCTCATGGGCTCTAATAAAAGACTTCAACCCCAGATCCATTGTGCTTTCCACCTCCTGAAATGCTTGGAGGACCTAAGGTAAGGTGGGGCCAGCAAGGAAAGAAAGGAGGCCCAGGTAAAGAATAGAAACTTGGAAACTGGAAAGGGTAGATTCAACTCAAGGAGAGCTCACAATCAGAAAGAAACTTCCCACCCTTCTGGAAATGGAGAAATCTTTTGAATCCACAGAGTGGTGATAATAGATGGACAGGTGTATATACAGTTCACTCCCTAAGGGAACATACCCCTGAAGAGGAGGAGGGGGAAGCCAGGTGTGGTGGTCCACACACCTATAATCCCCGCAACTTGGGAGGCTGAGGCAGGAGGATCTCAAAGTCAAGATCAGCTTTAGCAATTTAGTAAAGCCCTGAGCAATTTAGCAAGACCCTGTCTCAAAACAAAAAATCAAAAAGGCCAAAGAGCCAGGCATGGTGGCACATGGCCTATAATCTCAACAGCTCAGGAGGCTGAGGCAGGAAGCTTAATTCAAAGCTAGCCTCTGCAATTTAGTGATACCCTAAGCTGTCTCAAAATAAAAAAGGGCTGAGGATATGGCTCAGTGGTTTAGCACCCCTGGCTTCAATTCTTAATATCAAGGGGGAGAAAAAAGTGTTAAAAGACTTACCGAGTTTTGATGGAACCTAGACGCGCATTACTGAGACTCACCAATGCTCCAAGGGCTGAAAGATTCTAGAAAAAAGAAGTTAGGTAATAGGACATTAAACACAAGCAGAATTCTCCAAGCTTTCCCTGTCCCAGCACATCCAAAATCCTTTCTGAAGTTACAGTTCCTTTGAAGCCAAAAGATCATCCCTCTAGAGGCCTTTCACCTGTGTCCTCTTCTCCTGTGGGTAACACTCATATCAGCCTCTGAGCTCTTCCTCAACTTCTAATTTGCCTGATCCCTTCCACCATACCACACCCAACAAATCAGAGCTATCCAAGAAGAGCCAAACTCATCCCTCCATTAGTCTTCAACAATGGGTCAGGTTCACCTCGGATCCCTGGAAAGCACTCAGCATAGAGATATCCAGAAACCATAGCTGAAGGGACACTGAACTCATTCCCCATCCTTCTGCCTTCATACCCAAGCAAATCCTCTCCCGTTCCTGATTTCCATACAGCTGTAAAGAGGACATCACAGATTACTCAGCCAGAGTCTTCCCTCCAAGGCTCCCCATCCTCTCATACTGTGGAAGCCCATGAAAGAGGTTTCCTCATTGGCCCTCCCACAGACAACTTCTCTACTGGCAGAAGGACCAGACCCCCCCCCCTCATGGCACCTGTATCTTCCTAATGGTATACAACACTCATTGTTTCTGTTTTTCTTCATACTGGGTATTAAACCCAGAGGTACATTACCACTGAGCTGCATCCCCAGCCCTTTTAATTTTTTTTTTGAGACAAGGTCTCCCTAAATTGCTGAAGCTGGCTTTGAATTTACAATCCTCCTGCCTCAGCCTTTCGAGTTGCTGGGAATTACAGGAATGTGCCACCATGCCCAGCATCACTCATTCTCTGAACACACATCATGCATCTTTCTGAACACACATCATGTACTGGGTCAGGTGAAGGAACATATAGCTCAATAAATGTTTATTCAAATGTGACATTGTCTTAGATGCTGGATAGTTTACTTTCTAGGTAGAGACAGAAAATAAAGAACTGATGAAATAAAAACAGGTTGAGCATTCCTAACTCAAATATCTAAAATCCAAAACATTTTGAGTGCTGGCATGACACAAGTGGAAAATTCCACACCTGACCTTATGTGATGGGGCCAGTTAAAACAGGTATACAGTAGCTTATGCAGTGCCCCCAAGGGGAAAAAAAGAGGACCCTCTCAGCCCCCTTCAGCTGTAATTCTCTTTCCCACAGCTCAAATTTCCCCCACATAAGCCTACCCAAAAAAGGTTGTAAAATGGAGGCATGAAGGCCAGACCAGCCAATGACAGGTTCCTCACAATGCTCCACATGGATTACATGCAATACTCAGTGTTTTATTTTGCTGCTTATTCTCTGCTCTCTAATGTAAAGATATTGTTGAAAATTTTAAAAAAGCAGATACCTCTATAGGTAACCATAATAAGAAAAAAGCATGTGTATTTACTTACAGCACACATAGGTGTTCATGATAACAGTGATGATGAAGATGATGTTAATATTGGGGAAAATGTACCTACAGATGACATGGTGAAAATGTGTGAAGGATTTACTTAAGGACTAAAGCAATATGCATTCATAACTGAATAAGAAATCATGTCCATTTGTAAAATCAAAGAGAGACTTCTAAAACAAAAAATGTTAATGGGGCAGATGACTAGAGGAAACATTTCAAAAAGTCATCCAAAAAAATGCATTCTCATTCCTTCAGGACCCACTTCCTAGTCTTGCAGCTGTTTCACATGTTTGTGCTCACTTAAAAAAAAAAAAACACTAAAACAGTACACAGTAACCTTTCAATGAAAACACATGTAGGTGCCATTATTTGCAGATACTGGTATTCAATAACTGATGCAGGGCTTTTCTTGCTTTCTTTTTTCCTGTGGGTACCAGGGACTGAACTCCAGGGCACTCAACCACTGAGCCACATTCCCAACCCTTTATTGTATTTTATTTAGAGACAGGGTTTCATTGAGTTGCTCAGTGCCTCACTGTTGCTGAGGCTGGCTCTGAACTTGTGATACTCCTGCCTCAGCTTCCTGAGCTGCTGGGATTACAGGCATGTGACGCCACACCTGACTCAATGCAGGGATTTTGATGATATTTTTGTGCTGCTTCCTTATCACTTACTGTATTAATGGTGTGTCATATCATATTTTTCACTGCAAAGTACTTAAGTATTAATAAGTATAAGAAATGATTGCTTAGCATATAAATTCATTGCCACAAATGATGGTGATACCAAGCAACCACAGATTGTCCACATGGATGACTAAGAGCGTCAGCTTCACTTCTTTACAGTTCAATGTACCCAAACTTTGTTTTATGCACAAAATTAACTAAAATATTACATAAGCTGGCTGCAGTGGCACACACTTGTAATGCCAGCACAAAGTGGGAGGCTGAGGCAGGAAGAACCAGGTTTAAGACCAGCCTCAGCAATTTAGCAAGACCCTGTCTCAAAATAAAAAGAACTGGGGATGTAGCTTAGTGGTAAAGCACCCCAGGTTCAATCTCCAGT
Source organism: Marmota marmota marmota (assembly GCF_001458135.2). NCBI lineage: Eukaryota > Metazoa > Chordata > Mammalia > Rodentia > Sciuridae > Marmota > Marmota marmota. The sequence continues at coordinate 166,888 of NW_025999899.1, forward strand.
ACCAAAAATAATAACAATAAAATGTTCCAGTACATATATGTCAGATGGTGCTAAATGTTTAAAGAAAGAATAAAGCAGAGTAAAGAAGGAAAGCAGTGCTCTGAGTAGGAAGGGAGATAGTACTTAAGTAGTAAAATGGGCACAAAAGTCCTCTCTTGAAAGTCTGTGTAGGCAGAGATCTAAAGACAAATGAGAACAAGACACACCCTCATATGCTACTGATAAAAATGCAAGATGGTCATTTTGGAAAAAACAATCTGGCAGTTCCTCAAAACAATATGCATAAGCCAGGTGCTGGGTAATCCTAGATATTTCGGAGGCTGAGATAGGAGGATCGCGAAGCCAAGGTTAGCCTCAACAACTTAATGAGATCTTGTCTCAAAAGAAAAAATAAAAAGGCTGGAAATGTGGCTCAGTGGTACAGTGATAGAGTATCCCTGGGTTCAATCCCCAGAACAACAACAACAACAAAAATGGGGTTATATGCAGAGTGAATACATGACCCAGAAATTCCACTCCTAGGTTGTTTTATGCACAAAATTAACTAAAATATTACATAAAATGAAAACATGTGCTCACAATAACTTGTATATAGTTCAAAACAGTATTATTCTAACAATGAAAAAGTAGAAATAATTCAAATATCCATCAATTTCACAAGGCCCTGTCTAAAAAGTAAAAAGGGCTGGGATGTAGCTCAGTAGGAGAGTGTCCCTGGGTTCAATCCCCAGTACCAGTGACCACACACACACAAAAAAAAAAAATTATAGAAGTAGACTAATGGTCACCTATGGCTGGAAGCAGTCAGAGAGGGGTTGATGGGAAATAGGGACTATCAATGGGTACAACGTTCCTATATAGAGTGATGAAAACGTTCAAAACACAGTGATGGTTGCACAACTCTGCAAATACAAAAAAAAACAAACAAACATTGTATTGGGGCTGGGGATACAGCTCAGTTGGAAGAGGGCCTGCACAAGGCCCTGAGTTCAATTCCCAGCACAAACACACACACACACACACACACGCACAAAAAAAAAACAAAAACTATTGTACCCTTTAAATGAGTAAACTATACAGTATATGAATCACATTTCAATAAAAACTTTTTTTTAAAGGAGAGAATTAAGCAGAAAAGTGACATTATCTGACTTATGGTTAAAATAAGTAAATAAACAAAGACAGACATACCAGATTATACTGGTGAATACTATAACCTATTAGCTACTCCAGAAGTTAAAGCAGGAAGATCACAAATACAAGGCCAACCTGCAAAACGTGGTGAGACACTGTCTCAAAATAAAAAAATAAATAAAAATGGCCGGGATGTAGCTTAGTGGTAGAGCTCTTGCGTAGCATGTATGAGGCCCTGGTTTGATCCCAGTATTATCTCTTTGTAACCTGGTAAGAGTGTGGATAAAAAGCTGTTAAAATCCAATTAAATTCTGAAGGTAAAGCTAATGGAATTTGATATGAATATGCATACTGGATATGGATGGGAGATACTGAGAGAAGTCAAAGATAACCTCAAAGTTTATCACTTGATAATTAGACAGAGGTGCCATTTACTAAGGGGAATGATTCAGGAGAAGTAGGTCTTGGAGGTAAGAATCAGGAATTTAGTTTCAGGTATGTTAAATCTGTGGTATTTATTTAGCATCAAAATGGAAACGCCAAACAGGCACTGGGTAGACAAGTCTGGAGTTACAAGAATTCCTGGTTAAGATGTGAATTTGGGAGTTTTTGGTCATGACATTGGATCAGTTCACCAATGAAATAAATATAGCAGAAATAAATAAACGGAATAAATAAAGCAAAGAAGCAGTGTGAAGATTGGGTTCCTGGGAACTTTAACCTTTATAGAGGTCAAAGAAATAAGGAAGAACTAGTCTTTACTGGAAAAGACTGGAAAGGAGTAAACAGTGTGGTAGGAGGAGATTTGAGAGAGTGCTATCCCAGAAGCCAAATAAAGAAAGTCTTTTAAGAAGGAAGGATTCAGACACACGGTGGCACACACCTATAATCCCAGCAGCTGGGGAGGATGAGAGAGGTAAGAGGATCCCAAGTTCAAAGCCAGCATCAGCAATTTAGCGAGACCCTGTCTCAAAATAAAAAATAAAAAAGGGCTAGGGATGTGGCTCAGTGGCTAAGTATACCCAGGTTCAATCCCTGGTACTCCCCCCAAAACAAAGGAAGGAACAATCAACTATACTGAATGATATAGATGGGTCAAGTAACATAAGGACTCAAATTTGACCCATGAACTTACTCTCTTAATGGTCACTAGGATTACCTTCAAGAGTTACCAGATCACCCAAAAAAAGTGTTTTGGCAAAGTGGCTGAACAAATTAGCCCAATGAAATAATCATCATAGTAATAATCTATTCTGGGAAGGAACTTTAATGGATGGCAAAACAGATGAAAGGTTAAGACACAGGACATTTAAATCATCTCCCAAGATATCTATTAATTACAAATAGAAAAATCATAAGTTTATAGTTGAGAAACCTAGAAAATACATCTTAACCCAGAGATGAAAATTAATATATCAACATGGAAAAAAATAGACAATATATGCCTCCTGATGTGGATGCTCCAAGAATGACACACCATAACTTCTGCAGAACTCCTGCTGAAAATGCACAATCTCAATCTAAGGAAAACCCAGAAAAACCAAATGGAAGGGCATCTTACAAAACAACTATCCTGTACTGTTTTGTTTTTCTTTTTAGTACTAGAGACTAAACCCAAGGGCACTTTACCACATTGAAATACATCTCTAATCCTTTTGATTTTGAGATAGGGTCTCACCAAGTTGTCCAGTTTGGCCTCAAACTTGCAATCCTCCTACCTCAGACTCCTGAATTCCTGGAATTAAGGACAGAAGCCACCACCATCAAGTTGATTTTGACCTTTTTAAAGAGTATTGGGCCAGGTGTGGTGGTGCACACCTGTAATCCCAGCTACTTAGGAGGCTGAGGCAAGATGATTGCAAATTTGAAGCCAAACTGGGCAACTTAGTAAGACTATAAATTTTTAAAAAATTTAATGAAAGGGCTGAAGTAAAGATTCAGTGGTAAAAGAACCCTGGGTTCAATTACAGTACTGCAAATAAATAAATTAAATGAATTAAATGTTGACTTGTGGGTAAAGGATATGTAGGATTTCTTTTAATCTTTCTACTTTTCTGTGAACTTTAATGTTTAAAAAAAAGAAGAATGGAAGCAATCAAGTATAGAGAATTATTTTGAGGAGTTTTGCCATAAAATAAAATATAAAAATGGGACAGGAACTGGAGGGTAATTTTTTTTAAAGCAGCTTTGAGTTATATACTGATGAAAATAATCCACCAGCGAATAGGGGAAGTTGATGATGGTGGAGTAGAGATCTGCTGAAACAAGGTTCTGTGTAAGTGGTAAGGGAAAGTGTCTAGTACACATGCAGAGGAACCAGCCTTATGTAAGAGTATGGACAGCTCATCACTAGTAACGGGGGGAAGGCAAAGCATTTGTCACAGGTAAGCTGGTAAATATGGTGGTGGGAGTCTATGGAAATTCCCATCCATCCATTTCTCCTTTCTCCATGATGTCACCAAGTAAGAGTGAAAATGTAGAAAATTAGTAGGGAAAAAACAAAAAATATTAGGAGAGGTTTGAAGAAGGTACAAAACAGTTGTCTAGGAAAGTGGGACTGTAACAGGTTTGCTGGGCAACACTAAAAGTCCACTTCTGAGGACAATGGCCATGAATTTAAAGTGGAATCATAAAGCAAGGACTCACGGTTTTCTCTAGTTATACTGAGCTGTGAAGATGCAGGAACAAAATAAGTTAGAATTGGATTTAACACTTACCAAGTAAATGCAAGTCAAGAAGAGCAAAGGAATTGATCACAATGGATCACCGAATTTAAACTGGGAATGAAGGGAAGAGAAAACTTAGAAAATGATAAGTAGATAAATTTTCTTCTTTCAAATAGTGGTAAATGCTAGGAAAGAAATAGGATAAAATGAAAGAGATAACTGAAATAAAAGGGGCTACTTTACAACAGTGGTCAGGAAAGATTCCTCTGAAATGGTGACATTTGAGATCTAAGTTTAAAAAAGCTCACTTTGCCAGGAATTTCCCAGCAAAGAGTTAAAAAAAAATTAATAAGCAATGGCCTCTGTGTATCCTAGAAATTAGATAAGCCTCGGTGGCTGGAACACAATTAAGACAAGCAGAGTGTCCTATGAGATGAGTTCAAGAGGTAAACATGCCATGTACAGCCTCATGCAATGGTAAGTTACTGCAGAGTTTCAAGCAGAAGAATGCTCTAATCTTACTGATATTTAGCTACTGGCTAGAACAGAACACTACTAAGCCCTAGGGATACAAGGCAGAAAAGAAAAACCACTGTCCTTCAAAGAGCATATAGTTACAGGAGAAATATCTGGGATTTGCTTGGGAGGGGGCAGAGCTGAGAAGGAATGAAACAAAACTGCTAAAATGTTCATTGTTAAATTTGGGTGATAGAGACAGCTCAGGGTGGAATGATTAGAAACATTATCTGTGTATGTCTGAATATTTCCATAAGATTTTTCTTTCAGTTATAAACAAAAATAAAACAAATCTAAGCCTAGCTGTGCTCCTGCAGAGAAGAGAGGTTGAATATACTATATAAATGAAAGAAACAATGTAATAAACATTTCTTAATCATAGGTGGTTAGGAACAAGCAAAGAACTGAAAAGATTTGAGGCAAGAGCCAAGGCAGCTCACGGAGGGATTTCAAGAGAAGAATAAAGGCCCTGAAATGAAATTTAAAAAAAAAGAAAGAAAGAAAGCCCAGGTACTGAAGGATTTTTAAAGGCAGCAAACAGAAACAGAAGTTACTTTAGAAAGCTCATTCATTGCTGGGCATGGTGATCCATACTATAATTCCACCTACTCAGGATGGCAGGTTTGAGGCCAGTCTGGCAACTTACTGAGACCAGCCTCAAAATAAAATTTAAGCTGGGTACAGAGGCACACGCCTGTAATCCCAGCAGCTCAGGAGGCTGAGGCAGGAGGATGGAGAGTTCAAAGCCAGCCTCAGCAAAGTGAGGTGCTAAGCAACTCAGTGAGATCCTGTCTCTAAATAAAATACAAAACAAGGCTGAGGATGTGGCCCAGTGGTTAAGTGTCCCTAAGTTCAATCCCCGGTACCCAAAAAGAAATGGCTTGGGATATAACTCAGTGCTTGCCTACTAATGTGTTAGGTCCTGGATTCAACTCCCAGTACACCAAAAAAGAAAAAACAAGCAAGAAAGTTCACTCCAACTACTGTTCAGGTAGTAAGAAGACAAGGAGAAGATTTTGCTATAATCCGAACTAGAAATTGTGCACTGTCCTGGAGTAGTACCATTTTGAAACTGTTAAATTTGTGGTACCATGGGAAAGTCAAGTCGGTGATTAAGCTTAAATGGGTTGATCAAACAATGTATCTCTCTTCTCAAGTTCCAGGCCCTTTTACTTACCTTCATTTCTGTTCTTAACTAAACTAGAAATTCTTAGGGAAAAGACCCATGTCTAATTTATCTACCTAGAGATAGGAACAATATGTTACATATAACCCATACCCAATAAATATTTGCTGAATGAAAATCTATGGGGAAGCAGCAGGATTTGATAGAGTGCTCATGGTAAGGTGTGTGAGGAAGAAAGTATTCAATATGACACTTGACTCTCTACTCACGCTTTCCCTCCACCTCTGAGTCTCTGGACAATAACCTTTTCAGTTCTTTCCTACCCCAGGGCCTTCCCACATGAGTTTTCCTCTAAAAACCCTCTCCCATTTTCTTTCCTTACCCAACCCCTACTCATCCATAAGGTCTCATTTTACATTCCAGTTCCCTTGGAAAATCTCGACAATTCTCCGGATTAGGTTAGAGGTTCCCTGCTAGGATTCAATTTTCATCGCGTTTCACTGCGCATTGCTCATCGCCATCATGTCTGTAAATGGAGAGCCTAGTACAGCCTTCGGCTTTCAGTAAGACCACGTAAATATTTATCCGTTGAATATGTCCGTTAACTCTGTGGAAACAATCCCCAAAACAGGTATCTCCATAAGAAAACGGGACTGGAGATCATTCAATTATTCAGTGACAAGGCCTGGAAGTGACTCCATTCCGGAGTGCCTACCAAATAGCCTAGCAACAGAAAAATGAGGCCTAATTTTTCCCCTAGAGAAACGGCGGATAAAGGGGAAAGACGTGAACCTAGTCTGAAATGATGGCTGGATTCGCTTTCTGCCGTTCTCCCCTCAACCTCCCTACTGCAGCTTCGGTGCAGCGTAATCCTGGCCCTCGGGTGCCTTGCCAACCTTCCCACAGAGCCCCGAGCACGCGAGCTCAGACTTACCTGGGCCCCGCCCACCGTCCCATGCAACCGCAATAGGCACATGAGCCCGGGCAAATGTGGAACAGAACAGACTGGGGGATGCACAGGAGCAACGGTAGACCCCGTTCGCGGCTGCAGCAAACCGGAAACGCTCTCCAGCAGCAGCAGACGAAGACGTGGGCCCGAGTTCATCGCCGAGAGACCCCCGGCTCCCCCGGGAACCCCAGCCGGGGAGCCCGCTGAGGGCCCACTAAGAACGGCTGCCGCCATCTTCCCCGGGCTCTACTGGTGGCGTGGCGCGATGACGCCAACACACCGCGACAGACGCGTCTTGAGAAGGGGGCTTACGGAGGGGGTTGTGATCCTGCGCACTGGCTGAATGGAGGTGGACTCCCGGGCTCAGGCTGAGTGGGAGCATGCGCGGGGTGGAGGGGCCCCGGGGCTGAGGCAGCGGGAGTGTAGCATCTCCGGTGTTCCGGGATGGCCTATAAGGCCCGCCCGGGGCGGGACGGAGGCTGGCTTGTGGTCCTTAGTAAACACGTGGTCCGGACAAAAGGCGCTGAAATCCGAAAATTTTCCTTTAAACAGTTTTAGACACCTTCGTTCTGGGATTTGGTATTACCTATTTAAGAAACCGCTTGTCTGAAATCACATTTTTAACCACACTTTCAAGTCCGGAAATGATATAATATACGTGCCTTTGAAAAACAAATTAAAACTATACGGAGGGCATCAACTATAAAGAAAACCTTCTCTTTTCCAAAGGCATTCCCCCAGTAACGTGTGTATTTTCCTAATATTAATCCATGCACAAACACATTAATGAATAGTTTATCTTACAACAAGAGGGTGTGCACTTGGCTTTTTAATTCATATATCGTGAGCGTCTTTAAGCTGCTACGATCTAATAGTTCCTATTGATGAATTTTTGCACCAATTTTTCACCAATACATTATAAATGAACACCCCAATACCTCATTCTGTATTGAGTGATGGTTAGATTCAAATACAAGAGTCATCCTTTTTTCTGCTAGACCTCTATCCAATTCTTCAAATCCTGATATTCTGCTTCTGAAATACATTAACTCAAGAGGGCTAATTTTTTTCATTTCTCCATCTCCGGTGTCACTCTGGTCTAACTCACCATTCTCCCTCACCTGGCTTCTTATAAGCTCTTACAAAGGTTTATTCATTGTTTTCTGCCTCCCTTTTGCTTCCTAGTCCCTCCACACAATAACCAGAGGATTTTGATTTTTGGGGGTTTTAGTGGTTCTTTGTGTGTGTGGGGGTGGGGGGGGGATGTTGTATTTGCTACTAGGGATTGAACCCAGGGAGCTTAACCACTGAGCCACATCCCCAGTCCTTTTTATTTTTTTTAATTTTGAGACAGAGTCTCACTAAGTTGCTTAGCACCTTGCTAAGTTGCTGAGGCTGACTTTGAACTCTAGATCCTCCTGCCTCAGCCTCTGGAACTGATGGGATTATAGGTGTGCACCACTGCAGCAGGCGCCCATGTATATAAGCTTTTGTCACTTCCACCTTAAAGCCCTTCTGTGGCTTTCAATCAAGATGCTGAAGATGTAGCTTAGTTGGTAGGTCCTTGGATCTCCAGCACTGCACAAAACAAAAAACAAAAGTAATGACAATGAAATACTGTCTCTCAGGAGATATCTTGAGCCCAGGAGTTTTTGTTTTGCTGTTGTTATTGTTTTGTTTGTTGGCAGTACTGGGATTGAACTCAGGGCACTTTTCCACTGAGCTACATCCCTTTTTCATTATTTTTCATTTTTGAGAGAGTCTCATTAAGTTGCCCAGGCTGGCCTTGAATTTATGATCCTCCCGCCTCAGCCTCACCAATAGCTGGGATTGCAGGCATGCACCACCATGCCTGGTGAGCTCAAGAGTCTGAGACCAGCTTTGGCAACATAGAGAGACTCTGTCTCAAAAAAAAAAAAAAAAAAAGAAAGAAAGAAAAAAAGAAAAAGAAAAAATGCCAGGAGCGATGTTGCTCACCTGAACTCTCAGCTATTCAGGAGGCACTGAGACAGGGGATCCCAAGTTTGAGGCCAGACTAAGTGACTTAGTGAGACCCTCTTAAAATAAAAATAAAAAGGGCTGGTGTGTAGTTCAGTGGTAAACTACCTCTGGGTTCATGCCCCAGTACAAAAAAAGAAAAAAATAAAAGGCCAATCTGGGTGTTGAAAAAATCTAATTAGTGAAATAGAATAACTTTTCATAGAATAACTTTTGGTGTTTACTAGACATTTATATTTCTTCTTCATTACCTTTCATGTCCTTAACCTATTTTCGTTCTGTAGAAATTCTTTGTAGATATGGGAAATTATTGCAAGGCATTTCTACCAATTTGTCCTTTTATTTTTTTAGTTCATTTGAGGAGATTATGGGAAAAGAGATAAAAGGAGAAATACTTTATCTCCATAAGTCATCCTTTATTCTCCCTCAAGTCCAATCTCACTCAAGAAATGACTCCAGTATGGCCCTCTTCTCTCTTCCACTCTACCAACCATCATTTTCTTTTGACTAGTTTATGTACTGCAGTCTTGTCCAACTCCTTCCACCCTCCAGATTGCCCAGAATTATCTTCCAAAAAGAGAAATCTCTTCATGTCACTCCTCTTGCTAAAATAATAATAGTAACAATAATAATAATTAATAAATAAAGTGTTTCCAGGGAAAGACCTCAGTCCACTTTCTCCACCTACTATACCAAACAACGTGTTCCACTCTTTCCCCTTTCTCTTTCCTGCCATCTAACCCTGTGAACACTTCAGAAGAGGATGTGACTTGACTTTTTCCCTCTTTGGAATGCCCTTTCTCCACATCTGCCCATCTTTCAAATTTCCTTCCTATGGACAGTCTTCACTCTCTCCACCCCCATGCTGGCCAAGCGCTTTTAGTTGTTTTGTCTTCTGAGTCATACCTCTATTATAGCATTCATAGGATCATAAAACCTGTTTGTGTGTGTCCTCAAGTATACAAGGAAAACAGGGGCCAGGGTACCCCATAGAAACTAGCATAAAATAGGGATGGATGTATCGATGGATGAATGAGTGGGTGGAATGTTAGCTGGGATGGGTTGGTAGAGGAGGTGGAAAGTCGGAGAAATTTTAAAAAGGAACCGTGTATGTCGAAGACTTACACCAGGGGGAGCTGAGACACCACAATAAAACGGGAAGGCGGGCCAAAGGCTTTAAGCTCTGGGGTAAGAGGCACTCACTAAAGCAAGCATCACGCAACTAAGAACCGCTCACCCACGTGTGCATTACCCAGTCCTCCTTCGCAGACTGTGTTTGAGCTCATCCCACCTCCCCTGCCACCCGCGTCGCCTCCACAGCCACTGAGAAAGCAAACAAAGGGGAGGGCACCCCTGCAGGGCTCCGGCTGCCAAGAGCCAATCAGTGGGCTCTAGTATCAGGGAAGGCTGGTGCCTTCGTTTAAAGGGGCCCAATCGGTTTCTAAGGGATTGAGGGGGGGCGGAGAGATGGGCGGGAAGAGCGGGAGTAAAAACAGCGCGCGCAAGAAGGCTCCCCCAGGGAGGCCGAGGGCTGAGGCGTGGGGCGGGACCCAGGGGCGGCCCTGTCTGAGAGGGCAGGCAGCGCTGCGGCGCGCGCGATCTGGCTGACGCATCTGGCCCTAGTTCCCCAGGACCTGAGGGGAGGGGGAAGAGGAGAAAGAGCCGTGGGCGCGCGTGCGCAGTGGCGCGGGGAGGAGCTGGGACCTGGCAGCGGGCGAGAAGGCTGCGAGCAAGCCGCGAACCCGGCGGGCGGCGGGCGCGCGCACCATGGGGGAGAAACCCGGGACCAGGTAAGGGAGGTGGGGCCACGCGGCGGGGCACGGCCGGTGGAGGCTCGCCGTAAGTGCCGGTATGGTCCCCAGACAAGGACAACGGGGAAAAAATCTCGGGCCCGACCCCTGGGTCCCTAGGGGGCAGCCATCCGGGGCCGCACGCCTAGGTCCTCGAGGATAATGGGGTGGGGGGGGGGCGGTGTGCGACTCATGTCTGGGCCCCCGTAGAAAGCGAGGCCTGTCGTCGTGCGACCAATGGATTCTCCTGTGCAGGCTGCGATGCAGGGGCGGAGGAAGAAGGAGCAGGTGGCCGGCCCCAAGAGGTTGTGTACTAGGAGACTGATGCTGGGAGGGGATCCTCCCTAGACTCAGGCTTAACCAATGGAACGCCTCCTGTCTGATACCCCACAGGCAGTCGGGCTGCCCCCACCTGTCCCAAAGGCCCGGTGGCTCTGCTTCCAAACTTCTGCCTTTCCCCATGTTGCTAGGAGCAACAGCTTCATATTGAGGGAGCAGAGTGCTTAGAGACCCTCTATGAGATTAGGCCGAATCCCTCTTCTGGGGATGGGGGAATATCAGCCCTGGGCACAGCATCCACTCCCCGGATGTTTTCTGTGCAATTGAGGCTCCTTCCTTCCACTGACACCCCGAGTTCTCGTTTTTTTTTTTTTTTTTTAGGTCTCTAGCAAAATCCACTTCCTGTTGTGACCAACACCCCAAGGGGGGCAGAGGGTGCATGCCTTAGTCCCAGGGGAGTAGGAGCAAAAGAAAAAAAGGTTGGGGTTGTATGCCTCAAAGCAGAGGGGATCAGGAATGGGAGCTTGGTCACTAGTTCTGCAAAACATCATATAAATCCCACCACTCCTCTCACCCATATAGTATGAGAATTCAGGTTTCTGAGCATCAAGAGGACCAGTGTCCGATAGAGATAATCAGAGGGAAGACTGACATCCTGGGTTAGGGGTTAAATACCCCACAGAAAGGGGAAGTCACAGACTTGAGGGAGGCCCCCTGATTTCCGTTGTGTGGTTCATGGAGGGGGACGGGTGGACCAAAGTGGACTGCTGACTTGGCATGATTCCCTCCACCCTCATCAAATTCTGGGCCATAGGAAATGGAGAGAATAGCAGGAAGTGCAAAGGGGCATCTGCTTCAGCTACCCTCCCCCTGACTCCAGACGCCTCCCTGGTCATTCCCATACTCTGCTTCCTTGACCAGCTTTACTATGTGCATGATCTGCTCCCTAGCATGGCAAGAGGTGGCTGGGATAAGATCCAAAAGGCAAGTGTCCTGTAGTTGCTCCAGAACTATTGAGCCAGAGCCACATTCCAGTTGGCCAACTGACTGTGGCTGTTGCAGCCCTTTGCCAGGGCTCCTAGTGGGAGGAAACACTGGGACAAAGAGGAAAACCAGAAGCTGAGGGCAGGGAGAGTCTGGATGATGCCATAGCAAGTTGGAAAATAAGGTAGGGTCCTTATTCTAGCTGCCACTGTGTCCATGTTTACACTCCTTTATGATTGGGGATATCTGGGACGCTCCATACCCTTTGCCATATGACCTTTGGACAGCTTGGCTTCAGGAAAAAGGGACAAGGAAGTTGTAACAGAAACTTGTGGTGGTAGAATTTCAATTTCTATTATCTGGGGACCCTTCCTAGGGATTGCTGCTGATGACAAATTATTGATGCTAGTTACAAAGCATAGTGAAACAGTTTGGTGATTAAAAGCAGGGACTTGGAGCCAAGTTGCCTCAGTTTGTGGAGGCTCACCATTTACATTCTGTGACCTTAGACAAAATTCTTGATCTCTCCGTACCCCAATTTCTTCACCTGTAAAATAAAAATATTAGGACTTTCATCATTGGATTAAGAGCATTAAATAACACATTTGGAACAGTGCTAGGCATGGAGTATTCACCCAGTAAATGTTAGCTAGCATCATGAATTTCATCATATGGCTGTTACTAAACTAGGGATGCCTAAATGAACAAGGCTTTGGAACTCGCAGTGTAAGGAGACAGAAAGATGGTACACAGCTAAATTCCCTTGTGTGCTGTCACTTGTCATGCAAGTAAAATATGAACAAGGTGTGATAGGATTCACAAAAAAGGAGTGGGCTGGGGTCTAAGCTGGGTCTGCATCCTAAAAGAGGTGTTATGTGAGCTAAGCTTTGAAAGATGAATAGACTTTTTAAGCTGCTGAGATCAGAGATGGGGACAGTTGGTGGTTAATAGAAAATAGCTCCTGTGGTAGAAACCATTTGAGGGACAAAGTCCAGAGCCATTGCTCTTCCATGTACCCCAACTATCATTGGAGCTAGAGGGCAAATGGAAAAATGGTTAGTTCTGACTCAGGACACTGCTGCAGCTTGCCCATTCAGGTCCCCTCTGGGGCAGGTACTCTGGGAAGAGTCTGGATGGTTCCTGGGGCAACCAGTGGCCATCACTGTGGATGGAAGGGGACTAGTGAGGGTTGACCAAGGACTAGAGAAGGAGCATTTGCCCTGGTAACGAGCTTCAGGGGGCTGCCATGTGAGAAATGTAAGGGACTTATCATAAAGTGGGAGGGGTAGAGCTGGGCAAAGTCTCCAGCCAGGGTTAAGGGTGAGCTCTGCTTCTCAGGCTGGGGAGGGATAAAGTCCTGGCATGGGGGTCCCTGCTGAGTCTGAGGGAGGCAGTGGGGTTTCCCTTTCTGTTTTGTTAGGGTCTTCAAGAAGTCGAGCCCTAACTGCAAGGTGAGTCACCCAAAGTACTTATCCTTTGACCCTCCCTGGGCCCTACCAAAGCCCAGCCTGCCCCTAGACAACCCCCAACACTAGCTCCCCACTTCCTGTGACAGCTAAGAGCTGACTTCCTTTGCCTCTTGAAGCCCCTTGCTTCAGAGGCTGCTCAGCCTAAGCCAGCCACAGGGCTGGGTGGGGACAGGCCCAAGGCCTTATAGCAACACTAAAGAAAAAGAGCCAGAAGCAAGCCCAGTTCCTGTAACCCTTTAGGAGCCAACTCATTGAGCCTGGGGCTGGGAAAAGTTAACAACCCCCCAGGCTATGGCCTGTTTATCCCAGAGCACCTTGAGAGGTGAGCCTTCTGTGCCAAATCACTAGCACTGTTCTCTGACCCGCTGATTGGGCTATCCTCTCCCAAACACATACACCTGACTGGTGAACAGAAATGAGAAGAGAGATAAAAGAGCAGCTAAAAAGCCTAAGAAGTTTGGTTCGATAGTTTGGGAAACCCACCACCCTCACCTTCCTAAACTACTGGGAGAAACTCCTTGATAGCCCAGCCTGGGCCTGGGGCAGGGCAGCCACTTTTGAGGGCTTTGATGCCTTGTCACCATCCTCCCCAATCCTCCCTGTGACTCCTTGACATCCTCAGCTCACCGTGTACTTGGGCAAGCGGGACTTTGTAGATCACTTGGACAAAGTGGACCCTGTAGGTAAGTTTGTCCAGAAGGGGACAGCTTACTCCCCCAAAGGGGAGGAGATTCCTAAGCCCGGGAATGGGGAAGAAGTCCCTTCAAGAAATAAACCTGTGTCCTTTTCCTAGACGGTGTGGTGCTTGTGGATCCTGACTACTTGAAAGACCGCAAAGGTACCAGCCCCAAATCCAAGGGGCCTGAGGGGAGGTGGGGAGGAGAGAATGAGATGGACTGGCATTGGAAGGTGCCACAGAGAGATAGAGGGCTGAGGCAGAAGGAATTCTTATGCTACCAAAAAAGAAGCTATGGCTGCTTAGGTACTGGGAGGCGTTGGGGAAAGGGGTTCTCCTGACCACCCCACCTTGCCCTCCCTTACCAGTGTTTGTGACCCTCACCTGCGCCTTCCGCTATGGCCGCGAAGACCTGGATGTGCTGGGCTTGTCCTTCCGCAAAGACCTGTTCATCGCCACCTACCAGGCCTTCCCCCCAATGCCCAACCCTCCCCGGCCCCCCACCCGCCTGCAGGACCGGCTGCTGAGGAAGCTGGGCCAGCATGCCCACCCCTTTTTTTTCACAGTGAGAATGCCCTCAACTCTGCTGGGCAAGGGGTCTGGGATCATGGTGGGGCAAAAGGGGTGAGGCATCTATTTTAAGCAGATCTAGAAGAAACAAGTGAGGCAGGTGCCCTAGATTCACCGCCCTTTAAGGAAGCAACTTCTATGGTTTAACCATTCCCCACTTCCTGGAGCCCCAGGAAACCTTAGTATAGGCCTCCTCCCTGGGGCCTCTTTCTTATCCCCAGGTGCCCTTTGTCCAGCCTCTTAAATTGAGATTGGGGTGAAGACATGAGGCTTTCTGGAGGCACTGAAGTTTCCCCTTTCCTCTGCTACAGATACCCCAGAATCTACCCTGCTCGGTCACACTGCAGCCAGGACCAGAGGACACAGGGAAGGTATGGAAGGAATGGCTCTGAGGACACGTGGGCAAAACAAAGTTGAGCAAGACCCAGAGCATAACTGAGCAGAAAGTGAAACTGCAGGGGTGGATAGGGAGATGTCCCCCACACCATAGACGTGTGTGTGTGAGAGTGTGTGTGTGTGTGTTCACTGCACATGTGACACTGCCTCCTGCTCTTGACCTGCATGCACATGGGTACAGGGGTTGCCCGTATACTACCATAAATGAGCCTCTGCAGGCTTGGAGGCAGCGGGGGAGATAATCCCTGCACTCCTCATGGCAATGGGGCAAGAGTCCCTGCCCAAGACAAGAAACACGGAGGACGGAAGGGGAGTGGTGGAGATGAGCACAGGAGTCTTGGGTAAGATGTGGCCTTTCCTCCCCCCTCCCAAGGCCTGCGGGGTAGACTTTGAGATTCGCGCCTTCTGTGCCAAATCACTAGAAGAGAAAAGCCACAAAAGGTGAGGGAAGCAACCTCCTCTGTGGTTTAACTATTCCTTCCCCACTTCCTGTAGCCCCAGGCCCTGTGGGAGGTGGGAGGGAGATTTGGGAGTCTAGAGATTGATCCCTTTTCCTCCCCCCCCAACCCAAGGAACTCTGTGCGACTGGTGATCCGAAAGGTACAGTTTGCCCCAGAGAAACCAGGCCCACAGCCTTCAGCTGAAACCACACGCCACTTCCTCATGTCTGATCGGTCCCTGCACCTTGAGGCTTCTTTGGACAAGGAGGTGGGATGCTAGAGAGTGATGCAAGTGCCAAGGCAAAACTGACCCTGGGGGCAGGGATGAAGCCACAAGCAGTTGCCTCTGCTGGGTGTGGAGTTGCTATGGGCTAGGGCTCAGGGGAGGGGGCACACCGAGAATGGGACCAGTGAAAAACAGGTGCAATTCATGTAACGCCCGCCCCCCCCCCTTCAAAAGCTATACTACCACGGGGAGCCCCTCAGTGTCAATGTCCACGTCACCAACAACTCCACCAAGACCGTCAAGAAGATCAGAGTCTCTGGTAGGAGACAGGGTTGGAAGGGTATCTTGGGGGAGGGAGTCCCTGCATAAGTGACTTCTGTTAAGATTTCAGTCCAGGTCATATCCCAGTGTGGGAGACCTGCCAGGGCACAATGAATTTAGAGAATGTTATCTAGACCTCGGTATTTGCTGCAGGGAGGGCCCTGTGTTAGGGATAGTAGGTAGGGGTGTGCTGGGGTTTGGGGCCCACCCCACATGGTCTGGAATGGTGGCGCAGTGGTACGTCTAAGCTCCATCCAGAGCTGTTCCACCCCCACCCCACAGTGAGACAATATGCCGACATCTGCCTCTTCAGCACTGCCCAGTACAAGTGCCCCGTGGCTCAACTTGAACAAGAGTAAGTATCACAACAGGCCTGCGGGTCCCAATCTTAGAGAGGAGTAGGCCCAGGGGAATATGAGGTGAAGGGCAGAATTTATTTCCTGAACCATCTCACTCCTAAGGTTGTTCTCTACACAGTAAGGTGGCTCTGAGCTGTTCATTTTCTTGAACAGACTGAGGCAAAACCTACCCTATGTAACGTGTGCCTAAAGGGACAAAAAGAGGTAGGCTGCCCCATCACCCAGCCTAGCCTCTCCAAGATTCTTGTCCCTTTGTTTCTACCCCAAGTGACCAGGTATCTCCCAGTTCCACGTTCTGTAAGGTGTACACCATAACCCCACTGCTCAGTGACAACCGAGAGAAGCGTGGTCTTGCCCTGGATGGGAAGCTCAAGCATGAGGACACCAACCTGGCTTCCAGCACCATGTGAGGCGGGGCTGAGTGCCTATGGGGCAAGAGACAGGGCTGGTTGTGTGTCAGGCTCTGTCCTAGGTACCAGGAAGGTATCAGTGAACAGGAGACCAAAAACAATTTTTTTTTTCCCCTAGGAGAGAACAGATGATCAGATAAAGGGTAAAATATACATGGCATGTTAAGGGACAAGAGTTAAGGAGAAAAAGCAAGCACAGACTGGAAATCTAGAGAGGGGCAGGTCTGCATTGATTTTAAATAGGGTAGCCAGAGGTGCATTTTAAGGAAGGAGGTGTTGTGAATATGCAGACCAAGTGTGCTCCAGGCAGAGAGAGCTATAAGCCCTAAGACTCAGAGATGGGACAGGCCCAGTGTATCTAAGGAATTGTTAAGTGCCCTGTGCCCTTGGGCAGGAGCAGCCCCATTGGTCCAGAGCTTCACAAAGGGCTGGATCAAACCCCAACTGGGCACACAGTGCACACTGCACACAGGAGGCCTGGAGGCCAGCATAGTGAGAAAGAACCAAAAGGAGAGGAGTAGGTTGAGGCGAACAGAATCTGTAAGGTTCTCGGGTTAGAAAGACTGAGCTTTTGTTGCCAGGGATGAGGGCCCAGGAGGGTTCTGAGCAGGGGAATGCCGCGATGTCCTTTGCCAGTGCTGCTGGAGTCCCGGGGTATAGTGTGAGTTTGTAGTCCAGCTCAGAATCCTGATGGAAGCCACAGGGTTGTGTGAGGTGACAAGGCAATGAATGGGCCACCTGATCCAATATCTCCCCACAATTACAGAGTGAAGGAGGGTGCCAACAAGGAGGTGCTGGGAATCCTGGTGTCCTACAGGGTCAAGGTGAAGCTGGTAGTATCTCGAGGCGGGTGAGTATGGCAGAACCTGGTAGGGGTCACAGTGGTTCTCTCTGGTTCCACATCATTGTTGTCCTCTTCATACATCCTCTTTCTCCCAGGGATGTCTCTGTGGAGCTGCCTTTTGTTCTTATGCACCCCAAGCCCCATGACCACATCACCCTGCCCAGACCTCAGTCAGGTGAGCACTCTGCCCACCCTGCACCCCCAGCAAGGCCAGTGGAGAAACCTTGATCCTTCCAGCACCTGCCCACCCACCCACTCTCTCTTCTCCCCTCAGCTGCTCCCGAAACAGATGTCCCTGTGGATACTAACCTCATTGAATTTGATACCAAGTAAGAAACCTAGAGCTATACCTTTACTTTGACCTTCTTTGCAGATTCCCATAATATCCAAATCTACCCTTATACCTCCTGGGGTTATTTGTTTTCCTTGGGGGGTAAGAGGGTGGTTGAATATTGGATGACTCAGCCTTGTAAGACTCCATATTTCTGTCCTTTTCCATCCCTTCTGGTTCCATTGTTGTTTAAACACCTCTGCCCCTGGGAGGGGGTAGGGAGCAGAGGGGGAAACAAAGAAGGGTCACAAGCCTTCACCTCATCCCTCTCCTTTCTACCACCAAGCTATGCCACAGATGACGACATTGTGTTTGAGGACTTTGCCCGACTTCGGCTGAAGGGGATGAAGGACGACGATTATGATGACCAATTCTGCTAGGAAGGGGGGCTGGAAGAAGGGAGTGGATGGTGCTGGGAGAGGTAGGGACAAGACCAAGATCTCCGCTATGGAGGCGGGGGGTGTCCCTGCTTCGTTTCCTTCCCCTCCATCCAGCAGTTTCCTCAACCAACCCCTTTTCTCACTCCCCCTTTACCCCAGATACGCACTGGACCCATCACTTGTTTAAAGTGGGCATTAATCTTTTGACTACAGCTCTGCTTCCCCAGTTGCCCAGTGGGTGGCAAGCTGTGTTCATACATGAATTTTTTGGAGGGGGACAATGAAAACAAGGAGTGAGAGTAGGGAAAGGGGAAGAACTCCCATATTCAACTTCACACCAACACACCTGCCCCCTCCAGTCACTCTCTGCCTCCCATTCCTCCAAGATAAGACCCTGCAGAGGCAAAGCTGTTTCTTTGTTTCTGAGCATAAACAAGAAAATAAACCTTTTAATAGGCATGAGTGTGTGTGTGTTTTCCCTGTAGTGTTCAGTGCATAGTGTGCGTATCCACAATTCCTTTCTGTACCCTCAGGGCACCTGACACCAGGCTATCAATAAATGTTTATTGAATGATTGTGTGTTCCTGTGTTCCAAAGTAAACACTGAAACTTGATTTGGTCACTCCACACTCAAGTTTAATAAGGCCACAAAGTAAACTGTCATTTACGGGGGAAATAATAATTAACTTCCCCACAGACTAGATGCTCCCTCCCAGGAGCTGAGCAGGGTGGGCTCTTCCCTGTTATGCCTGATGACATAGGACAGCATTGTGACCTGTTGTGACCCAGCTGGTTTCATTCCCACTTCTCCTTATGGTTACTCAAGTAGTCCGCTCCTGGGGCTCAGTGGGACCACATCTGCACACTTCACCAGACAGAAGCCACATGAGTGACGTCTTTCTAACACAGAAGCTGAAGCTTTGATCAGCCAAGAAAGTCATGCAGCTGTGGGCCTAAAGATACATCCTAGTGCTGTTCCTGTGATGCCTGGAATATGCATTAGAGATTCCCTGAGGCTTGGCCTAAGCTCCAGGCTAGGCTGAGGAAATAAGCAACACTCCAGAACATTTCTCACCTCCATCACCCACTGCCACACCTGTAATTGACCTTTATCTCCTATAGCTCCTTCATTCATTCCATAAACTCTTTAGTTTTGGCGGGGGAGTACTGGAGATTGAACCCAGGGGTGCCCTTGAGGGTCTCACTAAATTGTTTAGGGCCTTGCTAAATTGCTCAGGCTGGCTTTGAACCCATGATCTTCCTGCCTCAGCCTCCTGAACTATTGGGATTACAGGCGTGTGCCATCACGCCCAGCTCATAAACTCATCTTGATTTAATTTGTATGTGCCAGGCATGATATAGGGACATAGCAGTAGCCAAAACAAATATTAAGTCATTCCCCATCTATTACAGTATCTGTGCCCCAAGGATAAGTACAGGAACTGTGAAACACATGACAGGGAGTCTGATATAGCTGGGGTTTGGGGATGATTTCCCTGGAGGAAGTGACTTTTAAGCAAAGGTAAGGAGACCACACAGAGATGGCAACCCCAAGTGAAGACTGAAAGAAACAGAGTGCCTTTTGGGGACTTAAAGAGACCCTGGACTGGAACAACCAGTCAAAGGCAATGGGTATAACAGGTTCACTTGATGCTTTAACTATATCCCTTGTGGCTTTGAAACAAGTGGTTTTTTTTTCGTTTCTTTTTCCTCAGTTTTCCCTAAACTCCTCCCTGATCTTCTTTTCTCTGATATTCTTTTCCTTAAACTTTTCTTCCCTGATCTCTCTTCCCTAATCTCATTTTCTCTGAATTACTTCTATAAAACCCCCAGTTCCTGCAGATGGGCAGAATCTTTGGGACAGGAGTCCCTTGTGTTTCTCCTTTACTAGCAAAGCAATAAACCATCTTTTTCCTTTTTCTCAAAACCGTGTCCTCTGGGGCTGGGGATGAGGCTCAAGTGGTAGCGCGCTCGCCTGGCATGCGTGCGGCCTGGGTTTGATTCTCAGCACCACATACAAACAAAGATGTTGTGTCCGCCGAAAACTAAAAAATAGATATTAAAAAAAAAAAATTCTCTCTCACTCTCTCTTTAAAAAAAAAAAAAAAACTGTGTCCTCATTGGCAATGGGGACAAGGATGGAGCTTTCAGCAACATGGGGACAAGTCTATGGGCTCTTAGTCTATGTCAAAGTTTATACGTGTAGAGTTAAATCATTATTTATCCACAGGCTTTAAGTGCTGCCAAAATGTCAATGACCTTGCTTACCCCACCACAGGATCAAGCTTCCCTCTGACTGCCATGACCCTGCTCCTTGACCTCCAAGTCCATGGATCTCCAAAAGCTTCGAGTGAATAAGAACCCTTTGGAGGCACAATAACAATTCAGAATCTGGCTCTACCACCTTGGATTCAGAGCCAGGAGCCCCCAAGAAGAATCCATGAATCCAGATGTATAGTTAACACACTTTGAGAACATGAGGTTTTTTAAAGCTTTTTATGTTTTTAATGCTTTTTAGGAAGTAATACATGCAGTATGGTTTTTAAAAAGTCAAACATTATTTAACAGTAAACAATGAAAAGAAGGCTCCCTCCTGCCCATTTCCCATCCTTCCGTTTCTTTTTCCTAGAGACAACCACTATTGCTAGTCCTTGATTATCCTTCCAAAGATATACTTCATATTCAGTCACACATGTGGGTTTATGTATTCATTAGCTTATATAATACACAAAGACTAGCATATTATGAACTCTTCTATACCTTTTTACTTAATAGTGTATCTAAAATAGCATTCCTTCCACAATACATATAGATCCACCTCATTCTTTTAAAGAATGATTTCCTCATTGTTTAGATATCATTTATTTTTACCAGTTACCTATTAGTGGACATGCTGAATGACCACTATTTTGCCAACTCAAACAGTATTAAAATAACTGCCCTTGTTGATTTGTGGTTTTTGTTTTGCTTGTGGTACTGGGGATTGAACTCATGGCCTCAGTCATGGTAGGCAAGCACTTCCCACTGAGTTACATCCCCAGTCCTTTATTTTATTTTGAGACAAGGTCTCAAGTTTCTAAGTTCCCCAGGCTGGCCTCAAACTTATGATCATCCGGTCTCAGGTGTCTGAGTAGCAGGGATTACAGGTGTGCATCACTACAGCCAGCTTATAGATATGTTATTTTGCCTATACTAAGAGTGCCTATAGGACAAATTCTTAAAAGTAGAATTGCCAGGTCACAGAGGGTGAGCTTTTTTTTTATTACTGTCAATCTAGCAAGTAAAATATAATATTACTGGAGTTTTCACTTACATTTCTTTGATTATGAGTGAGGATGAACCCAACTTACTGCACTGATTTTTCTTCTTAATGACAAAAGCTCTTCATGAAGAAATCAGCTATTTGTAGTATACTTTGCAAATATTTTCCCCAGTTTTTTATATCTTTTGCATTTGTATCTAGTTTTTTATCTTAAAATGCAGAATTCAATGATAGTTAATACATTCACTATGTTGTGCATTCTTCACCATTATCTAATTCCAAACATTTTGCTTCTAGTTTTACTCATTCATTCATTCCAGAAATTGAACCCAGGGGTGCTTAACCACTGAGCCACATCCTCAGCCCTTTTTATTGTGTATTTTGAGGCAGGGTTTCACTAAATTGCTTAGGGCCTTGCTAAGCAGCTGAGGCTGGTTTTGAATCTTCCATTCTCTTGCCTCAGCCTTCCAAGTCACTGAGATTACAGATGTGTGCCACTGCTTCTAGTATTTTGTTGTTGTTTTTGGTGGTGCTGGGGATTGAACCCAGGGCTTTGCAAGGCAAGCACGCTACCAAATGAACTATATTCCCAGCCCTGCTTCTAGTATTTTTAATACACAAATTTTTAAGACAGTCAGCTATAATCACTTTTTAATGGCTTTTTAAATTTTTTTTCTTCTTTTTAGTTATGACAGTAGAATGTACTTACTTTGACAAATTTATTGGCTCTTTTAGTTTTTTATTACGAAAGCTCATGGTTCCTTCTGCTTTCTCACAACTCGACACTTCCTCTTCTTTCCAGCCTACATTCAAGATCATTAGATCAACCACTATCTTATCAGCATACTCAATTTCTTCTCCTTTCACAATTCTGCTTTCAAACCCCACCCTTGAATCTGTCCCACTATCTCCTGCCTCTTTGCACTAACAGGGAGCTGATAGGCACTAACTGGAGAGAAATCATATAACCACACTTATCATTCAACAAATATTTTTGAATACCTCCTAGGTGCCAACACTATGCTAGGCCCCAGGTATAAATTTAGGGCCACTATAAATTTATGGTCTCTAATCTAAGCTGAGATCTTGATACCTGATACCCTTTGTCCCTTCTCCTTGTCCCTGGTCACCTCCCTCTCCTGCTCCCATCCAACTATTCTCTACCTTCCTTATAAGGATTTCTGCTTTTCACAGACATTAGGCAGTGAGGATGAATGACTTCAACTTCCCACTCTACAAACACTGACATCTACACCAACTCTCCTACACCACCAAGGTTAAGATGCTTTTTTGGTTCAAAGCTAATCATTCCACCTGTGCTCACAGCTCTCACTTCCCTCCTCCTCAGAGACCTTAATTCATTGAACCAACCCTTCTCTTCAACCCCCTTTACTAGCTCTTCCTTCACAGTAAATAAACCCACACAATTCTTTCCACTGAAGGGAAGAAGAAAGGAGAAAGAGAAAGGAGGGAGGGAAGAAAACAAACTCCTCCACGCTTAGCTCTTTTTCACAGTAAAGTACATCTCTATTTTCTCTCATTTTTTTTTAAACTTATTTTTTTTTCTTTTTGTACCTGGGATTGAATCCAGGGGTGCTTAACCACTGAGCCACATCCCCAGTCCTTTTTTAATATTTTAGAGACAGGGTCTTGCTAAGTTGCTTGGGGACTCACTAAGTTGCTGAGGGCAGCTTTGAACTTGTAATTCTCCTACCTCAACCTACCTAGTCCCTGGGATTACAGGTATGCACTACCATGCCCAGCTTGTCTCTGAGTTGTCCTCAGAGACAACTACTTTCACTATCTTTAGATGTTTCTGTTGACATTTATCTCCACATCTCCAAATACTTTTGACTTCTTGATTTTTTTTTTTTAAGCATTTATGGCTTCCCACCATAGAAGATAAAGACTGAACCCAATCACCAGGGAACAACTTTCATCTTGCCCCAACTCCAATTCTCTCAAGGGAATTATATCCTCAGTTTGGATCAGACCAATATTCTATATTTAATTATGGCTATGCAAAGGTTATTTATGGTTGAGTCATGTGGTATATTATGATTACCTTTCTGTTCTTATGCAACTATTTCCCCTAAATAACTGACATTTTGAAATTTGCTTATTATCAGAATTTATCACTAATTCAGCAGTATACACTTCCAAAAAAAGTCTACATTTTGAACAATTCCAAAATTCATCTCTTTCATCTCCTTGAAGCAATCTCTCCAGGATCCTTCTGATGAACTAGCTGTTCTTTCCACCTGCTGGCCTGGAATTGCCTGGGCTGTAGCCCTTGTGTTGGTGGTATAGTGGTGAGCATAGCTGCCTTCCTGAGCCCAGGGGTTCCCATTTACCTCTCAAGAATTAAGGCTTACTTCCTGGATCCTAGATCTTCCCCTTCTGGTTTAACTCTAATAACTTCCTGAGAGGGATTGGGGTTGTGGCTCAGTGGTAGAGCACTCACATAGCACGTGCAGGGCCCTGGGTTCAATCCTCAGCACCCTATAAAAATAAATAAAGGTGTTGTGTCCAACTACAACTAAAAAATAATTTTTTAAAAAATAATAATTTCCTGAGAAAGGATGCATATAGGAGAAAAATTTTGAGAGCTTGTGCATATCAAAATGCCTTTATTCTGCCTGTGTAATTGAGAATTTGACTTTGTGAGTCTATTCTCTAAAAATCTATTATTTCATATCAATGGAACAATTGCTGGCCACCTAGGTAAGAACTGATTTCCCTGAACCTCAGAGACCATCTGACTAAGTTTTCTTCAATGGATGTGAGTAGCAGTGATATGAGTTACTTCCCTGAGACAGGTGAGCCTCCTCTGCATTTTCTCTCCCGGCTTCTGCCAGCTGCAACCCAGGAATGGAAACAACTATTTTGACAATGCAAACAACACATGCTCTAGAGTGTATTTCTCAAATTTTCTACGCGTACAAATCACCAGGGGATCATAAAAGAAACACTGGCTAGGTGCAGTGAAACAGGCCTGCAATACCAGCAGCTCAGGAGGCTGAGGCAGGAGGATCATAAGTTCAAAGCTGCCCTCAGCAACTCAGCAAGGCCCTATGCAACTCAGCAAGACCCTGTATCTAAATAAAATATAAAAAAGGGCTGAGGATGTGGCTCAGTGGTTAGGTGCCCCTGGGTTCAATCCCTGGCACCAAACGCGCGCATGCGCGCACACACACCCAAAAAAACCCCACAAAGTTGATTCAGCAGGTCTGGGTTGGGGATTGAGATTCTGTATTTCTAACAAGTTTCTAGGTTATGCCAATGAGGTTGGACTGAAGACCACACTTTTGAGGATAAGACCCTAAAGATGGCCCAGGTACACTGAAAGCCTTGGTCCTGTATGATTTGTGGAGCACTGAATTATCCATACCCAACTATTTTATGAGGAAAAAAATTAAGTGTGCTGAGTCATGGGAAAAAATGCAGTCACTGGATCCCTCCCCCTTCCCCAGTACAGGAGATAGAACCCAAGGGTGATCTACCATTGAACTACATCTCCAGCCTTTTTAAAAATTTTTTATCTTGAGACAAGAGTCTAAGTTACTCAGGCTAGCCTCAAACTTGCAATCCTCCTGCCTCAGCCTCCATAGTCCCTGAAATTACTGGTAATTACCACCTTAGTTTCATTCTTGATGATCTTCTGCAAGCTGTAGAGAATGATCTTTCCAAAAAAGGTAAATCTGGTCATAAAACACTTACTAAAATTCCTTCAAAGGTCCCCATATGTTTTCAGAATAAAGTCCAAATTACTTAGCTTACAAGTCTTTTCCTAACCTGGCTCCCGGATCCTGTCTCCCCAATGTCACACCTAACCACCACCACACTCCACTCAAACCCCTTGCCGGATTTCAAATGTGCTAGGCCTTTTCACATGCTTTTGCCTACGGTGTTTCCCTTTTCCACTCCCACTTCTCATCTAGTTAGCCCTTCGGGATTCAGTTCAAGCAGCATTTCCTCTTGGACTCCTTGTGATACACCCTGGGCATATCTCTAACAAAACATCTATCCAACTGTCACATGAGAGTCCGCCTCATTCTTCTTTAACTCCCCTGATCCTACAACATAGGTAACCAGAAAAGCAAAAAGAAAAAAGCTGGAAGGTGCCCGCAACAGAGAATAAATACTTCAATAGTCTGTATTGCGGCTGGACTCACAGTCAGAGAAAAGCCCTGGGGAGAATAATGTAACACTCACCAAGTCAAGTTTTCCTCGGGCGTGGTTGGCAGACAAAGGGCCCATGGCCATCCAGTCTGAAGGAATACCCTAGAAATCCAATCACCTAGCACCCAGGAGACGGTTATTCTTATTTTACAATTAAGTATGCTCAGCAAAACAGTGGCATGAAGGTGGACAGGTCTGAATGTTCTCAGACCAGGACCTATTTCAACATTACCCCTTACACAGGTGGTCCGCGGTGAAGGCGCAGAAGCGGCCAGACGCTGGACGCCCTGAGAGTGACACTAGTTCCCAGGTGGACCGAGTGCGCGCTGGGAATCCTGGGAATTGTAGTGTTCGCTACAGAGTTCCCTCTACGCAGGCGCAAGCCGACAGCCACTTCCGAGCCCTAAGCGTTGCACTAAGCAGAAGGACGGAATCCCGTGGAGGTTTCCCAAAGGCACGATGGCTACCTACAGCCTGGCGAACGAGCGATTACGCGCCCTGGAAGACATCGAACGGGAAATCGGCGCCATCCTCCAGAATGCAGGTTCGGAACGCGACGAGCAAAAGGCAGAGAGCCGAAAGCGAACCGGAGCTGCGCACACATGCGCCGACCGGAGCATCGGCGCGTGGTGGGGTGGGATTCTAAGCGCCTGCGCGGTAAATAGGGTGGGAACGTCCTTAGGGCGGGGCTATAGTGCCAGTCTCCGATTAGCCTCACCCATTCCAGTGAGCCCCGCCCTCTCCCCGCCTCGACAGGGACGGTGATCCTGGAACTGTCCAAGGAAAAAACCAATGAGCGGCTTCTAGACCGGCAGGCGGCAGCCTTCACCGCTTCGGTGCAGCACGTGGAGGCGGAGCTGTCGGCTCAGATCCGCTACCTCACCCAGGTAAGTATGTCTGGGATGTGTTGTGCACCTACCCCTTCTCCGCCTTAGCCTTAGCCGTAGGGATCCTCTAGTAGAGCATTAGCTGGACAAAATCAGGCCTCCCAAACTGGCGAGTTGACACCTTCTTTCCAGGACTTGTTTCCTCCTCTAAGAGAAAAGAATTAAGGGGGTTCCTTATGACCGCTATCACCATTTCCTAACGTTTATGTGTGCCAGGCATTCATTATTATCTTATAATACGACAACTCTAAAAAGTAGTTATTTTCACCACCATTTCACGGATGAACTTAACAGAAGTTAAGTGATTTGTCACCCACCTACCAGGCTGCTTAGCAGACCAAACTCAGGAAAGAAATGAGACAAGAAACCTGATACTTGGTTGGGGGTTAGGTAAGGGAGGTAGGGCTACACTGATCAGTCTTATCTGTCCTGTAGGTGGCCACTGGGCAGCCCCATGAGGGCTCCAGCTACTCTTCAAGGAAAGACTGTCAAATGGCTCTGAAGCGAGTAGACTATGCCCGTCTCAAGCTCAGTGATGTGGCCCGAACCTGTGAGCAGATGCTGGAGAACTAAGCCAAGGAGTGGATCCAGAGTGTGGAGGGAGATTATGACCTGCACTTTGGGTCAGAACTTAGAAGCATGCAGGATGGGAAGCAGGAACTGAAACATACATGCCCTGCTGGTCAAAGAAGACTTAAGACAAGGACCAGAAGTTGGAAATGGAGAAACTAAAACCCCATCTTACCCACAGCTGTGGCTTGACTCCTCCAGCAGGGTGTTCCTGCTTTGGATTTAGCAAGTTCAGGAGATGGACATTCAGTTGCCCAATCCATTTCCTCATGTCCATCATGCCCCTGCCCCAGGCTCCCAAAAACAGCCTAATGAAGATATGTTCTTCCTCATTGGAAGATACTAAACAAGAACTAAGGATTTTATTAATAAAAGCAATAACAATTTTTTAAAGGAAATCAGATTCTTAATTGGGGTATATTTGAGTGATGTGAGGGACTGAAGAAGTAAACCTGGCCTGAACTGCATCAGCACAAAGCCACTGAGGATGGAAAGTGGGAGAGCCCAGACCTTTGGTGTGGGGTTGGAGAGGAACCACTGGTATAGTGTGCAGGATACTTGTGACTAGGAGGAACCATCAGCAGCAAAACTGAAGACAGGTGTCACGGTAAGGGGCAAGGGCCTAAAGCAAATGTCTATAGAGAAAAGAGTCAACAATTCTAAAAAAAAAAAAAAAATTTTCAGTGCTAGGGATTGACCCAGGAATATTCTACCACTGAGGTATCTCCCCAGTCCTTTTTATTTTATTTAGAGACGGGGTCTTGTTTAGTTGTCCAGACTGCCATCAAATTTAAGATCCTCCTGTCTCACCTTCCCAAGTCACTGGGATTATAGGTGTGCACCACCACCCAGATCCTAAAAATAATTTTTATTTATTTTTTTTTTTTTATATTTCTTTTTAAATTTGTTCTTTTTAGTTATATATGACAATAGAATTTATTTTGACATATTATACATGCATTCTTTCAGTTGTACATGATATGGAGTTACACTGGTCATGTATTCATATAAAACATAGGGAAGTAATATCTGATTCATTCTACTGTCTTTGTCTAATCCAAATTACTTCTATTCTTCCCTCCCCATGCCCCTTATTGTGTATTAGCATCCATATATAAGAGACAACATTCAGCTTTTGGTTTTTCGGAATTGGCTTATTTCATTTAGCATGATCATTTCTAGATTCATCCATTTGCCAGCAAACATTTCAGTCTTTATGGCTGAATAATATTCTTGTGTGTGTGTGTGTGTGTGTGTGTGTGTGTGTATCACAATACTTTTATTTTTTGTCCATTTATCTGTTGAAGGGTACCTAGGTTGGTTCCAGAGCTTAGCTACTGTGAATTGAGCTACTATAAACATTGATGTGGCACATCATTATAATATGCTAAAAATAATTTTTAGTAGTTAAGGAGCACATATAGATTTTGTCTAAGCTATCATTATGTAGGATAAAAGGCAGATTTTATTTTCTTTTAGATTTTTTTTGGCATAGATAGGGATTTAAACCAAGGACTCACACATGCTAAGCAAGCACTCTACCACTGAGGTACATCCTCAGCACCCAGATTTTATAATATTGATTTTTTTTAAGGGGGACAAATTTTGCCTGGTACAATGGCGCACACCTGTAATCCCAGCAGTTTAGAAGGCTGAGACAGGAGGATCACAAGTTCAAAGCCAGTGTCAGCAATTTAGCAAGGCCCTAAGCAACTTAGTGAGACCCTGTCTGTATGTAAAGTTTAAAAGGACAGGGAATGTGGCTCATTGGTTAAGCACCCCTAGGTTCAATCCCCCCCCAAAAAAGGGGGGGCAGGGAACAACATGCCTCTAGTCCAAGTTGCTCAGAGGCTGAGGCAGGAGGATCCAAGTTCGAGGCCAGCCAATTTACAGAGTCCCTGACTCAAAAATAAAAAAATGCTGGGGATGTAGCTCAGTGGTAGAGCACTTGCCTAGCATGTTTGAAGCCCTGGGTTCAGTCCCCAGTATGAGGGTAGGAGGCTAAGAAAGTTCATTGATTGGTTAGTCATATTAAACATTGAATATAGTACCTTATATGTGTCAGAAGTTGTATTAATTAATAAAATATAAAAACAAACCAACTTTAGGCTCACAAGTTGTAGATGGACACATACTTTCATTTTATGTATTTTTATGTGCTGAGGATTAAACCCAGAGCCTCACACAGGCTAGAGAGGTACTTTACCACTGAGCTACAACCCCAGACCACACAAGCTTCATTTCTTGGCTTAGGCATTGAAGACTGTTGCCACAGGTGTATAATGCAAACCTGAAAAGGATAAAGAAATAGAGATGAGCTCTGAGATCAAAGGGAGTTGGAGAAGTGGATAATAATTTGAACTGGGGAGTCAGACTCTAAGACATCTAGGGCCTGGTATATAGTAAGTTCTCAATAGAGGATTTGTAAATTTATTGAATGGTCCTCACCCTTTTCCACAAGTTCATTTCCCACTAGCCTAGTCCAGCTGCCATCTCCTTGATGTTGCTCCAAGCATTGCCTGACTTTAAAGTCCAAGTATTGGTCCCTGGGCCCATGGTGACTTCCCTCCCTCTCTACTCCATAGTCTCTGGCTGACTCTTCCTGTGTTCTGTAGCACAGGAAATGTTAATATTTGTGTGCCAGGGTCAGGTTTCTAGCTACCTGAGAACTACCAGGGGCAAGAGTCCTGCCAGGAAGGAATCCTGGATCCCTGGGGGAGGGATTCACAAGCCCAGTTTACCTGGAGAGCACTGCAGAGACTGTTCCCTCCTCCTCTTGCACAACACATAAAGGAGGACTCCAGTGAGAACGAAGACAATGGCCAGGAGGGACGGCACTGCCACCATGACTGATTTGTTAATTGCAGTGCCTTCCATTTCTTCCTTCTGCCTCTGTTTCTCTCCATCCTTAAACCCAATTCCCAGATTATAACCCACAGTGAAAGTGGTGGTTTCCTTTAGGTGAGTGAACTCTTTGTCCAAAGGCAGCACTCCTGATGGAAACTTGAATTGCTGGGTAGACTGCTGAGTAGGTGGCAGGTACATCTGGGTAGGAGTGCTCGTATCTGGAGGTGCCAACTCTGTGGGCTCAGGAATTGGAATGCTGGGAAAAAGTAAGTGCTCCTGGTTGACCCGACTCTTCCAATGTTCATATCCACACTCTGAAGAGGAAAGAAGTGAGGAGCAGGGATATCAGGGAATAGGTGAAAAGCAGACAGAGGTACAGGAAAGAAAAAGTGGTAAATTTCCTCATTCATCCCCCAAATCATGGCTGACACCCCTATAAAAACCAAAAAAAAAAAAAAAGATTAAAGCTGGGTGTGATGGCATACACCTGCCATCCCAGCAACACAGGAGGCTGAGGAAGGAGGATTACAAATTTGAGACCAGCATCAGCAATTTAGCAACCCTCAGAGACTTAGGGAGACCATGTCTCAACATAAAAAATTAAAAGAACTGGGGATGTATCTCAATGAGAGAGCACTCCTGAGTTTAACCCCAATGTATCCCCCAAAGAAATTAGATATTAACAAGAGAAAAGCATAACAAATGTATTTAATCAGTTTTACAGGGCATGGGAGCCTTCAGAAAGAAGACCCAGATTCAGGAAAAAATATTTTTGTCCTTAGATTGAAGAATGGACAGTTATGTAGAAGTATGTACAAAAAGGGTATGATCTAGTGGTGATAAATGGGGTTGGAGGAGACTAGCAAAGCTTGCCTATTCCAATTCTTCTTGGCCTCCCAGTATAGGGCAGGACCCCTATGGAAGGAGAATATTATGACTTATTTTCAGATGAGGTAGGTCATAGAATTCCTTTAGGGAACACAGAAAGATGGTGGAAGGTCAGAGTGAGCTTGCTTTGGCAGTTTCTCAATTGTTAAGGGGCCATGGTTTGGGGTATGGTGTCCCAAGCCTCAACAAAGGGAAGGATAGTAGGTCAAGGACAACATCAAGGGGACAACTGAAGGCCAAGAGAGGGAGGGAGACAGCAACAGCTGGGAAAGGCAGGGGACAAGGAAGTTCGCAAACCCCAAGATAGAACAACTGAGACAAGTGAATGTTCTGAACTGGAGAATCAGGAGGCTTGGGTTGTACACTGAGCTGTGCCACAAAACAGCTGTTTGACCTTGCCCCTCATCTCTAAACTCTCTGGGACTAACTTCTTTCATCTGTCAAATGAGTATAATTGTAGTACCAAGGGCCAGGGTAGCTGTGAGGATTAAAGAAATAACAGGTCTATGTAGCCTGAAGGATTATACTTCACAATTTTAGGTAGGACATCAAAGAACATTTTGTATTTAAATAGTTGTGTATTTATTTCAAGAGCAAAATACAATCAGCACATCAAATATGTGACTTCAGTCAGGTGCAGTGGTGCACACCTATAATCCCAGCAATTCAGGAGGCTTAGGCAGGAGGATCATGATTTCAAAGCCAGCCTCAGCAATTTAGGAGGCATTTAGCAACTCATTGAGACCCTGTCTCTAAATAAAATATTTTTAAAAGGGCTGGGGATGTGGCTCAGTGGTTAAGCACCCCTAGGTTCAATCTGTGGTACCAAAATAAATAAATAAAAATATATAGTGACTTCACAGGTGACATTTTTTAGGATAAATTGTTAAATAACTTTTTTTTGCAAAACCAACTTGTGTACATTTATGATTTATTCACTTCTATATGCAAAATATACCCCCAACAAACAGCAGTGAAATTTTGAACTCTACTTAATAATATACAAGCTTAAACATTTTGGGATGAAATGTAACCATGCCTACAACTTAGGTTGAAGTGCATCACAAAGTCAGCCGCTGTGAGACACAAATTGAGGCAGGATCACAAGTTCAAGATCAAACTCAGCAATTTAGCAAGACTCTCAGCAACTTAGGGAGACCCTGTCCCAAAATAAAAAATAAAAAGGACTGGGGATGTAGCTCAGTGGTAGGGCCCTGGGTTCAATCCCCAGTACCAGAAAAAGAGAGAGACAGAGAGAAGAAATCCATCAAAAAATAAGATGGATCTAAAGAAAAATGAGGAAGTGCCCCTGGGTTCAAGAAAGAAATAGAGAGAGAAAGGCAGGCAGGCAGGCATCAAAAAATAAGATGGATCTAAAGAAAAATGAAATTGTAGGAAAATGGATGGAAGACTTGAGAACATTATGTTAAGCAAAACAAACCAAACTAAAAAGGTCAAGGGCCATGTTTTCTGTCATACGTGGAAGAGGAAAAAGGGAAATGAAGGGGGGGGGGTCTTATAAAAATCAAAGGAAGATCAGTACAACAGAAGAAAGGGACCAGGGGGATGGAGAAGGGAAGGGCAAGGGGAAACACTGGGCAGTGAAACTGGCCAAATTATATTATTATATTATGTACATGTGTGAATATGTAACAACAAATCCCCCACCATTATGTACAACTATAATGCACCAATAAAAATGTAGAACAAAATTTTTAAAAAATAAGATGGGTTAATGATAGAGAAGGATATGCAATAAGCTAATACAGTAAAATGATGTAATCTCAATATTGTGAATATCACATATGGTAAATATTTGCTTTATATGTGAGATATAGGTATATATAAATCAAATATTGCAGTCTAGGTGAACATATCATTGTTCATTGTACAATTCTTTAAATTTTTATATATGTCTAAATTTTCATAATTAAATATTGGAAAATGAAAATAGTGCCTTCAAGTGATTTCAAGGAAAATACAACAGTGATTATTTTAAATATGAAAACGTTTTATATGATAGTGATTTCAAGAAAAATATTAAGTACAAAATATCACATGAGGTAGAATTGGCAAAAAAAAAAAAAAAAATCATGAAGGAGCTGATAAATGATGTTTGGTAGGTGTGGACTTAAGCGAAAGTACTTTGGCCAGAATCAGAAGCTTCAAGGATGTAGTGTCTCGGCTTAAGGGCAGAGGCGAAGGAATTTATAAGGTGGAAAGCTGCCGTGCCCAAAGTTGAGGAGGAAAGGCAAAGTTCTCACCTCCGCGATCAAAGCAGCTCATTAATTCACGAACCCTTGGGTCTTTCATGCTCCCACATACGTTCTGTCTAATTAGCTCAAACCTGCAAGAAACAGAACCTGGTCTCAGCAGCAGCACCTTCCCCACCTTCCCTCATTCCAAAGACATAACGTCACCCAAAGAAAGTTGTTTCTGCGGAGACTGGAAATCCCCAGTGAAGTGAAACAGAAAAAAGATGGTGCAGAGAGTTAGAAGGAACAGAACTCGGAGATGGGGCAGGATTCACCCCGAGGGGGTTCGCGTTTGACCAGAGAGGATTCCTGGAGACAACTGGCAGGGACGGACAGTTAGGCGCTGCCAGCTGGGTGAGGGAGATTACCAGATGTGGGTTCGACAGTCACGGTAGGCTCTCAGGTTTCTTCGGTAACGATTCATGGTTTGCAAGGGTATTGGGTTATTAAATGAAATTCTTTCATCACAGGGACAGCTTCCAGCGACGCTGCCTTCGTTGCCATCTCCTGAACGGGATAGAGGCGATCGTACCTGTTCTCAGGCCAAGAATCTCCCACTGCTGGTACTTAATCTACTTAGTCTCCAACTCATTGTCCCATGCAGCCTCTCCCCCTAGGCCTCGGGGGTCTGACCCGCAGCCTCAACCCACACATCACACACCGCACCCCTCCAAAACGTCCATAATCCCACCAGGACCCCATTGTCTCCAGCCTCCGTTCCCAATCCCAAGCAACTTCCCCATGTCCCAATCGCCTTGGGAACCCTGCAGCGCCCCAGTTCTACACTCAACACCGCGGCCCTAGTGTCCCCTTCCCTAGCGCATTCTCTTCCCGGGACTCCAGGCTCCGGACTACGAACCCGCTCCAGACTAACCTGGCAGAATCAGCAGCACTAGCAGAAATAGGAGCTCGGGGAGCAGGAGTCCCGAGCTCGGTCTCATCTCCGGGTTCGGGGGGGAGTTTAGCTCATAGGGCTGCCTCTCCCTGACTCCGGATCGGAGAGTGTGACGTCCAGCTAATTGCTCGATGGCTTTCGCTTCCTTCCCCCGCCCGCCTCAGGTTCTGGAGAAGACTGCGGGGGGCCGTAGGTGCCAAGTCTCGGCTGGGGAGAGGGCGCGAGGCGGAGGCGGCCTTCCGCCCAGCGCTCGCGCCGTCCCGAACCGACCTTTGGTCAGTATTTCCGAGCCCGTGCCGCGTCTGCCACCTGCGACAAGGAAATCCCCAAAGCGGAGCTCCTTAGCCGCGTGCCTAACCCAGAGTGGAGTGAGGGGGCGGTCAGGAATGTCCGACGAAACCGAAAGAAAACTCAGACTTCGGGGTGAGACGAGTCTGGGTAGGCGGGCAGTTACTATACGGGATGATCGAGTTCGGTTCAGGGATGCCAGCCCCTCTGGCCGCCACAGGCCAGTCCGCGGACCTGTGAAATGGACGAACGGCTAGACTCCCACCTGCTCCAGCATGCTTTCACTTCCCCGGCTCCTCAGCTCCATCGCGGCGGGATCCACTCTGCGGTGCGCAGAGGTGAAGCGGTCAGAGGACTCAGGCTCAGCAGCGCACGCACTGGCTAGGGCAGCCACCCGCCAAGACACCCAGTTGGGGGGGGGGCGTGACCACCCGAGGGACTGGCCGTGGGCTCGGGCAGCCCTGACGTCACGACCGCCCCCCACCCGAGGTATTTACCTTCGAAAAGTAGTGGCGGCTGCAGGTACCGGAGGAGTAGGGCGACCGGGTAGGGCTAGGTCTACTGGGGCTCACGCCAAAGTCCAAGGGATGCCTCAGCTCCTATTCCCTCTTCCCATACCCCATAGATCAGTGGGTCTTCCTTCCTCACAAGCCCTTCCCTATAGGATTAACTCTACCTCATCTCTACCTCTAATTAAAACCTTACTTTAGAGAATTTGAGTACCCAAATTTTGAGCTCAAAATACCACCTCATCCCTGAGTACTCATCTTCAACGCTAATAGCTCACTTTCCAATCCCGCTCCTCCTCCACCATTCTCATCCCAATCTCCCATCCTCATTCCCAAAAACCCTACTCTCAGCTCCTAATATTCATCCATAGATCCACCCTAAGTGACCTTCAAAACCCCATTCTCGCCCATTTAGTGACCCTGCCCCAAACTTTCTCAATACTACCCTATTACTTCCTATGCTTAGTCTGGGCCCAGGCCCTGTGCCCCTGAAGACATGGAGTTTGTGTCTGGATACCGCGATGAGTTCCTTGATTTCGCTGCTCTCCTCTTTGGCTGGTTCCGCAAGTTTGTGGCAGAACGGGGGGCTGTAGGGGCCAGCCTTGAGGGCCGCTGGCGACAGCTGGAGGCTCAAATCAGAAGGCTGCCCCAGGACCCCGCCCTTTGGGTGCTCCATGTCTTGCCCAACCGTAGTGTGGGCATCAGCCTGGGGCAAGGGGCAGAGCCAGGCCCTGGACCAGGCCTGGGGGCTGCCCGGCTCCTGGGAGATGAGCTTCCACTCCACCTTCAAGACCTGAGCCCCTATGTCAGCTTTGTCAGCCTAGAGGATGGGGAGGAAGGGGAAGAGGAGGGGGAAGAAGATGAAGTACAAGAGAATGGAGAGGAGGAGGGTGCAGGCACAGAGAAGGTGGAACCACAGGAGGATGGGGAACCGGCCACTACCAGTAGGGAATCCCCTCAGGAAGCCAAGCCTCCAGGGGAGCCAGAGGAGGCTGAACAGGAGGCATGTGGTGAGGATGGCTGCCGAGATTACAAAGTGGAGGATGAAATGGGACCTGAGAAGAGAAAGGAACGCAGGAGTGGTAAGAACCCAGGGCCAGCCTGCCCTATGTCCTGCCCAGCCATCCTCCCCTTATGAGGCCATCCCCTCTCACTCAGACTCAGCTAGGGGTCACAAACTGGTGGCCTTTGGATCATCTGGCCCAAAAAAGTGTTTTCATCAACCACAGTGTTTTTTGTTTTGTTTTGTTTTTCAAATCAACATTTAAACATTGAAAGTGATGAAAATCCAAAAGTATGACCTGGGCACCAGGGTGCATGCCTATAATTCCAGCAACTCGGGAGGCTGAGGCAGGAGGACTGCAAGTTTGAGGGTGTCAGCATCTTAATGAGGTCCTGTCTCAAAATAAAAAATAAAAAGGGCTGAATATGTATCTCAGTAGTAAAGCACCCTATGTTTGATCCCCATTACCAAAAAAGAAGAAAACCCCAAATCCCCAGAAGTCTAGATTTATACTTCCTTAAGAAAAATCTAAAATTCTGACAGTGTGCCTACATTTCTGCATGTGGCAAATTCTGGTACTGTGTAGTAACAGTTGCCTTAAATGAGGCAGGGCCTCTCTACCTAGGCTCCTTTACTCACTGAAGTTACTTGCCTAACCCCCACAGCATTTGAGTTTGATACTCCTGTCCCTGTACATCTGTGTTCCCTATTGTCTCTCCCAAATTTTCTCTCTTTCCCCAGAGACTGCCCCTCTGCACCTTTCCTGCCTCTTACTGGTGACGGATGAGCATGGCACCATCTTGGGCATTGATCTGCTAGTGGATGGAGTCCAAGGGAATGCAGGCAGGGGTTCAGGAACTGAGAACTTAGCTCCTCGGGCCTATGTTCTTCTCTGCCACAGCATGGCCTGCCCCATGGGCTCTGGGGACCCCCGAAAGCCCCGACAGCTTACAGTGGGAGATGCTCAGCTGCATAGGTACAGAAATCTGGTATTAGAGGATGGGGAGGTCTAGGGCCTGGACACTGGAGGCCCCTTACCCCATCCTGATGCCATCTCCACTTCAGAGAACTGGAGAACCTGGTCCCAAGGCTGGGTGTGAAGTTAGCAAAGACCCCAATGCGGACATGGGGTCCTCGGCCAGGCTTCACCTTTGCCTCCCTTCGGGCTCGAACCTGCCATGTTTGTCACAGGCACAGCTTTGAAGTGAAGTTGTCACCCTGGTGAGTAGCCCACAAAGATGGGGTCTGAAAAAAGACTCTTAACAGGGAAAAAAAAAAAACAAAAACAAACACCCCCCCCCCCCCCCCC
>NW_025999899.1:203778-245321 GCF_001458135.2 Marmota marmota marmota
CCCCCCCCCCACCCCCTCAAGCCAGGTCAGTTGGAGACAGCCAACAGACAGGGAGGGTCAGGGAAATACAAAGACAGAGATGGAAAAAACAAACAGGAATTACAGGTAAATTAGAGGGTATAAGACAAAAAGGCCAAATGACATATGGGCAGCTGCGGGGCAGACAGCCAGCAGACAGGACTTAGAGAGATTAACACTAGGTGCCTACCACCCCATGTCCCCCAGTCCCCAGTGCAGTGCCGTATTGTACTGTGGAGAGATTTGTCTCCGGGCTGATTGGCGGCGATGTCCAGATGATGTGAGCCACCGATTTTGGTGCCCAAGGCTTGCAGCTTTCATGGAGCGGGCAGGGGAACTGGCAACTCTGCCTTTCACCTACACTGCAGGTACCATAAGGAGTTCAGAGTGGGCTGGGTGAACACTGGGACCAGGCCTTTGAGATAGGGCCTGAGTACCTGGAAACAAGGTTCTGGAACAGAAAACTAAGTGCCTTTGATTAAAGTCTAGATCCCTGGAATAAAGTTTGGGTACTGGGTATTTGGGGCTAGAGAAAGGATCTCTGAAATGGAAAACCAGGTGCCTGGGTCCCAGTGAGAGCTCAGGGGACTTTCGGGTAGGTTTCAAATGCTTGCTTCTCAGCTCCACCACCAACTGTCAGTGCAACCTTAAACATATCATGTTACTTCTTGGAAGCTTAGTTTCCTTATCTGTAAAAGAGGAATACTAACAAATGTAAAATCCCACAGAATTGTTACAAGGATGGTGTAGGCTCTGTGCCTGGTATACTGTAGACTCTCAGAAATGATAGTTCCCTCCTTGACTAGAAGCAGACTCAGACCCTGATTCCTTGGGGGAAGTTGAGCAGAGCTAAAGTCTTGGGGCCTCAACTCCAGGCCCTCAATACTTCCCCTCCTTCTCCAGAGGTGACCAGCGAAACCTTTAACAAGGAAGCCTTCCTGGCCTCCCGGGGACTCACTCGTGGCTACTGGACTCACCTCAGCATGCTGATTCCAGGACCTGGCACCCCCAGGCACCCCCGGGGCAGCACACCATCCCTTGGCCTTCTTCTCAGTGGTGCGTGGGGACTGTCCTCAGCCTAGAGGGAAGGATTGGGAAGAAAAAGTTGACCAGGTCCCAGATAATTCCTTCATATACACACCAAACCCCTACCAACACCAACAGTGCCATTTCAACCCTCTCTGAAGCCTTCAAAGGGGTCTCCCTGCCTATCCCATTCAGTAGCCTTGACCCTAAAAAAGGCTCTCATCCCTCCTAGTACAGTTCTAGGCCCTCTCTCAGAGGATGCAGCTCTTCTGGAAGCAATAGAAGTTGGGTCAGGTGAAGGTTCCCTCTTCTTTTCATCCTCTCAGGAGATCCCTACCAGCTTCTCCAGGGGGATGGTCCTGCCCTGATGCCTCCAGTGCCCTCAGATCCACCCAAGGCCCTCTTTGGTGAGCAGGAAGGGCCCTGAAGGATCCAGAGGTGGGGACACGGAAGGCTAAAGGCCTGGGTGTCTGAGAAAAAGGGAGCTATTAGACCAGAAAGGTTGGGGTTCAGGCTTGGAGCTGGGTCCTCCAGTAATCCACTCTCCCCCAGGCTCGTGGCAGGATTACTACACATGGCGGGGCCTCAGCCTCGACTCCCCCATGGCTGTGCTTCTCACCTACCCGCTGACCGTGTACTATGTCATCACCCACCTAGTGCCCCAGTCCTGTAAGGAGTACAGGGTAGGATGGGGGGATGTAGGGGCAGGAGGGGTCATTGAGAAAGACCATATCCTTAAAAACTGGCCTCTCCTTAGTCCCTGAGCTCAATATACAGAACAAGCAGTCGCTGAAGATCCATGTGGTAGAGGCAGGGAAAGAGTTTGACCTTGTAATGGTGTTTTGGGTAAGTCTTTCCTGGCCTGGAGACTGGCATTGGCTGTGGGGTGGACACAGGATGGGAGCTAGACCTGTCTTATCTTTGTTCTTCAGGAGCTTTTGGTCTTACTTCCCCATGTGGCCCTGGAGCTGCAGTTCGTGGGTGATGCCTTGCCACCTGAGAATGACCAGCAACATTTTACCCTGCAAAGGGTGAGGGCTTGAAGGAGGCCCTGATCCTTCTATTGGCCTCCCGATGTTTGTCTTCCTCTCCCCATTCTTCTGTCTTAACTGGTGCATCCACCTGAATTCTGGTGGCTTCTCTGCCCTACCCTTGGCTCCACAGGATGGCCCTGAGGTATCTGTCCGTCCTAATTCTGGAGTATCAGCACGGCTCAACTCTGGGACTAAAGAGAAAAGGGGTCGCAGGGACCTGCAGATCAAGGTGTCAGCCAGACCCTATCATCTACTCCAGGGGCCCAAGCCTGACCTTGTTATTGGTAAGAGCCTGGGGCTAAGGGAGAGAAGTATGGGGAAGGGAGGAGAGAAGGAGACCATGGAAGCCAGCATCTCTCTGCTCTCCCTGGGCAGGATTTAATTCCGGCTTTGGTCTCAAGGACACGTGGCTGAGCTCTCTGCCCAGGTTACAGGTGGGGTATCTCACTTTCTTCCCAAACCCCTCCTTCCTTTTCTGAAAGCCTCTGTACTCTCTTCTCCCACATCAACTGCTCCCCAAACGTGGAGAGCACCCACGGGTCCTGGACCCTCTGAGCTCTGTGACTGCCTCCTGCCTCTGTTGCATCCTGGTGTGTCATAGGGTCTCAGTTTTCAACTGTCATCCTGGGGGCTTGGGATGTATCTGGAGGGAGGAGCCTCTCAGGGAGTCTCTAAGGCTCTGCCCCCACCTCAGTCTCTCCGAGTGCCTGCTTTCTTCACTGAGAGCAGCGAGTATGGCTGTGTGATGGACGACCAGACCATGGCAGTGGCCACGGGAGGGGGCACCAGTCCTCCACAGCCCAACCCCTTCCGCTCCCCCTTTCGCCTCAGAGCCGCCGACAACTGCATGCCTTGGTAAGGGCCCACTTTCCCTCTGGACCCATAACCTCTCTTACTCTCTGCACCTAAAAGGTCTCGGTTCTCCTGGAACCTTACTCTCCTCAGCCCTATAGCCCCCCTTTTCTGTCCCCACTAGTCACCACCACCCCATCCCCGCTGTTCCAGATAATCTCCAATACACCCCTTTGGATCCAGTTCACGAACTCTCCCCAACTCCTTTTCCTACGATGCAAAAGGCCCTGCTCGCCCTTTAGCGAGCTGAGCCCTATTTAGCCCCGCTCCCTGAACGCCGGGCCCATAAGTCCCGCCCCTAAGAGCCCAGGCCCCGCCCCTGACAGCGCCCACGCGCCTCCCGCAGGTACTGCAACGCCTTCATCTTCCACCTGATCTACAAGCCACCCCAAGGCGGCGGGGCCCGCTCGGCGCCGGACCCCGCGCCCCCAGCCCCAACTCCCGTAGCTCCTCCTGCCCCCGCCGGTAGGCGTCGAAGAGAAAAGAAGGCTGGACGCGGAGTCCGCCGGCGGAGATGAGTGCAAAGATGGTAGCAGTCAACTCCCCCCTTCCCAAACACACATCCTAGAAGAAAACAAAAATACAAAGGGGAGGATTGGTTGGCCGAACCTGAAAAGGTAAATAAAATTACTTGTTTGAAATCACTGAGTCACAGACCCTTTGATTACATGTTTTTAATTGGGCCATTAAACTAGGAAAGGAGAGAAGGATTTGGGAATGACTGATTTTGTCCCAAACCTTTTCACTTGTCTGATCTCAAACTCAGCTTTGGGAATGCTGATCTTCCTTGACAATCCCAAACCTCTCCCAATTTTTATGTAGGTAAATCGTTTTCCAGCCGGGATAACCTTCAGGGACCTGCCCCAAAGCAAGGAAAGACCAAGAAGCAGAAATTGGGTTCTCTTTGGTGGATAGGGAAGCAGACAACATTTTAGGGACACACAGACCCTTTGGTTTGGATTTAGTGAAAGACCCTAGCCACCCAGCTCCACCTTCTCTCATCCTTCATTTCCTGTACATCTAATAATATCAATTTTTGCTCGGTTGATCTCCTAAAATCACTCAAATCCATCTACTTACAACCAGTTCCACTGCAAGCTTCATCATATGTCATTTCCACATTACTGCCAAAGTATTCTTTTTAAAACACATTTGAGGGTTGGGGCTGTAGCTCAGTGGCAGAGCGCTTGCCTAGCGTGTGTGAGGCACTGGGTTTGATCCTCAGCACCACATAAAAATAAACAAAGGCATTCAGTCTGTTTACAACTACAAAAAAAAAAAAAAATTAAAAATTGAGGGGCTGCGGTTGTGGCTTAGTGGTAAAGCTTTTGCCTAGCACATGTAAAGCGCCGGGTTCAGTCCTCAGCATCATATAAACATAAATAAATGAAATTAAAGTATTGTGTCCATCTACAACTAAATATATATATAAAAAAAGAAAAACTCATTTGAGGCTGGTGCATGCCTATAATCCCCTCTGCCTGGGAGGCAGAAGCAGGTGGATGGCAAGTTCAAAGCCAGCAATTTAGTTCAACCTCAGCAATTTAGTGAGGCCCTAAGCAATTTAGCCGTACTCTGTCTCAAAATAAAAAGGGCTAGGGATGTGGCTCAATGGTTAAGTGCCCCTGGGTTCAAGCCCTGGTACCAAAAAAAAAAAAAAAAAAAAAAAAGGAAAACCACACACACATATTTGAGGGCCTGGAGGTGTAAAAAAATGATAAT
Source organism: Marmota marmota marmota (assembly GCF_001458135.2). Lineage (NCBI taxonomy): Eukaryota > Metazoa > Chordata > Mammalia > Rodentia > Sciuridae > Marmota > Marmota marmota. The sequence continues at coordinate 208,431 of NW_025999899.1, forward strand.
GACAGAGCACTTGCCAAGCATATGTAAGGCCCTGGGTTCAATTCCCAGCACCACAAAAATAAAACACATTTGAATTTAGTCCTCTCCTAAGTCCCTTCAGTGACTTCCCTCATTCTTAAAATCAAGATGGAGGCCCAGCATGGTAGTGCATGCCTGTAATCCCAGACAGGGAGGCTGAGGCAGGAGGAACTTAAATTCAAAGACAGCCTCAGTAATTTACCAAGGCCCTAAGCAACTCAGTGAAACCCTGTCTCTGAATAAAATACAAAAAAAGGCTGGGGATGTGGCTCAGTGGTTGAGTGCTCCTGAGTTTAATACCCTGTGGCCAAGGAGTTCCTTGACTGTAGGCAGTAATGATTTTCAAGCTACTGAATATAGAAAAGAAAAGATAACGAACCTGGCAGACACCACCTTAACCAAATGACTAAGATTTTTTTTACAGAGTTACAAAAATTGTGCTGTGAATGGATAATGTAATGCACCCCACTGTTGTCATGTATGTAAGAAATAAATATAAAAAAAGAAAGAAAAAATTTTTAGTAAGTCCTGTTGACACTATGTGCCTCCTGACATGATGTGATGTGAAAGCCACCTCACCTCTGCAGTATTCTTCCTCAAATCCACAATTTCAGGCTAATCATGGCACACATCCAACAAATCCAAATTGTGAACAGTCTACAAAATACTTGACACCGTTCTTCAAAAGTGTTAAAGCCATGAAAGGCAAGGAAGGCCAAAACACTGTTACCGAGATTAGAAGAGACTAAGAAGATGTGACATTGGATTGGATCCTGAAGCAGAAAAAAAGGACCTTGGTGGAAAAATCATAGAAACTGAATAAAGTCTGTAGTTCAGCTAATAGTGTTGTATCAATTCTGATTTCTTAATCTCGATTAACATGCCATAGTTGTGTAAGATAAAACATTAGAGGAAGGTGGTGAAGGGCTTATGGAAACATTCTCTTTGCGATCCATCTATTTACCTAAAATCATTTCAAAAATAGAAAGTTAAAAAGTGAAGTTCTTTAATATTGCATATAAGATGCTCTCTTCCTATTAAGTATTCTCTAAGTTTCCTAATATACACAAAGCCCAGAGTCTGATAATAATAAATATCTGTATAACCATTACCTAGCTTTAAGAATTATCAACATTTTCCCCATTTTATTATTCCTACCTCCAGCTTTTTTCCAGAATATTTTAGAGCATACACCAGACACTAGTCGTCTCATTTATATGCATCTATAACTAATAATGGCTTTTTAAAAAATGTAACCACCATGTACAGTGATTCCTTAGTATCTTATAATGCCCAGTTCATATTAAAATTTCTTCAGTTATCTCAAAGGTGCCTTTCATAGTTGGTTTGTTCCAATAATGAAATAAATGAGAGCCACACATGACTTCTGGTAGTTATGTTTCTTAGGTCTTCTTCCTTTTGTTTTTGAGGTTGTTGTTGTTTGTTTTGGTTGCTGTTGTTTTGGTTTTTGTTTGTTTTATTTTGTATTTTAGTACTGGGGATTGAACCCAGAAGCACTTTACTTCTGAGTCACATCCATATCCCCAGTCCTTTTTATTTATTTATTTATTTTTTATTTTGAGATGGGTCTCCCTAAGTTGCTGAAAGGCTTGTTAAATTGCTGAGTCTGATCTTGAATTTAGAATCCTCTTGCTTCAGCCCCTCTAGTCACTGGGATTATAAAACATGCACCATGGAGCCAGCAGAACCTCTTATTCTGTAACAGATCACCCTCCTTTTTCTTTCTTTCCCATTTTCATGCCACTGGGAACCCAGATCATTTGTCCCATAAATTGTTCTTCATTCTGGAGCTAACTGATTACTTTCTCCTCCAGGTGTTTTTTAATTTGTTCACTAGTCTTCTTTAGTTTCCACAAAGTGGTAGTTAGATCTAGATGACAAGCTTCTTTTGATGTGGTCCTTGCCAACCTGATCTCGTGCTAATTCTTGCTCCTCTCTGCCCTCCAGCCAAACACCTCTAAATAAAGATGCCCTGCTCTCTCATTATGGAACTTCCCATTGTCTTGTCCAACTAATTACTAGACAGTCTTCTTTCCTTAGGAAAGGAGGCATTGCCCAACCCACATTTGAGATTAGACAAACCCCCTACCTCAAACTCTCACAGCACCGTGAATTTCCCCCCCTCGTATTTCATTGTTCTCACTCTTATAATTCCTTATCTACCTTTTCAATTGTAAACACAGAAAGCATGAGTGCTACATCTATCCTTCAGGGTCTGGCTTTGCATGTGGTAGGAGATCGTTAATTGCTTGTCTAATTACTTTCCCCCCATAATCACTGGGATTATGATTTAGGATGCATGCACCATTTCCATCCTTCCTCCTTATCTTTCTTCTCCAGCTTCAGCCCCTACAGCCAGAAAGGGGAAGCCTAGCTCCCTTGCGGTTTGAAGGGAAACAACTTTTCACCACTCCCTTGGCCAGAAAACAATCTTTTCCTAGCCAGACAGGCATGGTGGTATACACCTGTAATTCCAAGTACCCAGGAGACTGAGGCAGGAAGATTGCAAATTCAAGCCCAGCCTCAGCAATTTAGTGAGACTCTGTATTCATGGAAAAAAAAAAAAACTTTTTCTAAATTTTTACCATCTACTGCACAAAAGTATAAAAAGATGGCTATCTCTGAGTGGTGGGATTGCTAAAGATTTGCGTATTCATTTTTGTGTGGATATGCTCATTTTTTTTTTATCTATTAACACAAAGTCCTTTTGTAATAAAAAATGTTTATGTACAAATTACTCCTTTAATAATTCATTTACCAACTTTATTCCACACACACACACACACACACCCGCACTCCCCTACTGGGGATAGAACTCAGGAACTGAGCTACATCCCTAGCCATTAAGACAGAGTCTCACTAAATTGTCCAAACTGACCTCAAACTTGTGATTCTTCTGCCTCAGCCTCCTAAATCACTGGGATTATGATTTAGGATGCATGCACCATTGCACCCCAAATTTACCAAATATTGATTGAGTGCACAGAAGGCTTTGTGTTGGTCCTTAGATATCTAATGGGGAAAAAAGACAGATAATGATCCCTGCTTCCAAGAAGATTATAATCTGTGTTAGTAAATCGTGGCCTCTAGCCAAAATCAGCCAACCGTCTGTTTTTGTATGACTTTTTTTTTTTTTGGTACTGGAGATTAAACCCAGGGGCACTTAACCATTGTTCCATATCCCCAACCCTTTTCTGATTTTAGAGACAGGGTCTCACTGAGTTTCTTAGGGACTCCCTAAGGTCTCCCTGAGTGCTGGCTTTGAACGCAAAATTTTCCTGCCTCAGACTCCCAAGGTGCTGGGATTATTGGCGTGTGCCACCTCACCCAGATGTTTTTGTATGACTTTGAGAAGAGATCAAAAGAATAATATTTCATGATGTGAAAATTATATGAAATTCAAGTTGTAGTGTTAACAAATATATATTAAAACAACTGCAACGGTGTCTTTACATTTTGTCTGTAACCACTTTCAGGATACAAATGGTGCTAATATTGGAACAGAAATCCTATGGCTCAAAAAGTCTAAAATATCTACTAACAGGCCCTTCACAGGCAAGAGATGATGGTGTTTTGATGTTGGAGAGAAGAAGAGAGACCCTAAAGCTAATGAGGAGATAGAAACAACAGGTCATCATCAATGGATAGACATTAGAGAGAAGGAAAGGGCAGGGAGAAGGGGGAAGTAATAAATGATAGCTCACTGGTTCCTAGCTAGGGGAACTGGATAGAAGAAAGTGCCATCTGTTCACAGTAGAGACACAAGAGGTACAGAGTTGGAGTAATTGGAAGGAGTTTAGAGAGAAACATAATGAATTTGGGTGGAACTTTTAAAGTTTGAAATGCTTGTAGGACATCCTGGTAAGATTCTGGAAGTCTGATTTGTTTGTTTTGTTTTGTTTTGAGGTACTGGGGATTGAACCCAGGGGTGTTCTACCACTGAGCTACATACCTAACATCCCCCCCCACACACACACACACTCCTTTTTTGTGCCAGGAATTGAACTGAGGGATGCTTAACCACTCAGCCATATTCTTATCCCTTTTTATTTTTTATTTGGAGACAGGGTCCCACTAAGTTGCTTAGGGCCTTGCTGAGTTATTGAGTCTGATTTTGAACTTGCCATCCTTCTGCCTCAGCCTCCTGAGTTGCTGGGATTACAGTCATGAGCCACCGAAACCAGCTCAGATATTTTAAAATATACAGTTGTTGTCAGTTACAGTTACTGTACTATGTATGCTACAGAACGTTAGAAATTATTCCTCTTATCCAGTGTACTCCTGTGCCCATTAACCATCCCCAAAGAACATTTAAATGACACTTAATTCTAACACCCAAAGATAATCACTGTTGTCAACTTGGTGTATTTACATACTCTTAATCAGAATGCAGAAATTTCTACAAAATTTTAATAGTGATATACATAATGCTAAATTGCTAATTTTTTTTGTCCTGGGGATTATTGAACCCAGGCGTACTTTACCTCTCAACAAAATTCCCAGCCCTTTTAACTTTTTATTTTGAGGGACAGGGTTTTGCTAAATTGTGGCCTCACTAAATTGTAGAGGCTGGTCTCAAACTTAATATCCTCCTGCCTTAGCCTTCTGAGTCACTGGAATTAAAAGAGTGTGCCACCACACCTGGCTGCTAACTTGCTTTTATGACATAACAATATGTTATGAACAATTTTTTATGTCATTAGGCAGTCTATTCTCATGGATAGTTGTATACTCGCTAACCAGCCCTACTTTTGGAGATTCAGACAGTTCCTAATTTGGCTTAATATTAAATGAAAAAGGAAGTAGAAAGTGGCCCAGTTTGCAACTTAACAGGGACCATATATGGTATGGCCTGCTTGATGGGTGAAGAGTTGATTTGCCTGAGATGCTCTACATGGAGTTTCTGGTCAAGGATGAAAGAAGGAAGTTTGTAGGTTAAAAGTGTGGGACGGAGATGGGGAGGGCATCATGGGTCAGAGGGGTATGCTCGTCCCAACTCAGCCTCTTGGGTTTAGTTAGATCTGAGCCCTGCAAGGGAGGAACCATGAGCAGAGGCTGGAGGAGGTATTTTTAAAAACTCCTGTAAAGACAGGAATGTCCTTCTCCTTCTTGGGGAACACAGTGTGGTTTCGACAGGCACTGACAAGTCTAAGGAATCCAAAAGAGTGGCTCGGGCACACAGACAACTGACAAATTTGGAAACATTGGCCTTCTCACTGGAAGCATTGGTGAGACAAGAAACAGCAAGCTATATAGATGGTTATCATGAATAGCCCCAGTTGGTACCCACATGCTGGGGTGGGGGAGCACTTTGTTTAGTTTCTAAATGTTTGGAGGTTTTTCCTGATATTATGTTGATTTGTAGTGTGAGTCCATTTTGATCAGAGAACATTCTCTGTATGATTTCCATTTTTTAAAACTGGTTAATGTTGAGTTTATGGCCCACGATAGATGGTCTATCTTTGTACATGTTCCATGAGTACGTGAAAAGAATGTGTATTCTTCTATTATTGGGTGGGGTGATCTTTCAGTACTGATTGCATCCTGTTGTTTGAGGGCGTTGTTGAATTCCTCTGTTTCCTTGTCAGTTTGGGTCTCATTGCTCAATCCGTGGCTGACAGGTATGCCACGGATTATGAATTTAAGCAAAACTTGTTTGATCCCAGGTTTCAGTAGTTACTAGCTGGGCAGGTATGGAGAGATTCAGAATTAGATTCCCTAGGGAAATTCTTCTGAGATCTGAACTCTGCTGGCCTAGCCTGGAAAATACAAATAGCAAATATTCTAGTCTGTGCCACACTATGTTCTAAGCATTCTTTCCTCCCCCAGGGATGCTTGACCACTGAGCCACATGCCCAGCCCTTTTTATTTTTTTATTTTAAAACAAGGTCTCTTTAAATTGCTGAGGCTGGCCTCAAACTTGGGATCCTAAGCCTCTCTAGTTACTGGGATTACAGGCATATGCTGCCACACCTGGCTGTGCTAAGCACTTTCATACATCAATTTAATCTTCACAAAAAAAGCTACATCAGATGGTATTGTCTTCGTTTTAGAGATGAGGAAATTGAGGCACAAGGAGGTTTGGTAACTTAATCAAGTCAAATAGGGTAGCCTGGGAACAAACTTAGGCAATATGGCTCCAGATATGAGCTTTAACGTCTCCATCATACCGCTTCATGGAGAATGACACAATTTGCTACAGTTTGGATCTTGAATATCTCCCCAAATCCAGGGTATTGAAGGTTTGGTCTCCAGGTGGTGCTATTGCAAGGTGGTGGAACCCTTAGAAAGCAGGGGCTAGTAAGAGGTCTTGAGATCAATGAAACATACCCACAAAGGAGTTTGTGAGTCCCAATCCCCTCTACATTTTCTTTTATTTTCCGGGCCATGAGGTGAGCAGTTTTGCTCCCTATATGCTTCTGCCATAATGTGTCACCTTGTCCTCAGCCTGAAAAACAATGGGTCTGCCTGATCTTGGTCTGAAACATCCAAACTCTGAACCAATATAAAACTTTTCTTTTTTAAGTTAATTATCTTAGTGTTTTGTGATAGCGACAGAAAACTGATTATCACAACGACCTTGGGCAAATTACCAGCTCCTCTGTGTTTACCTCTTCACCATAATATAGGGCTAGCAACAGTACCTACTCTATAGAGTTAATAAATGAATTAACATTTATTAATTTCCAAGGAAATTAATAAATGTAAGTGCTTAGAAGAGCCCTCAAGATAGTAGGTATCCAAACAATAAGTGTCATATGATTTTTTTTATACCTTTTTTTTTTTAGTTGTAGACGAACACACAATACCTTTATTTTTATGTGGTGTTGAGAATCGAACCCAGTGCTTCACACATACTAGGCAAGCGCTTTACCACTGAGCCACAACCCCAGCCCTCATATGATATTTTGTTGTATTTGTTTTTATTGCAAACTAAGAGACCAATTCTAAGACAGAGCCTACAACTAGAACTAATTTCCCACATTTGGCAAAGAAAACACCTTTCTTTAAATCCCTATTAACTATAGGTACAGAAGTCCACACTTGCCAGGGCATCCACTATCACTTAGATTGATCTCCAAACAACTCTTCATCCTCTCTTCAATACAATTTTCTACCTTCTCCCCACCCTTAAATCCTTCATTGGACTCTATCTGGATCTTAAGCTAAATCATCAACAAAATTCCCCAAGTCATCATCCCCATTTTCCCTTTGCCATCTTGCTCTCATAGACATTTGACGCTCCCTCAGAGATGCTACTCCCTTGCAACACTCCAAAGTAGTAGTAGCTCTTTTGTTTTTCTGTCATGCTCCACATACCTGGAGGTGAGGCAGGTATCTTTCTTGCTTCCTCTTCTTCTTGCCTCCAAAACCTTTCTACTCCTTCCAAAACCAAAGCATCTTTGAAGCACATGGAAACAGACTATACCACTCATGATCCGTCCCTGTTGTGGTCATCTGCCCACATCTACCAACTTCTCCAAAGATAGTTAGCTTACAATAACTTTTCCACCATTAATCATGTCCTCGTTGATGGGGCTTCAAATCCACCTAGGTAATCTGACACTTTAAATTTGCGGTTCCTTTCCCTTTGCATTCTATTACCAACTTTTCCTCCCTGCCACCTCAGCCACACCTCCCTTGGTCAAACCCCCAACCCTGTCATTATCAGTAACTGCAGCATTTCCAGTCTCCCTATTACAGGTATTCTACCAGTATCCATCTTTCTAGCCTCTTCTCTGGTACCCTCACACCAGCAATCCCTCAGTCCTTCAGAGTCCTTAGTCCATTAATCATGCCATGTTTTCACTATCACTTTCTTCACGTCTTTGCATCTCACTTCACCAATGGACAGATCCAGCTGTCCATTGCTACAATCATCCCTTTTCATGCACTCTTTGTTTTGAAAAAAAAATTGCTGCTGGATATTGAACCCATGATCTCATGTATGCTAACCAAGAATTACCATTGAGCTACATTCCCAGCCCTTTTTACTTTATTTTGAGATAAGATCTCACTAAGTTGCTGAGATTGACCTCAAACATGTGATCCTCCTGCCTCAGCCTCCCAAGGCACTGTGGTTACAGGCATGTACTGCTTTACCAGGCTCTGCATACATTTTTCTTCTTCTTTATGTATTTATTTTTTCCTGTTTTGGTTCTGGGACTGAACCCAGGGGTGTTCAACCACTGAGCTACATCCCCAGTCCTTTTTTTTGTGTGTATTTTACTTAGAGACAGGGACTCACTGAATTACTTAGGGGCTCGCTAAGCTGTTGAGGCTGGCTTTGAACTCACAATCTTTCTGCCATAGCCTCTGAGCTGCTGGGATTACAGGTGAGTGCCACCGCACCTGATTCTACATACACTCTTAATTCCCGTGTCCTTCTCGCTCCATCTCACTTGCTTGCAAAATTGCAAGTTTGGTTAAACCACATTCCATCAATGATGAGACGTTTTTCTAAACTACATGACTGGAGAGAAATAACTGTGGTGACTGATTTCACTTTGAGTTTATAATCACAAATCATAGGTAGGCTCTCAGCACTGCCCAACAATTGTACTTGGTTTCCCTTTTCAGTTCTCTCTTCTACCCTCTGAAATAATGACTGAATACCCCATCTCTCCACAAATGACCACACCTCCCCATCCTCAGCGGGTGAACTTAATTTTTAATGCACACAGAAAAGAGAAGCAACCAGAACTTCCTCCTCTTTCCACCAGTGCTTTCTATTGTGTCTCTTGCCTGCATGTTCCTGTTTTTTCTCTGTAGATTTTCTTTTTCTTTTTCAGTCTCTGTTGAATGCAATCTTCAAATGTTAGATAATGCTTTCTTCTTCATTCACATCTTTTTGTTTTGTTTTGGTACCAGGGATTGAACCCAGTGGCACTTAACCACTGAGTCACATCCTGAGTCCATTAAATTTTTTTTTTTTTAATTTTGAGACAGGGTCTCACTAAGTTGCTTAGGGCCTTGCTAAGTCCATTCACATCTTGACCACTTCAATGAAAACCCACTTGTTAACAATCTTGCCAAATCCGGTGGTCAGTACTTAGGACCACTTCACAGAATTGTGTCCTTCCTTGAAATCTTCCAAGACCTCACATGCTCTTGGTTTTCCTCCTACCTGGCCAGTGGGTCCTCTTGCTGGCTTCTCCTGCCAGTGTGTCTGTTCCCTAAGCTCTTCTCTCTGAGTGTGTTCATTCCCCTACTGTGCCCTGCCTGTCTGTCTACCTCCTGCTTTCTTGTGTTTAAAGTGGTACCACTTATCACTGGATCCAAATCTTAGGGAGATATAGATATAGATATAGATACACTTTTTTTTTTAAAGGAGCTGGGAATGGGACTAGGACTGTAGCTGAGTGGCAGAGCACTTGCCCAGCACATGTGAGGCACTGAATTTGATCCTTAGTACCACATAAAAATAAAACAAAATAAAGCATTATGTCCATCTACAACCACACACACACACACACACACACACACACACAGAAGCTGGGGATAACTCAGTGGTAGACTACTTGCCTAGAATAGCTGAAGCCCTGGGTTCAATCCCCAGTAGCTAAATTAATTAATTAATCCCTGCCTTCTAACTTTGTAGTTGGAGAATGCAGCTAGTACAAGTTTGGGTTTGGGGACTTTTGTACTTCCATCAGAGCCTAATGTTTGACCAATATTTATAAATGTTTTATTGGCATTGAAAAAGATACGTTCTCCATTTATGAGATAAAAAGTTCAATAAATATTGCTTGAGTGAAAACTCTGAGAGGATGCAAACTTTATGTTCACTGCTAATGTATTTACTGCTGATGTATTACTGATATCAAGCAAAGGGCCTGACGTCCATCATAGGTATTCAATAAATATTTGTTGAATGTGTGGTTAACTAATCAACTTTATTATCATTTGGATTCTCTAAACCTTTGTACCATAGTATATTTTTCTTACTTTGCATGCCAAAGACTGGTGACATAGGTTAGTTTCCTGCTACCATTATATTTCTAACAGTTTCCAGTCTATTTTTATTTTGGCTTTAAATAGTTTGATACAATATGATTTAGTTTCTGAAGGTTTATGATCATTATATAATCACTCAGATAATAAATATATCCCATATCAGTATAAAATGTCTACTTAACAAAACACTATCTATAAGATATGGTTTAGGGCTGGGGATGTAGCTCAGTGGTAAAGCATTTGCCTAGCATACGTGAGGCACTGGGTTCGATCTTCAGCACCACATATAAATAAATAAATGTATAAAATAAAGGTATTGTGTCCATCTACAACTAAAACTAAATATAAATTTTAAAAAGATATAGTTTAATATTATTATGCATTTATTATTTTGAATAAGCAATATATAATAATAAAATTCAAAAGGTACAAAAGTGAAAAGTAATCTTCCCTCTTCTCTCTTCTCCGATCACCTAATTCCCCTTCCCGTGAGACAACACTGCAATAGAATTTTGCTGATTAGCTCAATTTAAAAACATTTAATTTTTTTTTTTAGTAATTTAGGATTTTCTTTTGTTAAAGCATGACCAGTATTGGATGTTATATTTGCATTTTAAACATTGTAATATAAATATAAAACACGAAACATCCAAAATTAACACTGATATCCGACACTTGGATTTAGATACTGAGCATTTTATACTTTACAGAAAGAAATTTTCAAAGTATTGTCAGTGCTTTTAGTATATACTATTATTCCTACCAAAATCTTAATGAAATTTAAAGCATTGATATTAAAAGTAGTTATTTCTTTTCTTGAATATTCTAAAACATGCCAGTTTTGGATTAACCTTCAAATTTTAAGGATGTAAAAGATATTCAAATAGAATACTCAAGAATATGTTTTAACATGATAATTCTGTTTACAATTATGACAAAAATACCTTCAATTTTCAAACAAAAAAAATCCCTAAGCAAACAAAAGGTATTTGGGGTCAAGTTATTTCTTAGTACAAATAATATATCATATGTCAATCAATTTAAAATTTTTACTTTTTCATATAGGAACGTAAAGTATTTGGCCCATATCCTTGCTATAATTTTTCATCTTATTTTATGCTTTCTGCTTTTTATTTTTCCTTGATGTTTTATCTTCTACTTTATTGACCCTAATCCAATATGGCTGTCATCCTTATAAAAAGAAGATATCTGGATACAAATATATACTAGGGAAGACCATGTGAAGGGACAAGGAAACCAGCCACCTACAAATCAAGGTGGGGAGCCTCAAAGGAAGCCAACCCTGCTGACTCCTTGATCCCAGACTTCCAGCCTCCAGAACTGTGAGAAAATAAATTTCTGTTACGTCACTCAGGCCATGGTACTTTGTAACAGCAGCCCTCTCAAACTAATGTACTTTCCAAAATAACTCAAAGACAAGGGGGACCTATGTGGTCTTCTCACAGGGAATACCCCCAATGACCCTCTAGGGAGGAATCTAAAGAGGGGGGAGGGGACAGAGCATAATGTGTTCCCATCTGTGCTGCCATCTGCTAGCAGCTCTTCCTTGTCGCTCAGTGGTTCCTAATGAAGATGTTGCAATGCCTGTAAGTAAATATTGCCTTCCCTGAAGTGAATATATACTATGTCTAAGGATTTAAGCAGACTTGACTACATCATTTCCACGATTTCTCTTGCCAGTAAGGAGAAGACACTGCATGGAGTTCTACTTTAGTGACTTTGTTCCTGGAACTGCACCCAAGATGGGGATCTGCTAAGATGAAGATCCACTTGCAGATGAGTCATAGCTAGCAGATCCCTAATGCTCCATCTCTGTCCACTGTTCCTAATCCCTGCTGAGTTGAGGACTTTTCTCAAAATGCCATCCTTCCTTTAGAATCTATTCCCCATACCCTCTTTGGTCTTGCAAATATTACAGTCAAATATGTGGTGTTTTTTTTTTTCCTGGTATCTCAGAGTCTACTCACTAGAAATAATAGTGAAGGAAGAGAGTGGATGGTGAGCTCTGATTCCCTGGTCTCTGAAAGTCTCAGTTGTGGGAGGGAAGAAGAAAGAAACACTGAGGGGCTGTGTGCTGGGTTTCCACTGAAAATCTGAATTTGAAGGCTTTACCATTTTGAACATTGTAATATAAATTATCTCCCTTCTAAAGACTCCATCTGATCCTCACGTGGATATTAGTTCTCAGGAACTGGTGACCCAGGTCTTGCCATGCTCAGAGAACATTCAGTTCCCATCCCCAGCCAAATCACATTACAAAACATTCTAGATGGGAATCCTTGGGTCCTCTGAATAGTATCACTTTCATTCTTGAGTCTACCTTCATTTTCTTCGCTTTCATGGTTTTAACTCCCCCACTTCAGGAAACAAAAACACTAAACAACTATGGGTTGTTCAAATCCCAAGTTTAGAGACATCTTTGACATCCTTTTCTCTTCCCACCTCCAGCTTTAACCCATCAGTGATCCATGCTCTCCCTATGCATCTTTCTGGTCCACATCTACATCCTTCTCACCTACACTGCTATAATAGCTTTTTTTTTTTTAGTTGTAGATGGACATAATACCTTTATTTATTTATTTATTTTTATATGGTGCTGCAGATCAAACCCAGTGCCTCACACATGCTAGGCAAGCACTCCACCACTGAGCTACAATCCCAGACCCATGTAATAGCCTCCTATCACACCTGGTCTCCCAACTCCTGCTCTTCCTTTTCACAATCTGTTCTCTAGATACCACCAAAATAGTCTTAAAAAAACAAACAAAAAAAAAACAAGGACCAAGTGTAGTGGCATATGCTTATAATCCAAGCAGCTGGGGAGGCTAAGGCAGGAGGATCACAAATTAAAAGCCAGACTCAGCAACTTAGTGAGGCACTAAACAACTTAGCAAGACCCATAAATAAAATATAAAAAAAGGGCTGGGGATGCAGTTCAGTGATTGAGTGCCCCTGGGTTCAATCTCTGGTACCAAAAATAAATAAATAAGGCCTAGAATGTAACTCAGTGGTAGAGTGGATACCTAGCTTACACAGGCCCTGGGTACAACCCCCAGCTTCAATAAACAAATAAGCAAGTAAATAAATAAAATCATTTCACAGCTCTATTTATTTATTTATTTTAGGCGCAACAACTTTTTTCCTTTATTTCTTCCCCTTATGAAAGGAAATTCAAGTTCTGCAGCTATCCTTTTCTGCCCTCAAGTCTCCAACCAAACAAGTGACCACAGACACCAAATCTAAGGCTTAACAGCACAGACCTCAGACACTTGCCTCCAGTTCTGAGGTCCAAATGGATATTTATATCAGTAAGTCAGCATTAAAAAGAAAAGCACCACTCAAGACCGGGGGTGGGGGGCAGCTAAACCTGAAGCTTTTGGGTAGACCAGAGGCAGGCTTCTGAGTAATGAGTCTCAAGACAAGAGGCCACCTAAGCTTGGCTGGATGGAGCTCCACAATAATGATGGCCACCTCTGTTTGTATAGAGGGCTGTTGAGAGTAAGTCAGCTCAGTTGTCTGAACAAAAGTGGAACACACAAGTCTTTCAAAGGAAGCAATCAAAGCATATCAGGGTTACAGCTCCACCTTTATGTGCCCAAGTGGTTGCTGAGTCAGTGGTTGGTGGAGACTTCCAAGGACAGGAAACAATGGGTACTTGTAGGCCATGTAAGCCTCTCAGGAGACTTCCAGGAGGGAAAGCTCATTCTTGGGGTCAGTTGAACATGACTTTACCCAGGGCCTCCAATACCTCTCACTTAGAGTCCTCAAAGTCCCCCATCAATTTGGCTAACAATTTGCACCTCCACCACCCAAAGTTGGCAGTTGGTTTCTGTGATGAGTCAGGTATCATGGCTGATGACAATCACAGCACCCTTGTACTCATTGATGGCCTCCCTTAGAGCACCAAAAGACTCTATGTTCAAGTTATTGGTTGGCTTGTCTAAGATGAAGACATGGGGCTCCCGACAGGCCAGCTCTGCATACACAACTTGGGCTTTCTGCCCACCAAAGACTTTGCAGATCTGGATGGTGTGTGAATGATTCTCAAGGCCAAAGCAGCCCAGGCACTTGCCACATTCTGGTAGGGCAGGTTGACACTATTTAAACCTATTTAAAACCCTCCAAAGACTTCTAACCTTCTCACAAGGCTCTATATGGGAATCAGCCCCTGCCTGTCTCTCTGATTTCATCTTGGATCCTTCTTCCTTCTTTTGATTAGAATCACAAGATTCTAATGTTTTCAAAGTTCAGTCACTTTTGGTTCCGCATGGCGAGTTCTTTCCCACTAAGTTCCCTTCCCTGAGTGGAGGTGACAGCATTGTGGTGAAGGGTATCAACCCTGGAGCCAAGCTGCCTGGCTCAGACTCCAGACCTTCCCAATTTCTTTATTGACAAAATGAGAACAATGATAATAACTCCAATTTCTCTCATAGGTTTCTTATGAGAATTATGGGAATTAATACATGTAAGATAATTAGGACAGACTCTGCCTGGCTTACTGGTCAACCATTATTATGTTAGTTATTATTATATCCTGCAAGTCCATTGAAAAAAATTTTTTTTAAAGAGAGAGTGAGAGAGAGAAAGAATTTTAATATTTATTTTTTAGTATTTGGCGGACACAACATCTTTGTTTGTATGTGGTGCTGAGGATTGAACCCGGGCCGCACGCATGCCAGGCGAGCACGCTACTGCTTGAGCCACATCCCCAGCCCCATTGAAAATGTTTATAAAGCCCAGGACAGCAGCACAAATAGAGGCCCACATATCAAGAAAATATACATCAAACTATTTCCACACTGCTTATGTGGAATTGTCCTCACAATTCAGAGGCTGAAGGAGCCACACTCTTTTCTATACCAGTAGAAGTCCAAGAGTAATCCAGAATTGCAGGCGCAGAGTAGGCAGAAGCTGGCTCTAGGAACCCACCAACCACTACACACACCTACAGACTAAGCTTCAGGTCTACTTCAATGCATATATTTCTTTCCCATAATTTCATGGATTCATTTGGTTTCTGAACTTTCAAAACCTTTGTCCCAGGGCCAAAAACAGGACTGGAGGAGGTGGGTCTTTGTGTTTTAGTATTTGTGATATGCAGAACCTTCTACATTCTTACTACCCACAATGTGGTCCTTGGAACAGCAGCATCAGCATCATCTGGGAACGTGTTAGCAATGCAGGCTGTCTAGTTCCACCCAAAATCTACTGAATCAGCATCATCTGCATTTCAACAAAATCCCCCAGAGATGTATATCAAGTTAAAGTTTGAACTAAGCAGTTAGGTAGGGGCCCTTCTCGCTCAAGTCCAAGTGTAGTTCTGATTCTCTGACCACCAAATAGAGTAGCCATCCCCCAGTCACCCTTTATCTTAACATCCTGTTTACTTCCTTCATATAATTTAGCATAGTCTCTCATTTCTAGTTTATTGTCTGTCTCCCCAAACTATAGTATGTCAAAATAAGTGCTGTATCTGAACTTGGCCTGTACAGAGAATGTGCTTGATACTGAATTTTACTGTATCTAAGATACCTTCAATTGTAACACACCATTATTCTATGTACCCCTGGGGAAAAAAAATGCTGCCAGTTAAACTACAACACAATTATTTCTTTTTTATATATATTTATTTTTTAGTTTTAGGTGGACACATTATCTTTATTTTACATTTATATGTTGCTGAGGATCGAATCCAATGCCTTGTGCATGCTAGGTGAGCACTCTACCACTGAGTCACAACCCCAGCCCTATTTCTTAATATTTAAAATTTTAAATCTTAATGCCAATTAAAACTCTTTCAGGCCATTAAAAAAACATCTGGTGCATACAATTTTTTCCACACAAATATTGTTCTCTGTGCCTGCAAGAACATTGACCAGGGCTGGGTGCAGAGGTGCATGCCTATAGTCCCAGTGACTCAGGAGGATCACAAGTTCAAAGCCAGCCTCAGCCACATAGCAAGGCTCTAAGCAACTTAGTGAGACCCTTTCTCAAAATAAAGAATAAAAAATGGCTGGGGGATGTAGCTTAGTGGTAAAATGCCCCTGAATTAAATCCCCAGAACCTGCTTACTCCTGAAAAAAAAAAAAAAAAAACATTGGCCAGGGGCTGTGGATATGGCTCAGTGGTAGAGCACTGGCCTAGCATGCATGAAGCCCTGGGTTCAATCCCCAGTATCTCAAATAATAAAAAAAAAAAAGTAAAAGAAGGAAAGAAAAGGCCAAACAGCATTTTTGTTTGTTTGATGCTGGGATTGAACCAGAGTATTCTATCTGTGCTATACCTCCAGCCCAGTGATTCTTTACCGTTTTGATTTTTTTTTACTTCCTTTTTTCCTTCCTCCATTTTTTTTTTAATACTGAGGATTGAACTCAACTTGCTGAAGTTGGCCTCACACTTGTAAACCTACTGACTCACTAGAATTACAAGTGTGTGCCATCCCACCCAGCTCCAGCATTTCTCAAGAATGTTCTTCCAAGTTGCTGGCATGTTCTTGTCTTACCAATAGTGTGCACAGAATTGAAAAATTGAAACCTTCAAGCCAGGTGTGGTAGCATATCTGGTAATCTTAGTAACTCAGGAGGCTGAGGCAGGAGAGTTGCAAGTTTGAGTCTAGTCACGACAACTGGGAGACCCTGTTTCAAAAATAAAAAATAAAAAGGGCTGGGGATGTAACTCGGTGGTAAAATGCCCCAAGGTTCAATCCCCAATACTGAAAATAAAATTTTTGACAACTTCACTAATATCTTTGTGTGTGTGTGTGTGTGTACTAGGGTTTGAACCCAGGGACACTTTACCACTAAACTACATACACTCTCTTTCATCCTTTTTTGTTTTGTTTTGAGACAAGGTATCCCTAAATTGTCAAGGCTGACAGCAAACTTACAGTTCTTCTATCTCCACTTCTGAGTTGCTGGTATTACAGGCATACATTGCCAGGTCTGGCTATTAATATCAGATTTTTATCTCTACTTTGTTTCCATTCTTTTCTAAATACATCATTAGCTTTTTGTTTCTATTTTAAAACATAATATTCTGAGCACTGTGGTGCATGCCTGTAATTACACACACACACACACACACACACACACTTCAGTAAGAGACACAGTGGTATATGCATGTAATCCCAGCTACTCAGGAGGCTATACTTGAGACCATGAGTTCAAGGTCAACCTATGCAATATAGTGAGACTCCAACTCAAAAAACAAAACAAAATATGCATATACTTCCCTTTTTAGAGCAGTTTTAAGTTCAAAGGAAAAATTGCAGAAAGTACAGAGTTCCCACATATATTATGCCCTCACTCATGCACAACCTTCTCCATGATCAACATACTATACCACAGTGGAACATTTGTTACAATCAGTGGACCTATAATAACATCATTATCAGCCAAAATCCATAGTTTGCATTAGAGTTCATTCCTGGGAGTTGTACATTCTATGACTTGGACAAATATATGACGAATCCACCATTATATATATCATATAGAGTAATTTCAGTTCCCTAAAATAATCCTCTGTGTTCCGTCTATTCTTCCATCCCATCCCCCCATAATCCCTGGCAATACTCACCTTTTCACTTCCTCCATAGTTTTGTATCTTCTGAAAGATCATATAGTTAGAGCCATACAGTATGCAGCCTTTTCAGATTGGCTTCTTTCACTCAGTATTGAAGGTCCCTCCATGTCTTTTTATGGCTTTATGGTTCATTTCTTTTCTTCCCCCCAGTACTGGGAATTGAACCCAGGTCCTCACACATGCTAGGTAAGCACTCTACCACTTAGCTACATCCCCAACCCTCTACAGTAAGTTTTGAAGTCAGTTTGTTCTTCTTTTTCAGTCTTGTGTTGTTTATTCTAGGTCTTTTGCCTCTCCATAAACTAGAATCAGTTTGTCAGTACCCTCAAAAAACTTGTTGAGTTTTGATTGGGATTGTATTGAATACATAGATTAAGTTAAAAGAACTGTTATTTCAATAAGATTGAGCCCTCCTATCCATGAACCTGAAATATTTCTGTTTACTTAGATCTTCGATTTCTGCTGGGCACAGTGGCACACACCTGTTATCCCAGCAGCTCAGAAGACTGAGGCAGGAGGATTGCAAATTCAAAGCCAGCTTCAGCAACATAATGAGGCTCTAAACAATTTAATGAGACCCTGTCTCAAAATAAAAAAATAAAAAAGGACTGGGGATGTGGCTCAATGGTTAAGCACCCCTGGGTTCAATCCCTGGTACCAAAAGAAAAAAAGAAAAGTTCTTCGATTTCTTTCTTTGGAGTTCTGGAGGCTTCTTCTTATAGATACTATACATATTTTGTTAGATCAGATTTATATCTAATTACAGTCAAATACCACATAACAATGTTTCAGTCAATGATAGATAGCATCTATGATGGTGGTCCCATAAGATTTTATTGCCTAGTGATGTCACAGTCATTTTAGTTTGTGCAAAAAATACATCCTATGCTGTTCTTCTAATGACAAAATAATTTAGCAATGCATTTATTAGAACATAGCCCATGTTTAAGTGACATGTGATTGTATTTCACTGTCTAATGTGCTAGGAATGTACACACACACACACACAAAAAAAAAAAAACCACACACATACACATTTAGTTGGAGCCATGGTGGTATATGGCTATAGTCCCAGCTATTCAGGAGGCTGAGGCAGGAAGAACACTTGAGCCCAGGAGTTCCAGGCCAGTTTATGCAATGTATCAAGACCACATTTCAAAACAAAACAAAGCAAAAATATATACATACACTTAATTTTTTTTAACAGTAGAGCTAATGTAAATGGTATTGTGCCTCTTGAAGACCATTTCAAACAGCATCTTAACTCAAGAAGTACAAAATCAATAGGATGCATAATTCAGTTGCATTGATAAGAACACAAACAACTATGATCAAATTCTCACAAATGTAGGCAAAATATACAATGTTTACAAGACACAATCCATTGTATGATATATCCTCATGTCAGAGGTATTAAAATGTACAAAAATGCATGATATGGTTAACATTTAAGGAATCAATACTGGCACTGACTCAATCTGATGGCATCCTTGTAACCAAGTGTAGGTCCAAAATAACTAACACATTTCCCATTTTTTATTGTCAGTTTACATCCTATATGAAAGCAAATCTAATTGTGTCTTTCAACCTGCCACACAGTTTATGGATTGCCTCTGTACATTAGTTAGGATGTAACTTTGGCTGCTTATAACAGATACCCAAATTAACAACATCTCAAATAAGATAGGAGTTTATTTCTTGCTCACAAAACAGTAAAGAGGCAAGTGGACCACAGTTATAACAATGCTTGTGTTCCTCAAGGTCATTCAGGTATCCAGGTGTTCTTTCACCATCTCCAGAGGCTCCCTTCATCCACATGGTTCAAAAGGCTCAACTTCACACCTGTATTCTAGCCAAGAAGAAGGAAAATGTGAAGGCCTGCTTAATTCCTAGAGTGTAGCACCAAAGTCGAACACACCATTTCTACCCCTTCCTGTAGACCACAACTGTGGTCACAAAGCCCCAGTTAGCTGCATGGGAATCTGGCAAATATAATCTTTAGCCAAACAGTCATGTGCCTAGCTAAAAAGTCTATATCACTACATAAAAACAAAAGAATGGAGCTGGGTGTGGTGGCATGCACTTGTAGACCCAACTACTGGGAGGCTGGGGCAGGGGCATCCCTAGAGCTCAGGAGTTCAAGGTCAGACTGGGCAACACAGCCAGACCCCCATCTCGAAACAAAGAAACATAAGAATGGTGCTGACTCACCACCTCTGTCATATACTGGGGCAGGTATGTGGTCTACTCAGCTATGACCAGGGATATAGGATCATGAATTTTAGATAGATTCCCTGGGAAGACACATTTATTGTGCCTCCCCACTATCCATTCCATACTTCTTCCTTCCTAATAGTTCCCCTAATTTCCTATCTTAGTGGTGAAGAATTCCTCCTGCTGTAGAGTGGTCCCTGAGTGACTTATGTCAATTAGCATGTTGACTTCAGCATGTTACCTGTTCACAGTGCTGGGTCAGAGACAGGCACTGAATCTGAACCAAGCAAAGGAGAAGTTTTCTGGGCAACAGAAAAAACTCCCTTTGTCTTTAGAGAAAGCCAAGAAGAAATTCCCTGGCTGCTGGTGGTGTAATGTGATGACACTTTGAATTTCTGGATCAGACTGCAGTCATGTTAGATCTACCTTTAGATGTTTTGATTACCCAAACCAGTAAGTTCCCCTTTTGTTTCAGTGTGGGGTTGTTTGGTTTTTTGTTTGTTTTTAGGACTGAATTGAATCCCTCTGGGGCTTCTCACATGCTAGGAAAGCACTTTACCACCCAACCCAACAGAGAGATGGGTTTCCTGTTACGTGGTAGTTTCTTAAAATAGACTCAGGTCATGGCAGGCAAGAAATGATTGACATCTGGACACTCTTAATATCATTTTTTAGAATTGAGATTATATATTCTGTCTTTAAAAGAACTTTTTGAGGGAAACATATCCAAGTCTGCAACCAGATTTATATAAATGATTTAGACTTCCCCATTTGGGAGTTTTGATTTTACTTCATCTCCTGGTGAGTTAAAATAATTTCCCACAAAAGGAGAAGGAGATACAGTGATATTTCCAAATCCAGACATTCTCAGAAATGCAGTTCTGTTGTCCTTTACGCAAAGAGCCACATGATCATATGACGCTAGGCATAAATTTGGACATGTACATACTAATTGAGTCATGACTTTTTTGTTTTTGACATAGCTATAGATAACACTCCTTGGTCTTGTGACATTTGGCATTACAGAGAAATCTCTGGTCAGACCAACTTTTGTCTTTTTTTGTTGTTGTTTTTATTGTACTGAAGGTTGAAACTAGGGGTACTTTACTACTGAGTTATATCCCTAGCCCTTTTATTTATTTTAAAAATTTTATTTATTAACTTATTTTGTGGTACTGAAGATCAAACCCAGGGCCTCATGTATGCTTGGCAAGTGCTCTAACACTGAGCTATGTCCTCTGGTCCATTTTATTTTTTATATTGAGACAGGGTCTTGCTAAATTGTTGAGGCTGGCCTCAAATTTGTAAACCTCCTGCCTCAGCTTCCCAAGTAGCTGGACTACAAGTGTGCACCACCACACCTAGTTTAGTAGCACCTTTTCATCTTAGTCATTCTTTCTGGCTCTTACTGGAAGAATCCTAATGATGTCATTGAAAACCTTCCTGAAAATTTTCCAAATACCACAGTAAATATTTTTTCAGAGATCTGTCTCTTCCTTTCAGTCTTTGGGATGATGTGCTCTCCCCTTGTTTTGAAGAAAAACTTTCAGACCTCCTATAATGTCTTGAAACATTATTCACATTATTTCATCCATCCAGAGTTGCATAAAAATAATACAATGAGTACGTGTGGACCATCCTGCCAAACAAAATTAATTTTTTTTCTCTCATTACTTGTCCTCAAAAGAAGTACCAACTTGGGCTGGGGGATATGGCTCAGTGGTAGAGGGCTTGCCTAATATGTATGAGACCCTGACTTTAAGGACCCTTGTCCTACCATATTGCCAGGTATGGTGATGCACATCTGAAATCCCAGCAACTTGGGAAGGAGGCTGAGACAGGAGGATTGCAAGTTTGAGACCTCAGCAACTTAGTGAGGCTTTAAGCAACTTTAGAAGACCTTGATCTCAAAAAAAAATTTTTTTTAAGTTCTTGGGGGGGGGGGACAAAAAGCTCAGTGGTTAAGTGGTCCTACACTTCAATCATCAACTCAAAAAAAATACATAAAAAAGTACCTCTCTCAGACTCATTAGTGATCAACTTGTGTGTTGATTGCAAATAAGTTGCCTGCTCATGGCCCACTCTTAGTCCATCAGGTCCAAAGGCCGAATCCCCTTTTCAGGTCTATATTGGGAAAGCCCACTATTCAGGACAGGACAGTTGCTCTAGTAGTTCGACCTTAGTTCTGGTGACCCTGCTCTACCTTCAGCATCATCACTACCACCCGCTGCCCCAGACCCAGATTCTCCATCTCTGCCTCCCGGTCCTCAAGCTCCTTCCTCCCGCACTCTTCCTGAATGGCACCTCTCTACTCAATTCTCTTGCTGCACCTTCTGATCATTTGTGGTTTCTGTTGCCTCATGGCTTCTTCTCACTGCCTTCCTTCATACATTTTTCAGTTTGGGGGACTCCCTCTTCTCTGTCTCTCTCAGGTTGTCTCACAGACATATTTCCCATGAGTGAAGATCCATTTAGTTAGTTAGACCATAATAGGGTCTGCTTGAGGACAAGTAATGAGAGAAAAAATTAATTGCATTTGGCAGGATGGTCCACACGTACTCGTGATCATGCAGACAGGGTACCTCTGTTCAGCAGGGCTCTCACCTTCAGCAATCTCATAAGTCTCTGGCTACATGCTTGCCTGTCTGTGGATCAGCTATTAGTTTGTGATGCAGTCAGCTGTGGCCTGTATAATCAGGTTTGTGCTAGGCAGCTATTGCTGTATAAAGAAAACTCCCAGGTCTTAGTAGCATACAAATATAAGCATTTATTTCACTTACCTGTGCATGGATTGGTTGGAGGTGGGCTGATCTTGGCTGGGATCCAACCTGGACCTTTCCTTGAATCTTGCACTTTGTTTTTATCAGTGGGTTAACTCAGGTATGTTCTTCTCATGGCCATGATAGTGGCAAGTGGCAACACATAATACCTCTTCAGGCCTAGGCTCAAAACCAGTATCTTGTTGATTATGCCTACTCTACTTTCTGCCCATATGGTGGGAGGTATATTCTTCCTCTTTCTGAGTTGACAGTGGGCAGGGGAACAACTAAATTTTTTAGCAAAGGACATGGATACAGGGAAGTTGGAGGACTTGCAATGAACAGTTCCATTTTTACTATAGATCACATGATCATATGGCTCTAGGCATGGTGAAACATCTGTATAGAACCCCTCAAAGGAGGCTGTGGAATGAGAGTCTGAAGTTTCTCAGGGAGAGGCAAGTTAAAGGATACTGTTTGCAATATTTAAAAGTAACCACTGGGGCTGGGGATATAGCTCCGTAGTAGAGCACTTACCTAGCTGGGTTTAATCCTCAGCAACACACACACACACACACACATATACACATACACACACATACACATACACACACTCACAAGAGATAATAATAATAAATAAAAATAACTGCTATTCAGATTTTAAATAGGTCTTCTAAAACACAGGAGAAAGTAAAAACTTTAAAGAAATAGAACAGAAGATATCAGAAGCAGCATGGAAATATTTTAAAAGCATTAAACGAGCCAACATAAGCAAATCCAAATATCAGTTACCACAATAATTGCCTATGAGTCAGAGGCAACCTGTTGGGGAAAGTTCAAAGTATTTTCTTTTTTCAGGCGTCCTCTCATTCAAGAGGACAATTCTTCATAGCTTTTCCCCCCACCCAGCTTCTCTGTCTTACAAACAGCAAGGATTCCCCTTAGATTCTGGTGTACAGGTTAGCAGTAAGTTTCTCCACCATTCATGTCTCTCTAGTGGTTTGAGTGGGCCTTTGGGAGAAGCTATATCAAAAGTCCCCAACTGGCTCCCACTTTCCTTGTGGTACCGCTTTTTAATGCATGCCCTATGAAGTTCTGTGGTGCTTAATGCTATGCTCATTTTTTCCATGGGCACTACCATTTCCTACTTAGGTGTAGGCTAATTCTGTGGGGGCTGCACATTCCTATTTGTGTCTGAGACTAAGCTGGGTCTCGGTCCTAAGCTGAGAATCCCCATATGTCTACCACAGGCCTGAATGAATCCAAGGTTTGATGAATTAAATCTCTGTATCAAAAACTATTCTTTACATTGTAGCTGACATAAACACAACCCAAACCGGTTCATATCATCAAAAGGTTCCAAGGACTGCCAGGCACAGTGGCTCACGCCTATAATTCCAGTGGCTCAGGCATGAGGATGGTGAGTTCAAAGTCAGCCTTTGCAACTTAGCTAGGCTATAAGCAACTCGGGAAGATGCTATCTCTAAATAAAATACAAAAAAGGGGGGGCGGGCTGGGGTTGTGGCTCAGCGGTAGAGCGCTCGTTTTGCAAGTGTGAGACCCTGGGTTCTATCCTCAGCACCACATAAAAATAAATAAACAAAATAAAGATATTATGTTCATGTATAACTAAAAAAAAAAAAGGACTAGAGATGTGGTTCAGTGGTTGAGCACCCCTTAGTTCAATCCCCAGTACAAAAAGAAAAAAGGAAAAAAAATGGTTTCAAGGAGTGATCAGGCTTCAGACATGGCTGGTCTGCAGATTCAAATGAAGTAATTACACCTCACTCTACCTCTCAATTGTTCTCTCCTCTGGATTGATTTCCTGTGCAAACAGGCAGGCCCTTCCTCATGGTGAAAACAGGCCACCAGCAACCTTAGTGCCTCAAAAAAAACACAACAACAACAACAAAAAAAACAATTTCTTTGAACACCACCACAAATAAATTTAAAGATGGATTCTTCACAGAACTGGCTTGGATTGTACAGCAATCATTGAGTCAAACGTTGAGGCCAGAGGATGGAATGTTCTAATGTGATGGCAAAACCAGACCTGGTTGTGAAATGAGATTATGAAAACATTACGGTCAGAAACCAATGCCTGGGGAAAGGGTCAGTTCCTCTCCCCTCTCTCAGCATTTCTCCAGGAAGCCTAATTAACCAGGGGCCAAAACCTTTTGGATTGTAAATAATTGTCCTGGAAGTCCTACTACTTCCTCTTGAAATATAGCAGATACCTGTGAAAAGAGCCATTTCTTCTAATCTGTTTCTGTAACCATGCTTGATGTTAGAGACCCTGTACACGCCTTCAGCCACATAGATTAGGAATTTTTTGTTTTTTGTTTTTGTTTTAAGAGAGAGAGAGAGAGAGAGAGAGAGAGAGAATTTTTTTAATACTTATTTTTTAGTTTTTGGTGGACACAACATCTTTATTTTATTTTTATGTGGTGCTGAGGATCGAACCCAGTACCCCGTGCGTGCCAGGCGAGCACACTACCGCTTGAGCCACATCCCCAGCCCCAAGGAATGTTTTTTAAAAGAGGAAAAAAGTCCCAAAGATAGGAGGGGTCTAAAATGATGCCGAATAACCAGAATAATAATGTTGTTTAAAAAAAAAAAAAAACTGTGGATCAAAACAAAAACAAAAAACCTGTGGACCAGGGCTCAGAATTTGTTTTCCTCTGGGTGCACTGGCGTAAAAAAAAAAGTTTGGAGTTCTCCTTGACTCCCAGTGCTGCTTGCTGCTTCTCCATCAGTCTGTTTCCTGCAACACTAACAAATCAGGCCTCAATATCAAGTTCACCTGAGAAATAGGTAGTAGTCGCAAAAGGAGACGGGATCAAAAAACAAATGTAAAAAATATGAAATAAAAAGACAACTGAAGCCTATCATCTTTTTCATTTCTTTCTAGGAGGAACACTGACCGTGTGACAGATGGAAATGATGAGGCTACTGTACACCTTCTTGTGCTGCCTAGTTTACAAAATACCTCCCTTGTCCTAAGGAATCCTTACAGCCTGCTCAGGAGAAAAGTGGTATATCACTCTACCCTTTATAGAGATGAGGCAATTGTGACTTAAAGACATGAGATGGCTTGGTCAAGTCTTCAAACAGGTTAAGGAATCAAAGAAAGGACTATGGAGAGGTGTGCTCAGAAATAGAAGAAACTGATGCCAGGCAACTTCCAAAGGTGTGACTACTTCCCCCAACTGCTCCATCACTGCCTTCTCCCCGTCATCTCACCAGCTGCAGCCCCAAAGCCTCCACCACCTCGGGGCCTCTCTCCCTTATCATCCTAATCCTGCCAGTTTCTACCACACCTCTTCTCTGACCTTTGCTCACGCTCCAGCCTGTTTTCCTTTGGACCCAGGAACCTCCGGCTCACTTTCACTCACTGCCCGCCATGT
This sequence comes from Marmota marmota marmota, assembly GCF_001458135.2. NCBI lineage: Eukaryota > Metazoa > Chordata > Mammalia > Rodentia > Sciuridae > Marmota > Marmota marmota. The sequence goes on from NW_025999899.1 coordinate 234,409, forward strand.
GCACGGGGAAGTGTTCCCGCTGTGTGGGGCTCTCTCTAATATCTCTTTCCCTAGTCTGTATTGTGGCCAATGCTCTCCTATTGGTGCCTGATGGGAAGACCTGGAGCACTAACCAACTCAGCTTGCAAGTCTTGCTCATGGCCGGCTTCATCGGCGGGGGATTGATGGTGAGAATAAAGCATAAGCCAGTGGCCAGGGGCCTGGGCACCACTGTAAGGGGTTCTGAGTGGGAATCAAGGGGAGAGGAAAAAGGATGGTGCTTCAGAGGGGATGGCAAGTGCTTGGTGGGGACAAGGAATGTGCCCAGTCCTTCCCCTACACACTCAGCACTCTGTAGATAGCCCTAGAGGAGCCCCCAAAGACCTGAGCTAAATGCCTGAAGGGAATGGGAAGGCAGGGAGGGGAGACTCAAGTCTCTAAAGAGCTTCCCTTCTGGGTCAAACATGTCCCACCTGACCCTCCCAGCCTCTGCGGCTGAGCAGATGTTGGGGACCTCTCACTACAAGGGTAGAACAAGAAGGAGCAGCTAGTTGTGTGGGAGGTTATCAGGACAGGGTAATAATAGGTATGAGGGGTACAGCAAAAAGGTCTGGAGTCAGGCAGTGATGTCACCCATCAGTCACAATACCTATCAGCTCAGTGTTGCCCTTCCCTCCTCCACATCCACTCTCTCTCAGCCCACATTCTGGATGCCCACTCTGTGCTGGGTACTAAGGGTAAACTCAGAAGCAGGTCAGTAGGGCAGAGAAGTTGCCCCCAAGGCTTCCTGGAGATGAGGACCTGCAGGGAGAAGTGGAGGAAGAGGGGACACAGATTTCCTGGATCTACTCCTCTCTTTCCTCATTTAGAGGAAGTTTTAGATGGTCAACTAGTGTCATATTTTTGTGGGGTAAAGATGAGACATCTACCCAGCATAGGTTCCCTCTTTTCAGGACAGCTGACTGACAACTTTCTCTAGAAGGGGTCTCACCTCATCCCTTTTCCAGGTCACACCTCTATTAGCTAAGTGGGATACCTCTCCTTTACCTAGCAACTCCCTCTTACCTTCTGAGGTCTCTTCTACTCCCCATCTGTTGCATGGATTTATGGCTGATGGACTCTACTCCAGCTCTCTGACCTGAACTTTCTCTGAGATGTCACACTCCCCCAGGTCTACATACTTGCTCAGTGTCACATCATGTCCCTTCTCCACCTAAACTACCCCCCACTTTTCCACCCAGCCTAACTACTCTTCTTCAGGGGTGATCTCCAAGGATGTGCTTCCAATAGTCTCATTCACAGCTGCCCTGGGTTGTTGGAAGGAAGGAAGGAAGGAAGGGAGGGAGGGAGGGAGGGAGGGAGGAAAAGCAAGCTATCATAAAGAGTTCCTAGGGAAGAAGTTGGGGATTTCTGTGTTTTGCTTTTCTTTTTTGGGGGGGTGGGGGAGCATGCACTGGGAATAAGTTACTCCCAGGAAGTACCACATGATGCCACAGGGACACAGACAAGATCCCTACTCCCCTTGAAGCTTCTGTTCCTTTGTGGGTCAGATGGTATGAAGGAAGCAAGACCAGAAGCCCCATGAGAGCAAGGGCTGCCTGTTCTGTTGGTTGCTGTGTGCCTGGTGCCTAGACCAGTGCCTTCACCTAACAGGAACTGTGTTAATAGTCACTGAATGAAGGAAGTAGTCTGCAAGATGATTTCAGACAGGAGTGGGTGCCATCAAAAATAAAAATACATAGGGCTGGAGGTGTAGCTCAGAGGTAGAGCACTTACTTAGCATGTGTGAGTCACTGGGTTTGATCCCCAGCACTACTGCAAAGAAGAGAGAGCAAGACAGAGGGAGGGAGTCAGAGAGGGAGAGAAAATACACACATACACACACAGAGAGAGAAACAGAGAGGAGACCACAAGCTAACAGGCATGGAAGACATGCCTATAATACCACTTACTCAGAAGGAAGGTAATGCCAGGTGCAGTGACATATGCCTGTAATCCCAGATACTCAGGAGGCTGAGGCAGGAGGATCACAAGTTTGAGACCAACCTGGGCAATAAAAAAATTTAAAAAGGACTGGGATAAACCTCAGTGGAGAGTATCATTGGGTACAATTGCCAGTACCACAAGAAAAGAGAGAGAGAGAGAGAGAAGAAGAAGAAGAAGAAGAAGAAGAAGAAGAAGAAGAAGAAGAAGAAGAAGGAGAAGAAGAAGAAGAAATCATAAGTTTGAGTCCATCCTGGAAAAGGTATGAGGTATGTACCCCTCATACCTATTATTACCCTGCCCTGATATATATGGTAGAATATATATATATATATATATATATATATATATATATATATATATANNAAGGAAGGAAGGAAGGAAGGAAGGAAGGAAGGAAGGAAGGAAGGAAGGAAGGAAGGAAGGAAGGAAAAGCAAGTTACATTAAGAGCTCCTAGGGAAGAAGTTGGGGATTTTTGTTTTGGGTGATTTTTGCGGGGGGGGCGGTTATTTGTGGGGGACCCACAATCACTGGGGATTGAACTCAGGGGTTGTGAATGCTAAGTACATGCCCTACATCCCCAACCCCAGCTCAGTGAATTTTTACTAAGCGGACATATTCACATACCCAGCACCCAGATCAAAAAACTGTTAATTCACGCACCTATAGTCCCAGCTACCCAGGAGGCTAAAACAGGAGGATCTTGAGGCTGAGACTAGGAGTTCCAGGTCAACTTGGATAAAATGGCAAAACCCCATTTCATAAAACAAGTGAGTAAAAAAATACAGGTCATTATTACCAGAATCCTTCACATGCCTCTCACCAGGTACTACCCCCACCAACAAGGGTAACCATTATTCTGTCTTCTAACCCCAGAAACTACTTTGACCTCTTCAGTAATATATTTGAAATGAAATCATACACTATGTGTTCTTTTGTGTCTGGCTTCTTTAGCATAATATTTGTGAGAGCCATCTATGTTACTTTGTGTAGCTCTAGTTTTTAATTTCTTATGCATTCTGTCATGTGAACATACTTCAATTTAAATTACACTCTACTGTTGGTGGACATTTGGACAGTTCCCAGTTTGGGTTTTTTGCAAATAATGTTGCTATCATCTGTCCTGTAAGTGCCTTAGGTGAACATATGTGTTTATTTCCATTGTTACTCTTAGAAGTAACACTGCTGACTCTTAAGGTTTGCAAATAGCCAGTGCTAACACTGGCAAATAGTTTGCTGGAGTTTTTGTATCAATTCATTCCTATCAGCACAGTGTGAGAGTTCTAGTTGCTCCACACCCCACTGGATTGAAGTAGATCCCTCTGGCATTAGTGTGGAGAATGGACAGCGGGAGCTTAGCCATAGATGCAGAAAGATGACTAATGTCATGGAGGGATGATAGTATCTTGAAATAGGCCAGTGGCCATGGTAATAGAGAAAAGTGAGCAGATTTGAGCTATAAATAGTGTTGCCTCCTGAATTTATGATGACAGTTCTCTTTTTATGAAGACAATTAGACGGCAGAGAACAAGAGAGGGAAGTTTAGACCACCAAAGGAAGCGAATACTTTAACCAAAAGTAATATTCTCAAACAGGTGGGTCATTTGAAATGGGTAAATCTGGGTTGGGGCTGTAACTCAGTGGTAGAGCACTTGCCTAGCATGACAATGCCCTGGATTCGATTTCCAGAAAACACACACACACACACACACACACACACATTAGTAAAACCAGAGACAATTCTAGGTATCTTTGGATCCTGGAAACTCCCAGTAATTGATATCACCAGAGAGGGTAAGAAATGGGGGTTAGCACTGGCCCTGGATCTGCCAGGACATAGGAGGAGGGTGCTGGTGAGAAATTTGGTTCTACTCATCATTGCAAATAATCAATGCATTGGTGCTTCTCTGTGGTTGCTGTGAATGATAAAACAGAACTAAAATTCTCAGCCCCTTCCCTGCAAAAGAACAAAACGCTGCCTTGTATGGTGTATGCCAGACAAAACCAACAGGAAGGAAGGATCAAAACAGCCGATGAATTCCAGGGATGGGAGATGAACAAAGTACCTGACCTGGGCTATGAAGACAATGACAAGGCTAAAGGCAGAGTGAGGAGCCTCAAAGGACTTGCTGGGATTCAGTATTGATAGGATCCTCTGTGAAGGACTTGAGCAGAAAGAAAACCAACTGAAGAAGTCCCTGCTCCTGGCGATCAAACCCAGGAGCCCTTTCCCACTGAGCTACAACTCCAGCCCTTTATTTTCTATTTTGAGATAGGGTCTCCATAAGTTGCCATGGCTGGCCTTGAACTTGCACCCACCTGCCTCAGCCTCCTGACCTACTGGTTTACAAGTGTGCACCACCCCACCCTGGCAAAATCAAGTTTAATCTGGTGGTGCATGAAAGATGAAGTGTGCAACAGCATGGGGCAAGAGCTATGGGAATTTAGTAGGGAGGCCGAGAACATCTTCCTCATGGAACCTGATTAGGAACTGAATGGGGGAGAAGGACAAAGGACTGATAGATTCAGGAGCCATTGAAGGAAAACTCAAGAAGACTTGAGGTCTGGCTGGATGCAGAAGGATTAAAGTTTTCCATCATAGGTGACCTGATGGATGATATTTTTCAATCATGAGGATGAGGAAATCAAAGGAAGATTTATTTGGAAAATACTTTGAGGTCACCTGTGAGACTGAATCTGAGCTAAAACCAAGACATTTGAGTGAACTCAGACAGTTGGGTTTGTATCTCCAGGCATGTGGAGGTGACTATTGGCAGAGGGAGTAGCTGATTCCCTGGGAGGGGATGGACTTTGTGAGAAAAGTCACAGGAAGGAAAAAGATCAGGGGCTGGATCTTAGGAAATCCCACAACCCACATCACAGCATTTGTGAACACACTCTACCATATCCTAGCTCACCAGACCCTCCAACACTACTACCTCTTCCCACTACTGAAGGCATTTATAGCTAAGGAGCATTTACTCTAAAGCAGTCTTGACACCAGGCCCACCAGTTATCTCATTCAATCCTAAGCACAACACTGTGAGTGAGGTAGGTTTACAAATTCATTTTACATTGGACAAAATTGAGATCCAAAGAAACTAATCAGTTCACGAGTGTGAGATAATGTGTGCCTGGCCCTCAACCCAGGGCCTCCTGATTCCCATTAAGAAAGGCAACTACTATGTGCCAAGATTTATGGGAACTGTTTAATATTGAACCCAACCCTCAAGGAAGCTACAATATGGACAGAGTAAGATAGGCATATAAATAAGGTTTTGTTAAGATAGGCACGCTCCAGGACAGGTAGAGATAAGATCTTCCTATAGTCCAAAGGGTTGAGGACACCATAGGCAGCTTCCATAGGAGGTGAAGATCTTGAGGATCTGGGCTGGGGTGGAGGTTTCACACTATCACACTGATCCTTGTCCCACAGGTGCTGTGTCCAGGAATCGCTGCGGTTCGGGCAGGGGGCAAGGGCTGTTGTGGAACAGGCTGCTGCGGAAATCGCTGCAGGGTGAGATCTAAATTAAAAAGAGAATTGGGCCATGTGTGGTGGTGCACATCTGTAATCCCAGTGACTCTGGAGAATGAGGCAGGAGGATCTCAAGTTTGAGGACAGCCTCAGCAATTTAGCTGGATTCTGTCTCTTCAATAAGAAATAAGAAGGGCTGGGGATGTAGCTCAGTGGTAGAGTACTCCTGATTTCAATCCCCAGTACCCCTTCTCCTTGCAAGAAAAATGAAGGATTTAGGATTAGTTCTCTCTCACAGGGCCACAGCATCCTCTGTAGAATTCCTCACCCTCATGAATTTCTGCTAGCCCTTAGTTTTGCCTAACTCCAAGTCCTGGGTTTTTAGGAAAATGTATTTTCAAGCATTCTTTTATAGGACTGCATCCCCAGCTCTGGGAATCTCTTTTTAACCTGGCTCCAGAGGAATTTGGCCATGGGAGAGGGGTGACAGAGCTAGGCACGGTGGGGCCACGAGTGCGGACGGGGCGGCCCTATTCAGCCCACCTTCCACACCCGGTCCAGATGCTGCGTTCTATCTTCTCCTCGGCCATTGGAATGCTTGGTGCCATCTACTGCCTTGGCGTTTCAGGAGCCGGCCTCCAAACTGGACCCAAATGCTTAGTGGATGACAAGTGGGACTACCATTTCCAAGAAACCGGGTAAGGCTTAGCTTGTGTTCGTGACCCCCAGTCTCTGCATTTCGCCTTTCCCATGCCCTCCCCAGGTGGGCAGGGAAACCTGGGTGCCACCGAGCTTCTGATTTCCCTCCACATGGGTCTAATTAACCCTTTGCAAATCCCAATGGGCGCGTGTACGGGGATGGGGGTGGGGGAGGGGGAAGGAGGGGGCGCCACGTTATCTTCTTTACTCGCTTGACCCCACCTGTCCACAGAGGCGCTTACTTGTTCAACCGTACTCAATGGTATTTGTGCGAGGAGCCACCCAACGTGGTTCTCTGGAATTTGTCGCTTTTCTCGTTGCTGGTGGTTGTCTCGTGTCTGGAGATCGTGCTGTGTGGCATACAGCTGGTGAACGCTACTGTTGGTGTCATTTGTGGCGATTGCAGGAAAAAGGTGAGACAGCGTGAGGTGGAGTTGTGGAGGGTCCGGCTTGCTCTTGGCTACGTCCTCACTCACTTTCTCTTTTCCGCAGAGCTCAGCTCACTGAGACTCCACTGATCGCCTGGTTGTACTTACATGCTCCTGGACCCCTGCCTGGCCCCCACAGTCCCTGGCTTGCCTAGAATAAATGGTTTTGAGTCCAACCCCAATCCTCCCTGCTCAGATAATGCCCTAAGCAAGCAGGAGTGTGTGAGAGTCTCCGAGGATGGTGTTCTCCTGACCCTGTTTGCAGCCCCACCCCCCACCCACACACAAACCTGTTATTTTTTTTTTTTTTCACAGTTACTGAGCTATTAAGTTGTGCAGGAAATACAGTGGTAAAGGAGACGGATGATTTCTGTGCTCTCAAAAAACTTGACATTCCAGGGGTGGAAAATGAAATTTTTAAAAGAAAAGGATTATTTCCATTGCATGGTTACTACATTTTATTTGCTAATTTTATTATTGATTTATTTTCACTACTGGAGATTATTGAACCCAGGGCCTCACACATGCCGTGCAAGTGCTTTACCACACTATTGAGCTACATACACCCCCATCCCTTTTTGTTTAATTTTGAGACAAGGACTCACTAAATTGCCAGGCTGGCTCAAACTGGCGATCCTCCTACCTCAGCCTCCAAGTTGCTGGGACACAGTATGCATCAATCACCAGACCTACTTTACCAGCACCTTTTCATCTCAGCCATTCTTTCTGGCTCTTATTTGCAGAATCCTAGTGATGTCGCTGAAAACCTTCCTGAAAAATTCTTCCAAATCCCACAGTAAATATTTCTTCAGAGATCTGTCTCTTTCTTTTAGTCTTTGGGATGATGTGTTTTCCCCTTCTTTTGAAAAAAAATTTCAGAACTCCTATAATGTTTTGAAACATTATTAACATTTCATTCACACTGAGTTGCATAAAAATAATATTATGAGTACCTGTGGACCACCATCCCCACACACGAATAACTTTTTTTCTCTTTACTTGTCCTCAAAAGGGGTACCATCTTGGGCTGGGGATGTGACTCAGTGGTAGAGTGTTTGCCTAGTATGAGTGAGACCTGGCTTGGAGGACCCTTGTCCTCAGACAAAGTACCATCTTGCCAGGTGCAGTGACATATGCCTGTAATGCCAGAAACTTCAGAGAGAGGCTGAAACAGAAGACTGCAAGATTGAGACCAAACTCAGCAACTTAATGAGGTCCTAAGCAACTTAACAAGGTCCCGTATCAGTTAAAAAGGTCTGGGAATATGGCTCAGTGGTTAAGTGGCCCTAGGTTCAAGCCTCAAATCCAAAAAAAGAGAAGTCTCATCTTTTACAGTCACTAGTGATCAACTTGAAGACAAATGTGTGACCTGCTCAGGGCCCACTCTTCAGTTCTACATTGGGAAGGCCCACTATTCAGGACAGGACAGTTGCTCTTGTAGTTCAACATTAGTTCTGGTGACCCTGCTCTATCTCTCATCATTTTCACCTCCCACCCACACACCCCAGGACCCAGATTCTCCATCTCTGCCTCCCAGTCCACATGCTCCTTCCTCCTGCGCTCTTCCTGAATGGCACCTCTCTATTCAATTCTCCTGTTGCACTTTCTGATCATTTGCGATTCCACTGCCTTGTGGCATTTACTCACTGCCTTCCTTCATACATTTGTTAGTTTGGGGACTCCTTCTCTAATGTCTCTCTCAGGTTGCCTCACAGACATATTTCCCATGAATGAAGATCCAGTTAATTGCTGAGTGATCATGCAGACAGTTACTTCTGTTCAGCAGGGCTCTCCCCTTCAGCAATCTCCTAAGTCTCTGGCAACATGCTTGCCTGACTGCATATCAGCTACTAGTTTGTGACTCAGTCAGCTGTGGCCTGCATAATAGGGTCTATGCTAGGCAGCTATTGCTGTGTAAGGAAAACTCCTACACAGTCTTAGTAGCATACAAACACAAGCATTTATTTCACTTATCCGTGCATGGATTTGTTGGAGGTGGGTCGATCTTGGCTGAAATCCAACCTGGACCTCTTCATTGTATATTGCACCTTCTTTTTATCAATGAGTTAACTCAGGCATATTCTTCTTATGGCCATGATAGTGGGAAGTGACAGTACACAATATCTCTTTGGGCCTAGGCTCAGAACCAGTATCTTGTTGAGTATGCCCACTTTACATTCTGCCCACATAGTGGGAGTTGTATGCTACCTCTTTCTGAGTTGACAGTGGTCAGGGGGACAATTAAATAGCAAAGCAAAGGACATGGATACAGGGAGGTTTAAAGACTTACAATGAACAGTTCCATTTTTACTACAGATCACATGGTCATATGGCTCTAGGCATGGTGAAACATCTGTATAGAACCCCTCAAAGGAGGCTGTGGAATGAGAGTCTGAAGTTTCTCAGGGAGAGGCAAGTTAAAGGATACTGTTTGCAATATTTAAAAGTAACCACTGGGCTGGGGTTATAGCTCAGTAGTAGAGCACTTACCTGGCCCTGTGTTCAATGCCTAGCAACACACACACACACACACACAAATAATAATAATAATAATAATAATAATAATAATAATAACTGCTATCCAGATTTATTATACATAGAAGAATGTAAAAACTTTAAAGAAAAAGTACAGAAGATATCATAAGCAGCATGGAAATACTGTAAAAGCATTAAACAAGCCAACAGAATGAAAACCCAAGTATCAGTTTTCACAGTGATTGCCTGTGAGTCAGAAGCAACCCGTTGGGCAAAGTTCTAAGTATTTTCTTTTTTCCAGTCCCTTCTCACTCAAGAGGTCAAGTCTTCATAGCTTTTCCTCCATCCAGCTTCTCTGTCTCATAAACAGCAAGGATTCCCCTCAGATTCTGGCATTCGGTTTTAGTAGTAAGTTTTCTCCCTTATCCACATCTCTAGTGATTTGAGTGGGCTTTTGAGAGAAGCTATATTAGAGTTCCCTGACTGGCTACCACCTTCCGTGTGGTACCAATTTTAGTTGCATGCCTGTGAAGTCCAGCAATCTTTATGCTACCCTCATCTCTTCCATGGGCACTACCACATCCTACTTGGGTGTAAGCTAATTCTGCAGGGGGCTGAACACTCCTGTTTGTGCCTGACGCTAAGCTGGGTCTCTGTCCTAAACTTGAATCCCTGTAACTCTACCATAGACACTAATGAAGCCAGGGTTTAATGAATTAATCTCTGTATCAAAAACTATTCTTTACCCTGTAGCTGACAGAAACAAAATTCAAACCAATTCACAACAAAATTCAAACCAGTCCACATGCTCCTTCCTCCTGCACTCTTCCTGAATGGCACCTCTCTATTCAATTCTCCTGTTGCACTTTCTGATCATTTGTGATTCTACTGGGTTTATAAATGAATACATGACCAATGTAACTCCACATCATGTTGAACCACAAAAATGGGAAGTTATACTCCATGTATGTACAATATGTCAAATTACCCTCTACTGTCATGTATAACTAAAAAGAACAAATATAAAATTTTTAAAAAAGGTTCCAAGGAGTATATGGCACATGACTAGATTACCAGCAACTCAAGAAGATGAGGCAGGAAGATTGTGAGTTCAAGGTCAGTCTAAGCAATTTATGTATTCCCTAATCAATTCAGCAAGATCTTGTGTGTAAATAAAACACACACAAAAAAAGAGAAGAGATATGTGACTCAGTGGTTAAGATCTTCTGGGTTCAATCCCTAATACAAAAAGAAAAATGAGTGGATCCAAAAGAGTGGATCTGCAGATTCAAATGATATCATCACACCTCACTCTGTTTCTCAATTGTTCTTTCCTCTGGATTGACTTCCTGCTCAAACAGGCAGGCCCTATCTCATGGTGAAAACAGGCCACCAGCACCTCAGCACCTTGGAGGGGAAAAAATAAGAATTTCCTTGACCTCACAATGCTGAACAACAACAGCAACACAAATAAATTTTAAAAATGTATTCTTCATGGAACTGGCTTGGAGTGTACAATGATCACTGAGTCAAACATTAAGCCAGAGGATACAATGTTCTAACAAAACAGGCCTCAGTCTCAAGTCTACCCTGAGAAACACAAAAGAAGGGATCAACAAACAAATATTAAGAATATGATATCAAACCAGGCACTATGGTGCATACCTATAATCCCAGCACTTGGGGAGGTGAGGCAGGTGGATCATGAGTTAAAAATCAGCCTCAGCAACTTAGCAAGGCCCTAAGCAACTTAGTGAGAACTTATCTATAAAAAAAAATACAAAAAAAGGGCTGGGGATGTGCCCCAGTGGCTAAATGCCCCTGAGTTCAATCCCTGGTACAAAAAAAAAAAAAAAAAAAAAATAAAAAAAAA
>NW_025999899.1:245532-277162 GCF_001458135.2 Marmota marmota marmota
AAAAAAAAAAAAAAAAAAAGAATATAAAATAAAAAGAGAACTGAAGCCTGCTGTCACCTTTTTCATTTCTTTCTGGGAGGAACTCTCTCTGTGTGACAGATAGAAATGATGAGGCCGCTGTACATCTCCTCTGTGCTGCCTAGTTTACAGAATACTCTCCTTGTCCTATGGAAGCCTTACAACCAGCTCAGGAGGAACTCTACCCTTTATAGAGATGAGGCAATTGAGACTCAGAGACATGAAATGGCTTGGTCAAGTCTTTAAACAGATAAAGAATAAAAGGGGGACTATGGAGAGTGTGTTCAGAAAAGAGGATAAAGACACTGATACCAGGCAACTTGTAGTGTGTGACTAGCGCCCCTCCCTGTTCCATCACCTCACCAGCTGCAACCCCAAAGCCTCCACCACCTCCACCACCTCTACAGGGCCTCTCTCCCTTATCACCTTGATCCTGCCAGTTTCTACCACACCTCTTCTCTGACCTTTACTCATGCTCCAACTTGTTTTTTTCTGAACCCAAAAACCTCAAACTCACTTTCACTCACTGACTTGTCATGTGTGCCCACTGTGTGGGGCTCTCCCTAATACCTCTTTCCTTAGTCTGCATTGTAGAAAATGTCCTCCTATTGGTGCCTGATGGGAAGACCTGGAGCACTGACCAACTCAGCTTGCATGTCTTGCTCATGCCTGGTTTCATTGGGGGGGATTGATGGTGAGGAGTCTAGAGCACAGGCTGGTGACCTGCCTGGGCACCACTGTAAGGGGTTCTGAATGGGAAGGGAGGGGAGAGAGAAAAGTAGCCCTCCAGAGGAAATGGCAAGTGCTTGGTGGGGACTAGGAAAGTAACCAATCCTCCCCCTACACACTCAGAACTCTGGAGGCAGCCCTGCAGGAGCCCCCAAAGACCTGAGCTAAATGCCTGAAGGGAAGGGGAAGGCAGGGAGGGGAGGCTCAAGTCTCTAAAGAGCTTCCCTTCTGGGTCAAAGCATGTCCTACCTGACCCTCCCTGCCTCTGCAGCTGAGCAGATGTTGGGGACTCCTCACTACAAGGGTCCAAGCAGAGGGAGCAGCTGGTTGTGTGGGAGGTTATCAGGACAGGGTAATAATAGGCATGAGGGGTACAGCAAAAAGGTCTGGAGCCAGGCAGTGATGTCACCCATCAGTCACAATACCTATCAGCTCAGTGCTGCCCTTCCCTCCTCCACATCCACTCACTCTCAGCCCACATTCTGGATGCCCACTCTGTGCTGGGTGCTAAGAACAAACTCAGATGCAGGTCAGTAGGGCAGAGAAGTTACCCCCAAGGCTTCCTGGAGATGAGGATCTGCAGGGAGAAGTGGAGGAAGAGGGGACACAGATTTCCTGGATCTACTCCTCTCTTTCCTCATTTAGAGGAAGCTTTAGATGGTCAACTAGTGTCATATTTTTGTGGGGTAAAGATGAGACATCTACCCAGCATAGGTTTCCTCTTTTCAGGACAGATGACAGAACATTTTCTAGAAGGAGTCTCACCTCATCCCTTTTCCAGGTCACACCTCTATTAGCTAAGTGGGATACCTCTCCTTTACCTAGCAACTCCCTCTTACCTTCTGAGGTCTCTTCTACTCCCCATCTGTTGCATGGATTTATGGCTGATGGACTCTACTCCAGCTCTCTGACCTGAACTCTCTCTGAGATGTCACACTCCCACAAGGCTACACACTTGCTCAGTGTCACATCATGTCCCTTCCCCACCTAAACTACCCCCCACTTCTCCACCCAGCCTAACTACTCTTCTTCAGGGGTCATCTCCAAGGATTTGCTTTCAATATTCTCATTCATAGCTATCTTCCTCCACCTCCACACCTTGAGTCACTCCCAAGAAGTACCACATGATGCCACAGGGACACAGACAAGATCCCTACTCCCCTTGAAGCTTCTGTTCCTTTGTGGGTCAAATGGTATGAAAAAAGCAAGACCCAAAGCCCCATGAGAGCCAGGACTGCCTGTTCTGTTGGTTGCTGTGTACCTGGTGCCTAGATTAGTGCCTTCACCTAACAGGAACTGCATTAATAGTCATTGAGAGAATGAAGTAGTCTGCAAGATGATCAGACAGAAATGGGTGCCATCAAAAATAAAAATACATAGGGCTGGAGGTAAGCTCAGAGGTAGAACACTTACCTAGCATGTGTGAGACACTGGGTTTGATCCCCAGCACTACTGCAAAGAAAGAAAGAAAAAGCCAGGTATGCATGGTAGTACATGCTTGTAATTCTAGCAACTCAGGAGACTGAGACAGGAGAATCACAAGTTTGAGAACAACCTGAGCAATAAAAAATTAAAAGGGCTGTAGTATGCCTTAGTGGAGAAAACCCCAGGGTTGCTAGTACTGGCAGAGAGAGAGAGAGAGAGAGAGAGAGAAGAAAATCTAACACTGATTGAGATCAACTTGGGAAAATTAGAATACCTATAATTTGTATATATTAGAATATATATATGGAGAGAGAGAGAGAGAGAGAGAGAGAGAGACTGACTCACACTAATGATGTAGCTCAGTGGCAGAGTGCCCTGGATTGTTCAATACCTAGTACCACAATCAATCAATCAATCAATCAATCAATCATAAAGAGTTCTTAGGGCAGGATATTTGGGGATTTTTGTTTTTGTTTTTTGGTTCTGTGTGTTGTGTGTGTGTGTGTGTGTGTGTGCGCGTGCATGTGTACTGGGATTGACTCAGGGCCTTTTGAATGCCAACCACATGTCCTACTACTGAGCTACATCCCCAGCCCTTTATTTTTTTTTTAATATTTATTTTTTAGTTGTAGTTGGACACAATACCTTTATTCCATTCGTTTAGTTTTATGTGGTGCTGAGGATTGAACCCAGGGCCCCGCGCATGCTAAGCAAGCGCTCTACCGCTGAGCCACAATGCCAGCCCTTTATTTTTTATTTTGAGATAAGGTCTGTGGTGCCAAGCCTGGCCTTGAACTCAAGTCCTGCTGCCTCAGCCTCCTGACCCGCTGTCACAGATATGCTCCATTGCACCCTGGCAAGAATAAGTTTAATCTGGTGGTGGCATGTAGCATAAAGTGTGAAGTGGCATAGGGAAAGAGCTACAAGAAATTAGTAGGGAGGCTGAGAACATCTTCCACATGGAATGTAATTAGGAATTCAATGGGAGAAGAAAGAGAAAGGATTGATAGATTCAGGAGCCATTGAAGGAAAACTCAAGAAGACTTGAGGTCTAGTTCAGTGCAGAAGGACTAGAATTTCTCACCCTAGGTGACCTGGTGGGTGACATTTTTCAATTATAAGGATGAGGAAATCTAAGAGAGATAAATTTGGGAAATATTATGAGGTCATGTGATGTAGGCTGAATCTGAGTTACAACCTAGATATTTGTGTAAGTATATCCTTCAGGTAGTTGGATTTGGATCTCTAGGCATTTGCCAGTGACTATTGGCAGAGGCAATAGTTCCTGGGAGGGTAGACTTCCTTTGGGAAAAGTCACAGGAAGAAAAAAAATCGGGTTGGATCTAAGGAAATCTCACAATCCACATCACAGCATTTGTGAACATATTCTTTCACACTCCACTATGTCCTAGCTCACCAGACCTTCCAATACCACTCCTCTTCCCACTACTGAAGGCATTTATAGCTAAGGAGCATTTGCTGTAAATCCTAAGAACCACTCTCTGAGGTAGATTTTACAAACCCATTTTATACAGGACAAAACTGAGACCCAGAGAAAGCAATCAGTTCATTGAATGTGAAGTAATGTAGCCCTGGCCTTCAATCTAGGGCCTCCTGATTCCCATTCAGAAAAGCACCTACCATATGTCAAAGTTTATGGGGAATATTTAATAGTGAACCCAATCCTTAAGGAACCTGCAGTATGGACAGAGATAAGGTAGGCACATAAATAATGATAAATCGAGGGAGAACCCAACAATGCTCCAGGATAGGTAGATATAAGGTCTTCCTATAGTCCAAAGGGCTGACGACACCATAGGCAGCTTCCATAGGAGGTGAAGACCTTGAGGATCTGGGCTGGGGTGGAGGGTTCACACTATCAACTGACTCTTGTCCCACAGGTGCTGATCCCAGGGATTGTAGCGATTCTGGCAGCAGCTGGACATCTTTCCTGGGTGAGATCCAAATTAAGAGGAGATTCAGCCAGGCATGTGTGCTCACATGTAATTCCAGTGACTTGGGAGGTTGAGGCAGGAGGATCTCAAGTTCAAGGCCAGCCTCAGCAATTTAGCAGGATCTTCTCTCATTTATCAGAAATAAAAAGGGCTGTGGATCTATCTCAATGGTATATTAAATGGGTTCAATCCCCAGTGTACCCCCATAGCCCACCCCCACAAAAAAAGGAGAGAGAAATTGAGAATTGGGTCTCTGAACCAGTCTCTCACATGGCCATAGTGCCCTCTACAGAATTTTTAACCACCATGAGTCTCCACTGGCTCTTGGTTTTGCCTAATTCTAAGGCCCAGGTTTATTTATTTATTTTTAAATGTAGTCTCAGGCACTTTGTTACAGGACTGTGTCCCCAGTTCCAGAAATGTATTTTTAACTGGGCTGCAGAGGAGCTTTTCAAAGTCAGCCTATGAGTGGGGAGGGGCCACCCTATTCAGCCCACCTTCCACACCCCATCCAGGTGCTGCATTCTGTGTTCTCCTCAGCCCTTGGAATGCTTGGTTACCGCCCATGTCCTGCACAGGCTGTGGAAAGGGGGTTCCCTCTGGTGGAATGGGCTGGCGGGGAAATAAAGACTAAGAGAAATAAAATGGTGAAATAACCACAGAACACAGAAAGTAGTTTCAAAGCACAGGCAGGATAGGCAAGCTGACCAGACGGATCTAGCTTCTAATACACAAAGGAGCACATGTCTGCTTTATTTAATCAGAAGACATCAAAAAAATTCTATAGAATGTTCTTCACCAAAACAGGTAATAAGTGAGAGCAGGCAGGCTGCTCAGTTCCTAATGAGTTACACTCATCTCTGGTGCAAATGTGGGGGAACTTTCTAGCAGAGTGGAGGGGAAGGTCACATGCATTGGGTGGTCTGTCACGATGGGAGAGCCACGGGAAGATTCCAATGCTAGACCTATTCCCTCCCTGACTTCCATGCCAAGAGAAGCCCTCATGTATTTCACAGATGGCTTCCTATATACTCCCCTTTTTTACTTTGCAAATTTAAACTATGAGTTGTTGTTTTGGTTCCCAGATTCTTGTTCTGAGGGCACAACAATCTATTATTACAATACAAAAGAGAATTAGTAGCAAACATATCATTCCAATAATATACCATGCAGAATATTTCAGCATGTTTCCAGGATTAAAGCCATTCTGTACTTGAAGTATTTGATCACCTAGAGATGTAGGATCTATAAGATCAATTTTGCTTTTTTAAATATCCTGGATGTGATGATGTAATGCCATAAGATCCAGGCTATTATTATTGATAAGCCATATATGCATTAGATGCTTTTTAACTTTTTCCAATTCTACTGGGAAGCATTATATTTGGCTGCAGTGACACAGACATATTTATAGTCAGCATCACATTTAAGCCTTTCCTTAAACTCGAGAGTGGAAAGCTCATTACCAATATTTATAACAATAGCTTCTAAGGCATTCAAGTTAGTTTCAATCTTTTTATCAATATCTATTTGATTATGGAGGACTTTGAAATTATTCTGAGCAAAATTATTAAGAAAATTTGCATGTTAAATATTTTGGTCCCATGAAAGAAGGACTAGTATAAGCTGTGACTGTAGAAGTGATGAATGAAATTAAAGCAGCCACTTCAAGAATTATGAGACAAAGAATTTGCTTGGGTCTGTTAACTGAGCATGCATCTGTTGATCTGAAAACTTGAACATGAGCATCAGCATACCATGGTTCTGAAATGTTGGCTGGTAGTAAGACAAAGGAGGGTTGGTGAAGAATTAGTTTCTTTCCCTCTGTTAAATCTAGTGATGAAGTTAAGTTAGATTGCATTTTTTACACGCTGCAAGATATTTATCATCCTTCTTCTTAAGTCTTACATTTCTAGGAGATTGAACACAGGCTCATAGGCCATAGCAGGAACCCTCTTTGCAATTCCTGCCTACAAAGTCAGGCATTGGGCCATCAGTATAATGTAGGAAGTCTGAGGCTGCAAGTAAGCACCAAAGATCTTTTTGGATACTACCTCACTGAAGGTTAGAATATTACCAGGTGTCATGGCATCCTTACATAACTGTCTTTTAACAATTCTTGGAGACCAGTCTAAGATATACCTACTATTTCTAGAAACTTTGAGTTGTACTGACAAGACATTTATATATTCCATCCATTTAGGAAAGTTACAAAATTCTATTACAGAATAATTAGGACAGTAAGGTATTGGTGAACATTCTACAGAAATGACTGGCTTGATGTGAGAAAGTCCCATTTTAATAACTGTTTGGACATACGGCCTTGAGTCCCAGGGGCCAGTACAATTGGCTAGTGTAGCCCACCCCCCATGCTGTCTTTTCTCAAAAGATACCCTGAGCCAGCCAGCATGCTTATCATGGGACCAAAATATAGGTAGTTGTCCACTGTAACTAGTATAATTAAATCCGGTCACATGGATGGGTATAATATGGGTGTCTGCAAAACCACCCATCATATGATTATCATTAGTGTATACTGGGATATATTCTCCAGTCCGCATCGCTGGGTGTACTAAAGGTGGATCTGGAAAATATATTCAATAGGTTTCTCCACGGACCTCACTTACCAGACAGCTCAATAGAGTTATCATGGCCACAAACATTGTGACTGGAGACTTAGTTTCTCCTTTTTGTTGAACTATCTGTTCACCTGTTGCATCAGATTCTTCAGTTGTTTTTGCAATGGTAGTTTGGACATTCGGTCTCTCTGGGACTTCTTCATCTTTCTCCTCCCTTCTACTTTCCTCTTTCTGCTGGGGTTTATGACTGACATCTCTTGATCAATCTTCAGTCATTTGAAGCTTGGCTCGAGATCCTCCATATCAGATGGCATGTTAAAGTACCCAAATAGGACAAAAGGCACCTTCTGGGAAAACATAAGTATTCCCTCTACCCCACATTATCACTGGATCTGGTCCTTTCCGTTGTCATGTTTGTAAATCTTTCCACAAAACTAGGCCCAAGGGACCTGTTGCAGTGGAAGACATGTATCTCTCAGCAGCAGTGTGATGTTCAGAGTCACAATTTTAAAAATTTAAAACAAAGCAGGATTAAGATTATTTTGTGATCTTATTTCCCCCTTTTTTGTTTTTTGTAATAGTAGCTTAATAGATCAATAAGCTTGTTCTACAATGGCTTGACCTTGAGGCTTATAAGAAATACCTGTTTTATGATCAATATAAAATTGATGGCAAAACTGCTGTAAAGAAGGACTAGTATAAGCTAGAGCATTATCAGTTTTAATATATTGGGTATTTTCTTTTACAGGGGCAGTGGCAAATATAGATCTAAAGTATCAAGAATAATATGGATGTAACGTTTGCCAAACTGAGGGAAGTGTGTTGCATCCATTTGCCATAACTGATTTTGTTATAAACCATGGGGATTAACTGCAGTTGGTGAAGATAGAATATGTGTAACACATTGTGGACACTGGCAAACAATTTGAAGAGCTTGTTCCCTAGTAATATTAAATTTTTTATGTAAACTAGAAGATTTCTGAGGATGCAAAGAATGCAAGGCTTGTGCACAACCATATAAAGACATTTGTTACAGACAGAAACAAGTCTATCAATCTTATCATTACCTGATGCTAAAGGGCCTGGATGATTAAAATGTGCTCTGATATGACCAACGAAACAAGGATGTTGATGCATTTGAATTGTCTTTTGTAAAGTATGAAACAAATAAAATAACTCTTGTGATGCTGTATTTCCAATAGTTGATGTCTCAATATTTTTTGTAATTCCAACTGCATATGCACTATCACTATAAACATTGACTGTCTCATTAGTAAAATGAAGTAAAGCACAGATGAGAGCTTCAAGTTCTGCTTGTTGGGAAAAGTATAAACGGCAGCCATACCCCAGAGAAAAAAAAAACCCAACATGGCGCCTAAGCACTTCTTCTTCCTACCTTCTTCTTTTCTGCAGTGGCGCAAAAAGTTCCCGCCCGTGTGAACTCTCCTGCCGGCGCCAATTTCAAACCTCGCTGGCGGGGAACCTTAGCCCCAATGAGAACTAATTCCTGGGCTCCGGAGCTGATATCTGAAAGAACTTGCCAATAAACGGGTTGCCTGCCATTTATCTAAACCCTACCATCTCCCCCTTAGTTCTATATAAGCACACTGCTTTTTGCAATAAAATTGGAATTCTCCCGGCGAAGTGTCTTTGCGTGGGGAATTCTTTCACTGCTCATTGTGCAGAAGTATATGATGTCTATATTATCTCCATATGAGAGTGACTAAAGAAACCCACTTGAGCCATCAGTAAATACTGTTATTGCTCCAACTATTGGTTGAGCATGTATGATTTTGGGAAAAATAAATGTAGTTACAAAAGCAAACTGAATAACCTTATCATGAGGGTAATGGCTTACTATTTGACCAGGAAAATTAGCAAAAGCTATTTGCCAAGTATTGGAAGATTGCCAGAGCCAACCATGCTGTTGAGTAGAAAAAGAAGTAACAATAATATTAGGCTCTGACTCAACCAATTGTAAAACTAGTGTTCTTCCTTTAATAACTGAGCAATAAAATCATGGAATGGAGCCAACAACTTTTGAGGAGAATGAGTTATGGGAAGTCATTCAATAATTTTCAATGACGGCCATATTGCTCCTGTAAGGGTATGAACAGTGGGAAATGTTAATAAATATATAGGCTCCTGTGGATTAACTCTAGAAGGCTGAGAAGTCTTAATGGCAGATTCAACTTTTGTCAAGGAAGTCCTTGCTTTTGCCACAAGTTGATGAGGAGAAGTTGGAAAAGGATCTCCCTGTAAAATTTAAAATAAAGGACTCAAATCTGCAGTGATTAGTTTTAAACATGGTCATAGTGTTACCGCTGATTACCAGTGACAAGTTCTTGCTTCCCCCTATGCTGAAGTACAACACCAGAGAAGCATGCCGAGGCAAATGTAGAGTGGAAAGTGGAAGGCTTTATTAAAAAAAATAGTAGAAAAGACTTCCTCCTGGAAGACGAAGGGGACCCTAAAGGCAGAATCCGTGGAAAGGGGAGGTCTTCCCTTTTTTATATCTAAGGTCTTCTTTTAGTCTTCCCACATTTCTGTCCTTTGTTTCCCTCTATCCTTCAGTGATGGAGGTGGGAAGGTCAAAAGGTGGGAGAT
Organism: Marmota marmota marmota; assembly: GCF_001458135.2. Taxonomy (NCBI): domain Eukaryota; kingdom Metazoa; phylum Chordata; class Mammalia; order Rodentia; family Sciuridae; genus Marmota; species Marmota marmota. The sequence continues at coordinate 254,846 of NW_025999899.1, forward strand.
AGGTAGGCTGATGGGGTGGGGAGGAGTAATCTGGGCAGGAAGGGCCTGGGGTGGTTTGATTAGCACCTCCCTGTTTGCTGGGAGCTACTTCATTAACAGTTCTTTAGGATAGATTCTGGGCTTTGGGGACATTAACATTTTAATTTCCCCAGGTGTTGTTCTGGTTTCCCGGACTCCATTCTTGATGTGGTCTCCATTTTCCTTATTGTACTCGATATTGGACCCGATTTAACTAACTACACTAATTACCTATCTTTAAATCTGGCTTCAATAGCCAATTAATATCACCTAGTAATTTTGAAAGTCATTAGGAGTATGTAAACCATCAACTCTTATTTGTAGATTTGTGGACAAATCATGTGTCCTTGGGTTAAATTGCCTAAATATTGAAAAGGAGAAGCTTTTGTAACTTTTCAGGTGCTATGCATAAACTCATTGCAGTAAGTGAAGTTTCTAATTGAGAAAAACTTTTTAAAAGTACGTCTGAACTAGCATGAGCCAAAAGAATATCATCCATGTAATGAATTACATATGCATCAGGGAATTGTTCTTGTATTGGAGCTATAGCCTATGCTACAAAATTTTGACCTAATGTTAGACTATCGGTCGGTCATTCCTTGGGGTAATACCTTCCAGCAAAATCTTTTAACTGGCTCTTTGAAATTTATAGCTGGGATGCTAAAAGCAAGTCTATTACAATCATCTGGATGCAATGGTATAGTGAAAAAGCAATCTTTCAAATCTATTACTATTAATTGATAATCAAGAGGGATAGCTGTAGAAGAAGGAAACCCAGACTGTAAGGCTCCCATTGGTTTCATAGTACAGTTAATAGCTCTGAGATTTTGTAACAATCTCTGTTAGCCAGATGTTTTCTTTACCACAAAAATTGAAGTATTCCAAGGACTAAGAATACATTTGATATGACCAGCTTGAAGATGTTTTTGGAATAGGATATTGTCTATTTGGAGTTTTTCCTCTGTAAGGAGGCTTTGGTCAACACAGAAAATATAATCTGACAGCCAATTAATTTTCTTTGCTGTTTTCTGGGCCAGAAAAGAAATCAATGCCTCCATAAAAATTTTTGGTTGGATGAACTAGATAATTTAAATTGTCTTTATTGAGAAGACTGAGTCATAGGTAAATAGCCTTTTTGTTGATTCCCCCCCCCCCCTTTTTTTTTTGGCACTAGGGATTAAACTCAGAGGCACTGGACCATGGAGCCTCATCCCCAGTCCTATTTTGTACTCTATTTAGATAAGACAGGGTCTCACTGAGTCCCAGTGCCTCACCTTTGCTGAGACTAGCTTTGAACTCCTGATTCTCCTGTCTCAGCCTCCTGAGCCACTGGGATTACAGACAGGTGCCACCACACCCAGCCTTGTTGATTTCCTTTTAATCCATTAGTGAAAATAGATTCTTGATTAAGCACTTGAGATGACACCATGGAATTAGGAGTTATTAATAATACTCCTAGACTACTCAAAATATCTCACCCCTTTAAATTTACCAGCAAAGTGTCAAGGACATAAGGTTTAAAAAGTCCTGTATTGCCATCCTTATCTCCCCATTGGAGGTATATGAGCACTCTGAACTGGCTGAGAGATCTGTCCAATCCCTTCTAGACTGGAAGGTGCAGTATGCAAAGACCAATTTGGGGGCCAAAATCTGCCAAATATGACTGATTTATCTGCTCCTGTATCTATTATGCCCTTGAAAATTTTATAGTTACTTTTAGGGTCCAATAGAAGGTGCTTAACTAATTGAGCCCAATAAGTTCTGTATGGGGACCTGGAAGTCTGAATTTCTCCATGTCTGTTCTCTTGCAGAACAGCAAGGCAAGAAAATGATTTATACAATTGTATCTTTTTGGAGAAAGTTGAATAATGGAATTTGTTTGAACAGTAATCTTAATTTCCCCATTAAAATTTACATTTGGAACACCAGTCATTCCCCTTTTGAGTTATATGGCTTCTTCCCAATATTAAACCTATTGTATCTGGTGGCAATGGTTCATAAGTTCCTGTAGGAACTAGCTGTGGACCCATCTCTGGAGTCAGTATGAATTCTGAGGCCCGGCAGAGCTCCAAGTTCCCAGTTCCTGAGCGTAAAATGTCCCGATGTATCATGAGACTGAACCTGTGCATAAGGAGGATGGTCTAGAATGAATGATTGATGACCTGGAGCCAATAGCTGTTGCCCTTCTGGAGCCAGTTGTAATGCCCTCATTGTTTGGGGGGGGGGGGGCAAAGCTGGCCCCGAATCCAGTTTCCCTGCTGCATAAATGGAGGCATCCATTTATGACATGCTGTTCACAGCATTCCCACACCATGGCAAGGGCAGAAACCCAGTGCCATGGGTTTCTCTCAGCCAGTTTGGAGTGCTCATATACCTTCAATGGGGAGATAAGGATGGCAATACAAGACTTTTTAAAGCTTATGACTGCAGTCTCTCACCATGTGCCTTACTTTTCCACAATTAAAACACTGCCTTTGGTAATGATTTCCTCTAATGGGGCTCATAGAACCTGTTTTAATGCAGCAGGCATGGTTAAACCTTGAGATTAGGCCTGTCCTACATCTGCCCCAAAAGTGGATATAATCTGAAATGGATCCCTTTTTATGATGTGATTGAATTACCTCCTGGAAAACTTCGTTAGCATTTTCAAAAACTAGCTGCTTAACTAATATCTCAGAGGCATTTGGGCCTCTGACCAAGTGCTTCACAGCTTGGTTTAAATGCACTACAAAATCTAAAAAACTCTTCTGGTCCCTGCCAGATCTGACTAAAATCTAGTTTTTTTTCTCCCTTAGTGGGTAATTCTCTCCATACCATTTGACACATGCATTAATCTGATTATAATCTTGTAAACCATAATTTAACTGTTGTTCCAAATCAGTAAATGGTCACATCCCAGTCAATATGTCTACTGTAATTATTTCCATGCCTTCTATTAGTTTCTGCCTGCTTAGAGCAGAAATCCATCCAGTTAGACTCCACAGCAGATCATCGCCTCCCAAAAGGCATGCTTTCACTAGTGTTACCCAGCCATGAGGTGGCTAAGCCTCCTTACACACTGATTCTATCAGGCTTTGAACAAAAGGTGAGTTCAGGCCATATGTGGGGCAAGCAAATTTTAATTCTTTAATGTTTTAAAAGAAATGGAAGTATGAACTCGTCCACATTGGTTTTGCTCATCTAACTGCTCAAAATTGGAAGTAATTTAAATTCGGAGATATCTTTTCCCTCCTGTAATGCAATTCTGAGGCCACGTTGCAATGGAGACAGGTTTGTGGCAGCCATGTTTGAGGCTGTGAGCCTTAGCCTTCCCCCCTGCCTTTTTTGTGCTATGAGCCATGAATTGCTCTGGCTGTGCCCACAGACTGTTTCCCTCACTCCATTTTGCTATGAATTAAGCATGCTTTGGTTCTACCCTAAGTCTGTCTCTCTGACTTTCCCGAGCTACAGATGGGGTGTGACTTTGTTCCACCCTTAACCTTTCTCCCTATATTTAGTGTGTTAGGTTACCTGTAGGCAAAGAAGTCCCAGGAGCTGGGAAATCCTGTTTGCTAGGCCTAAGACTTTTAATTTCATCTCTAAAGCCTGTAAATCTCCTGAAGACCCTCAGCTGATGTCTTGTTTCAAATATAAACAAATCTCTATTATAGTCCAAATTGTTTCTACATTTTCAATTGTACTTCTAGGCAGGTCAGCTGAGAAACATCCTTCATGTAGCTCCCTGCCCAGTCTTTCCTCAAATATGTAAATCAAGCAATTCCTCTTCACAAAACGACAGGCAGATTTCCCTAATCATTTCTAAGAACTGAGTGACCTGGGATCTTTTTATATCTTTTCCCTTTTGTTTTATTGTTGTCTTCAGAATTGAAAAATAAATTTCTTTCTCTGAAGACAAGGAGTTCCCCCTGCTTAATGTCCCACAATAAAGAACTTCCTCTCTCCTCTTTCTCTCAATATACTAATCCACAATATGCTAATCCATGCATGAGCTTTTCCTGTGAGGGCCAAATACCCTCTGGTTAACTTTTAATTCCATACGATGAGAATCCTTGTTCCAGATGCCAGTTAAAACCCACGTCCTGTGTGGGTGGTGTAAAGGGGGTTCCCTCCAGTGGAATGGGCTGGCTGGGAAATAAAGACTAAGAGAAATAAAATGATGAAATAACCACAGAACACAGAAAGTAGTTTCAAAGCAAGCAGAACAGGCAAGCTGACCAGACGGATCCAGCTTCTAACACTCAAAAGAGCCCATATCTGCTTTATTTAAATCAGAAGATATCAAAGAAATTCTATAGAATGTTCTTCACCAAAACAGGTTATACGTGGGAGCAGGTAGACTGCTCAGTTCCTAACGGGTTACACCCATCTCTGGTGCAACTATGGGGGGACTTTCTGGCAGAATGGAAGAGAGGGTCACATGCATTGGGTGGTCTGTCACCACAGGAGAGCCACAGCCAGACCTATTTCCTCCCTGACTTCCATGCCAAGAAAAGGTCTTCATGTATTTCACAGATGGCTTCTTGGATTTGGTGCCATGAACTGCCTCTCTTGGAAGTGGACTTAAATGTTCAATGAATGGCAAATCGGCCTACCACTTCCAAGAAACCTTGTAAGGGCTAGCCTATATTTTGATTCCCATTCTCTGCATCTCCCCATTCCCATGGCTGGGAAACCTGGGTGCTGAGCTTTCCTCCACATAGGCTTAAGTATCCCCTTGTAAATTCCATTCTGCACATGCAGGGGGACTGAGGTGGGGGTAGGGCACCACATTAACCCCTTCACTCTCTTGACCCTGCCTATCCATGGAGGCACTTACATGAGCAGCTGTGAATACTGGAATTTATGCAAGGAGCCACCCAATGAGGTGCCCTGAAATGTAATACTTTTCTCATTTCTGGTGGTTGCCTCATGCCTGGAGATAGTGCTGTGAGGCATACACCTGGTGAACCCTATTATTTTACCATTTGTCTGAAAGCACATGAAAGAGAATAAAAAATGATAAACTGGAGGGGGCAATACTTTATTTTTAGTTGTTGATGGAACTTTATTTTATTTATTTATATGCTGTGGTGAGATTTGAACCCAAGGCCTCATACATGCCAGGCAACTGCTCTACCACTGAGCCACAGCCCAGCCCCACAGTCTGGACTCTTATCTCTCCAAATAAAAATGAATTTTTACAGCTTTTACTTTTTACAGTGTCCCCCATGAGTTAAAAGTTTTAACCTACATAACTAGATCCTGACTGTCTGAAGGGCATACCCACAAGTTCCATTGATGGAATCACCTTAATTGTACCCTCTGTAACCAGTGGCCTTTTTGCATCTAGAAAATGAGTCCCCACAGGAGCGCCAAGTCCTCAATGTTGCAGTAATTCACTTGCAGGTCAGCATGGGGAAAAGAAAGAAGAAGCAGAGCAAGCAAAGCAGCAGCAGGAAAAAAGGTCCTTTATTGTGTACAAGCAATCTTTTTATAGTATTGTGAACAAAGAAGGCAGCCTTCCAACATCAATAAATCAGGTCTTTCAGCTAATTAAACATAGCATACAGAAGTTTTACTTTCTAATCAGAAGTGACCCGCTTCTCATGGCTAATCTATTTTCAGCCCGGAGTATGTTGAGCTCTGCTCTTTGTTAAGAACAGATAATAAAATTTTTCTCAGTGCCCTCCTAGCCCACTTGGCAGAACATCCCGTTTGCAGGCAAGTCCTCCCAAGGACAGCAGACACCTCATTTTCAAGCATGTCCGTTGTTACCTTATCTAAACCTTGAAGGAGCCTCTCGTTTGCGAGCAGGCCCTCCCAAGGACAGCAGACACCTTGTTTTCAAGCATGTCCGCTGTTACCTATCTATACCTTGACAGAATATCCCGTTTGCAGGCAGACTCCATCAAGGACAGTAATAGTAACACAGTCACATCTGATTCTCTACACTCGAAAAACAATAAAGTTGTGCATCTTCTGGAGGAAAAATGTTGGCCAGTCATCATGAAGATCTGGGTTTTGTATGGTTTATCCAAACCTTGTCCTGGGAAAAGCTACTATTGCAGGCAAGGTAATAGAAGAGTGGGGCAGGAGGACAGGTAAATAACCAATTCCTTCATTCCAGACTCTGAAAGGGAATAATGAGTTGGGGCCATGTCATCATATCTGGCTACCTCCTGCTGGAGTGGGCAGAGTAGGGGATCCCATGTCAGAAATCAGGAAGAATATAAGGAGGTAAGAGGTATTTTAGGCTCTTACATAGTCCTACATCAACATTTTATTAATTGTTTGACCACCTAGAGAAACTTCTGTTAGAAAATTTAAAGTAATCTTTACTCTTATTTGTTTACCTAAGTTAGATTGAACTTCTTTTTTAATCATGTGAACTAAAGTTATTTGGATCCATTTTTCTTTTAAATTTTAATTTATGATGCTCATTTATCTATATGCCAATTTTGATATCATGTGCATGACATATGGACACCTGCACATATGTAGACATGACAATACACAGGTGTGCATGCATACACGAAACAAAGAAAGACCTTGTATCTTTTTGTAGGCAGATTTCCACTGCAATGCTACAGATGTTTATTAAAATCTATTAGTTTGAGAGATAACCCTTGTAAATTGGCCTCTGAACAAAGCAGAGTGTAAAAAAAAAAAAAAAACAAGAGAGATGGAAAAAATAGGACTGCTCAGAAAAACATATTAATCTAGGTGCACAGGATGAAAATGTGAATTCAACATAAAACCAGGAGTTCAAAAATATAGAATTTTTAAAAAATTAGGGGGGAAAATAAAATGGCCAATAATTACTCTAATAAAGCAGCATGCAGTTTATTTGGGGGCTCATATTAGTCAGTTCAGATATTGAAAGATTGAAAGAAACCTCTGAAATATTTGGATAAAAATTCTCAAGGAAAAGAAGACAATGGCTTGGATTTAAAGTGGCACTTTTTTCCCCCTCTGGTTCCAAGTCCTGTAAGCTGGAAAGGCATCCACCATTTACATTTCAATGTAAGATTTCCTGAGATCTGGCAGAAGCCAAGGGAATCCACTGTTTGAGTTACACCTCATGCCTAGAGCATTTGAACCATTTTTATTCCCCAGTTGCTAATCAGGCCAGGCTTGCAGAAAACTATTAGGCATCTCCTTTATCTAAGCTGTGATCATATCATTCCCTACTATTACTTTTGAGGGTGAGGCTTCCCTTTGAACAAAAATAAAGAGAACAGAAATATGGGCACCTTTGCTGAGAAAAATGTTTCTTTGGCTAGGGGACAACTTCCCGATCCCAGAGTGGTCATAAGTCCCCTTACCCCTTTTTGTTTTGTTTTGTTTTTTTGTTTAATGTAGTTGTAGATGGATGGCATGCCTTTATTTATTTAATGTGGTGCTAATGATGAAACCCAGTGCCTCACACATGCCAGGCAAGTGCTCTGCCACTGAGCTACAGTTCCATCCCCTGAGTTTTTGTCTTTCCTTCCATGTACTCTGGCTGGGGCCTCACTCAGAATGGAGTATATTAACTTTCTAATAACTATTTCAATTTAAAAGAGGGCATTTGTATAAGCACAAAATAATGGATGCAGACCTCAACAGATCCAGGGAAGTCATTTATTGTTCTTCGAGAACTCATTTTCTAGATGCAAAAAAAGGCCATCCATTACAGAGGGTATTTTGGTTTTATAGGGTAAAATTAGGGTGATTCCATCATTGGAACTTGTGGGTACGCCCTTCAGACATTCAGGGGCTAGTTATGTAGATTAAAACTTTTAACTCAGGGGGGAGCAGCTGTAAAAGGTTAAAACTGTAAAAACTGATTTTTATTTGGAGAGATAAGAGTCCAGATTTGGAGCTGGGGTTGTGGCTCAGCGGTAGAGCATGTGCCTGGCATGTGTGAGGCCCTGGGTTCAAATCTCAGCACTGCATATAAATCATCAATGGCGGTATCAGTGCAGGACCCTGGATTATCCAAAAGGCAAAGGGTCTTGGCAGGGCATTTCGAAAAGAGACTGGAATTGGTCTTAACTTCTCTGAGGAAAAGAAGGCCCAGGTTGCATGTGGGACCAAAAATGACATAAAGTGGCCTCTGAGTTGGAGTTCTCATGAAGAGAGAGGAAAAAAAATGGAGTTTCATTGGAATGGGGAGGGGTAAAAATAACCTAGAAAACATCCCGTTCCCAGTTAGGGAACCAAATGAAAGCACCTGAAAGAGAATACAAAAAGAAACAGAAAAATGGAGGGAGACCTCATGGACCAGTGATGCTTTATTCAACACTGGAGAGGCACATCTTTGGGGGCAAAATGGCAGAGGCAGGTCATCATGAGGGTCTGGGTGTTTTTTGTTGTTGTTGTTGTTGTTGTTGTTGAAACCTGAGAACATTTTGCACAAAAATCTCTCAATTTGACATAACATAGCCAACATTAGAAACCCCCGTGTTGCCAAAAAAAAAAAAAAATCCTCACCAAATGAAAGTTAATAAAAGTGTGTCCATCTATGCCCATTACACCAACAGTGTCCATGATACTAGTTGATAGGGGGGTGTCTCATATCAAAGGAACCATCATCCAGGCCTGTGGGAGAAGCCATCTTTTCAGACCTATATCTTCAGGCCACAGAGCAGCCACAACTGCACATGGCCTTCTGGTGCCGGGACTTCTCCTCACGTGACACTGCCATGGCCTTCTGGACCCTTTGGATCTCTTGGATAAGCAGGGAAAAGGCTTCCTCCACACCTTGCCGGGTCTTGGCTGAGGTCTCCACGAATGGGGCCCCCCCCAGCTTTGGGCCAGGGCTACAGCAGCAGCATGAGCATCTCCAGTGGTGGTCACAAGGTCACACTTGTTGCCCAGCAGGACTAGGGGCTGGGGGTGGCGAGGACTCCAGGTGGCCCATATCTGCTGCAGCTGGGTCAGAGATGAAGGATCATCAAGAACAAAGACACCTAGCACACGTCACCAACTGCCAAACACTTGTCACGCAGGGCCCTGTGAGTTTCCTGCCCTGCAGTGTCTAGCACTTTCAGAATATAACCCCCACGGTCCAGGGCCACCTCCTTCCAGAAGGAATATTGGATGGTGGGGTCATGGTCTTCCACAAAGCACTGGTGGGTCATCTGGATGGTCAATGCACTCTTGCCCACGCCACTTGCACCCACCACCACCACCTTGTACTCAGGCAGTCGCTTGCCAACACCTTTGCAGTGTGACCAACCCTCTCAACTCTCCTTTGAGCTAGGGCTCCATGTGCTCAAAGACATCAGGCTTTGTTGGCAGTTCCATGCCCCCAAACAGGCAGCTCAGGGAAGAGAGAACAGCAGGCTCTGTGTCCTGAAGAAGCGATGCACAGGGAAGCAGCGGGCGGATCTGGGTTTTATAGGGTTTAGCCAAGCCAGATGTTGGGAGGAGTTACTTTTGGTGGGCCATTTTAGGGCCAGGTATTAGGAGGAGTTTAGGGTGGGGCAGGAGCACAGGTAGGTAACCATATACTTCAATGTCCATGTCACCTTTCAATATATATCCCTGGTAGCTCTAGGATTATTTTTGAAGGGGACATGTTTTTCTTTTCCTCTTCTCCCTCTATCCCCCCACTAACCTGGGGACTGGAGATATCTGTGCTCCACAGGAAGGAGATGTCTGCCAGAGTTTCTAGGAAGAGAATATCTCCCAAATTAAACAAGGGAATCCTAACACACTATCAGGGTACCCTGGGATCCCCTGTCAGGGCACACCTGGAATGTAAGCTTTGAAGCTTCTTTAAAAGCCCTCTGTTTTCACTGATGGGCAGAATCACAGCTGTCAGGAGCTGCCCTGGATGCAGACACCTTTAAGTCTTGATGCACAGGGTTCTGAACAATTATTGGATTCAGTCTGGCACAGTAGTGCCAGATCCTTACCCCAGCTTGGATAACAAGGTGTGGCTCCAGGAGTGGGCATCACCCACTGAAGATGAGTTACACTCACCTGTTCATTTGTAATTCTACCCCTTTGCTCTTTTGGAGATAGAATGTTCCATGGAAACTCCCCTTGTGTTTCCCCTATATAAGAATAAAGAATTCCAGTGGCTGTCTCTTTCCACAGACCTGTAAGTTTGGAGGGCTGTCCCTGGATTTTGAAAAAAGTACTTCTGTGGGTATTTATTCTTCCTTTGTCATTTTCTTTGTTGATTGGAATAGTAAGATTTGTGAACCCAGCATAGGTCACCAGCTGGGGAGATGGTGATACACAGACTCTGAGACAAGAGTCCCTGTGTTTCTCCTTTGCTAGCAAAGCCATAAAATAATCTTTTTTCTCAAAACTGTGTCTGCATTATTAAATTGCCATGAATTGGCATCAGGGACAAGGACCAATCTTTGGGTTACATTATTAGTTTCATTTGTGACAACTGGAGGAAAAAGGAGGTGGAACAGCATAAGGTGGAGTTGTTGAGAGACCTGCTTGCTTCTGGCCAAGTCCTCACTTACTTTCTCATTTCCACAGGGCTCAGCTCACTGAGCCTTCACTGATGGCCAGGTCATTCTTGCTTGCTCCTGGACCCCAGCCTGGCTGGCCCATTCCGTGCCTCCCTGGAATAAACTGCTTGGAGTCCACCCCAACCCTCCCTGTTCAGAGTATGCTCTAAACAGCTGCAGAGTGTGAGGGCCTCCTGAGCTTGGTGTTCTGTGACCCTGTTTGGAGCCCTCACTCCCCACTTATTTTTGTCACAGGTACTGAGCTACTAACTTGCCCAGGAAATACAGTGGTTAACAAGGTACATGTGCTCTCAAAAAACCGAACATTCCATGGGTGAAAAAGGCAATTTTAAAGAAGCAAGGGCTTATTACAATTGGTGGTTAACACATTTTAATGTATTCATTTATTATTGATTTATGCTCAATATTTGAAATTATTGAAGCCAGGGCTTCACACAGGCTCTGTAAGTGCTCTACAGCACTATTGAACTACTACACCCCCATCGAATTTTGTTTAATTTTGAGGCAAAGTCTCACTAAATTGCCAAGACTGGCATTCAACTGATGATCTTCATACCACAGCCTCCCAAGTAACTGGGATGCAGTGTGCACCACCATGCCTAGTTTATTAGCACGTTTTCATTTCAGCCATTCTTTCTGGCTCTTACTTGCAGAATTCTAGTAATGTCACTGAAAACCTTCCTGAAACATTCTTCCAAATCCCACATTAAATATTTCTTCAGAGATCTGTCTCTTTCTTTCAGTCTTTGGGATGACGTACTCTTCTCTTGCTTTGAAGAAAAATTTCAGAACACCTATAATGTTTTCAAACATTATTCACATTATTTCATCCATACAGAGTTGCATAAAAATAATTTAATGAATACTTGTGATCCACCCCACACACAATTTTTTTCTCTCTTGTTTTCAAAAGAAGTAACTTCTTGGGCTGGGGACATGGCTCAGTGGGAGGGGGCTTGCCAAGTATGCAAAAGACCCTGTATTTAAGGACTTTTGTCTTCAAAGAAGTACCATGTTGCCAGGTGCACTGGTGTATGCCTTTAATTCCTGCAACTTGGGAGGGAGGCAGAGGCAGGAGGATTGCAAGTTTGAAACCAGCCTTGGCAACTTGGTGAGATGCTAAGCAACTTAGTAAGACCCTGTCACAAAATAAAAAATGGTCTGAGGATGTGTCTTGGTAGTTAAATAGCCCTAGGTTCAATGCCCAGCTCAGAAGACGAAGAAGAAGAAGAAGAAGAAGAAGAAGAAGAAGAAGAAGAGGAGGAGGAGGAGGAGGAGGAGGAGGAGGANCTTCTGATTATTTGCTGTTTTTTTTGCCTCATGGCATGTTTTTTTACTGCTTTCATTCATACATTTCTCAATTTGGGCACTCTTATAACTGACAGTTTGGTCCCTATCCCCAATGTCAATTAATACCAATTTAATAATGAGGACACAGTTTTGAGAAAAAGGAAAAATAAGGTTTACTGCTTTGCTAGCAGAGGAGAAATACAGGGGCTCCTGTCCCAAAGATTGTGACTCTCCCGATTAAGAGGAAAGGGGGCTTTTAAAGGAACTTCAAGGGTTACATTCCAGATGTGCTTTGGTAAGGGGACCCAGGGCCCAGGATGGCATATTAGGATTCACTTGCTAATTTGGGAGATATTCACTTCCCAGATCCTTAGCAGGCATCTCCCTCTTGTAGTGGATGTGTTCAAGCACAGTTAACTAGAAGAAGAAAAGATAACACTGTCTCCCCAATTTTGTTAGGGAGGGGGAGAGGGAAGAAGAGAGAAAATAATAAGCCTTTGGGGCTGGGGATATGGCTCAGTTGGTAGAGTGCTTGACTTGCATGCACAAGGCCCTGGGTTCAATCCCAGGACTACCAAAAAAATAATAATAAGTCTTAGAGCAATAAGGGCTATATTCAAATGGGGAAGGGACCACTGTTAAATTTTCCCCACTGTCAATTTCTACCTTCTATTTCTATGGAAAAGTGGGCAGTGACATATCCAAGTTACTTCATGCTGAGGGTAATGTTGGGGGGAAGTGACCCAAAGTCCTTGTTTTTTGTCAGATGGTGCATGGACAACAGCAGTCCAAAGGTCCATGTTGCAGTTGACAAGTGACTAGACAAGGTTTATGCTAGGACAACAATAAACAATAGAGCAAAGCATTACTTTTTTGGTAAACAATTAATATGAAAATAATTTGTTTTTCAGCCAGTGTCTGGAATGCAGAACAAGCTTGTGTCTCTAGAAGTCCTTTGTGATAGTTAAATATTAGACACTCAGTGAGAGTTAAGATGTTAAGTTACATTTTTAAAAAATGGTTTTCTTTTTAAATGTCCATGTAGGACTGTGCTCAGGCTATCCTCTCTGGCCAGGTGTTTACGACCAAGTTGGTCAAAACTGAACTTGTTCCTATCTAGTCTGAAGAGTCAGCCGAGAATCCTCAGAGATGACTCCTGGGGACACGTGTGAAGCCTCCTGGCTCCTTTAGGTTTCCTCTATCAGTGGTGCCATGTGCCAGGATGGGTCAGATCAGGGTCTTGATGATCACACATGTGACTTCTTTTGGAAGTTTTAGGCATTTCATTCTCCAGTGACCCTCCTCTTTGCATAATATGTACCACCAGTTGGCTTTCTGTTCTCTTGGGTCCCTTCAATCTTTCTGATTGGCAGATCAGGTGACTCACTAGAATTTCAGAGGGATTCCATCATTCTCTGGGTGCTGGCTGAACTTGGAGGGCAAGGGCCAAATATTGGCTGATTTTTCCTTGGCCCTTTCACTTCCTTGACTTTGGTCTCCAAGTTTCTGATTTTAAACACCCAGCAAGCCAGTTTTATCAGCTTAAAGAGGGAGTAACGGGTTATAACTTTAATATCTGTAATTTTACAGTTACCCTTTCATTTAATTGGGTTAGCATTTGTACTGGAAGTCAGCATTATATATTCTTTGTCCTGTAGGTGATGGCTTATTCTCTCAAATTAACCCAAAATTTTTTTTTCTTTTAGAAGCAGTGCCTCTGCAAAACATTAACGAGCAAACTTTATAAAGTTTAGAAGGAAAATACAAAATGAAATTAACAGAGCAAAAACATATTCAGTTTGTGCAATAGCTATGAACCATGAAAAATGATTTTTATAATCTTGAACCTTTACTTAGTTATATATTATATTCCCTCTTTGAGATCACAGTAATCTTTACAACAAAATCAATCTTTTGAACACAATTTTAAATGAGCTGAAGTCGTCTATTTTGGAGCCATTCTAACATGGAATAAGGTGGGAGACAGAGCCTTATCTCAGGTAAGGGGACTCTTCACAAATAATATAATACATCATAACATCTGAAATATTAATAAAAGAAAAGCTTAGTGATTTTAACCCTTTTATGTGGGAAAGTGCCAAAATGTTTTCATGTTTTACAATGTCCACCTTTAAACAGATCAGGCTCTCATTCTCTTTTAAAAATACATTTAAATTTCTACCCCAGTGTAAAAAGTTAACATAAAATTTCACATACATCTTATTGATAACTGGTCCAGTTACAGAACATTAAATGACATAAATAAATCTCCAATTAAATTTGTTATTGCTTTAAGTTTAAAATTACCATTTTAGACAATTTTACTTTGGGGAACATTAGCTTGGTAAAGCGCTTTTCCAAGCTTTATATTTTAAAACTTCTATACTAGAAGAAATGAGTATACTTAATACACAAAGATGTCCTTTGTATTAATTAGGTTTAATTTTTCACAGTAAAATTCAGAATTCATGGATTATTACAGGTTTGCAGAGTTTAGCAGTACTAGCAAAAAATCAAAAGAATAGCCTTAAATCTCTTATATATTTAGGGAACAGTGTTAATGATCAGAACTAGTTAAAGCAGACAGATACAAGCCAGTGTGGCCTTTTATGCCAGATGCAATATATAAGAGAGCACTTATTGGTCAAACTGTAAGGGACCGGCGAACGACGGAGGAAGAGACCACCAAGAGACCGACTCCTGCAACAGCAAAACGGGGTTTATTAAGGATCCAGCGCGCTGGGGCTCCGTGCTCACTCAAGAAGGGAGAGCGGCCCAGAGCCCCGAGCAGGGGTTGAGCAGTGCTTAAGTACACTTTTTTAGGGAGGGCAGGGACTTTACATACATCACAGTCCCCTTTAACAAGGGGATAGGCAGAGTAGGAGATCTGGAAAAGCTGACTCGATTCATATTTTAAACAACTGGCCAGAAGAGAATGGATTCCCAGAATCCCCATTAATGTCTCTATGTTAAGGGGTTATCCTCTCCCCCTGGGGGCAAGTTATTTCCTCCTAAAAAAATCTTGATTAAAATAACATTGATCATCGATTTTTATCCCAAGAAAGAAATCAGACAGTCTGGCATATTTTTTAAAAACTGTGCCTTAAATCTTTTTCCCTTCCAGTTTGAGCTCAAGGGGTAGGAACACAGGTTATTGTTATTTGACCAGTTTCTATTGTCATCATCATAATGTCATCAACTTTAAGTGAGTTCCCCACTGTCAATTGTACCCAGAGATTCTGTCATTATATGTGTATGTATCTGGGGCATTCTGTCCAATAAAAGTCACATTGCCCATACAAAGATTCTTAGGGACCTCTCTTTGCAGAAATCAGCAGAGCCAAGACATAGGTGCTTGAATTCATGTATTTTAGATTTTGGGGCAATAGGTAGGGCTGCACCCAGAAATGTTCTCTGGCCAAATAGAGACTCCAGTGAGATCTTTAAAAGAGGGAAACTATTTTGTCCCAAGGTTATAATTTTATTTCTTAGTACTGTAACTTACTGCCCCATTCTTTGTGACTGACAGCTTTTATCTTTTACTTCCCATTAAGATAAGCTAGTTAGCTGGGCATAGTGGTGCACACCTGAAATCCTAGTGGCTCAGGAGGCTAACAGGAGGATTGTGAATTTAAAGCCAGCCTCAGCAATTTATGGAGTGCTAAGCAATTCAGTGAGACCCTGTCTCTAATTAAAATACAAAATAGGGCTAGGGAAGGGATGGAGTGGTGACTCAGTAGTAGAGCACCTGCCTGGCATGTGTGAGGCCCTGGGTTCAATCCTCAGCACCTCATATAAATAAATTAATTAATTAAAATAAAAAGACTCATTTACAACTAAAATTTTTTTTTTTATAAAAGTGGGGGCTTGGGATGTGCCTCAGTGGTTGAGTGCCCCTGACTTCATTCCCTGGTACCAAAAACAAACAAACAAACAAAAAAAAAAAAAAACAGAATTTATTTCACCTCCAAATGGTGAACAAAAACAAGAACACAAATATATAAATTTAAAAATGGATTCTTCATGGAAATGCCTTGGATTGTACAGTCATCACTGAGTCAAAGGTTGAGGCCAAATAATGCAATGTTCTAACAAATCAGGCCTCAGTCTCAAGTTTACTCTGAGAAACAGGTAGTAGTCTCTAAAGGAGAGAGAGTCAATAAACAAATATTAGGAATATAAAATGAAGACAGGCATAGTGGCACATGCCTATAATCCCAGACCTTGGGAGTCTGAGGCAGGAGGATCATGAGTTCAAAGCCAGCCTCAGCAACTTAATGAAGCCTTAAGTAACTCAGTAAGACCCAGTCTTAAATAAAATACAAAAAATGGCTGGAGATGATCAGTAGTTAAGTGTTCCTGGTTCAATACCCAGTTAAATATATATATGAAATAAACTGACAACTGAAGCCTGCTGTTATCTTCTTTATTTCGTTCTGGGAGGAACTCTCTCCATGAGACAAAGAAAAATGATGAGACCACTGTACATATTCTTTGAGCTGCCTAGTTTACCAAATACTCCCCTGTCCTAAGGAATCATTACAACCAGCTCAGGAGGCAAGGGGTACCACTCTAGCCTTTACAGAGATGAGGCAATTGTGACTTAGAGACATATAATGGCTTGGTAATATGTTCAAACAGGTAAGGAATCAAAGAAAGACTACAAACACCTGGGTGCAGAAAAAGACGACCCAGACACCAGGCATCTTTCAGTGTGTGAGTAACTCCACCAAGTGCTCCATCAGCACATCCACCCCTACTCCTCACAAGCTGCAGCTGGTGATAAGGGCCTCTCTCCCTTATCATCATGATCCTGCCAATTTCTACCACATCTTTTCTTTGACCTTTACTCATGCTCCAACCTGTTTTCCTCTGCACCCAGGGACCTCAGGCTCACTTTCACTCACTGCCTCACCATGAAACCATGGAACCGTGCCTGCTGTGTGGGACTCTTTCTAACTACTCTTTCCCTAGTCTGCATCGTGGCCAATGCCTTCCTACTGGTTCCTGATGGGAAGACCTGGAGCAGTGACCAACTCAGCTTGCATGTCTTGCTCATGCCTGGCTTCATCGGCGGGGGATTGATGGTGAGGAGTCTAGAGCACAGGCCAGTGACCAGGGGTGTGGGCACAACCATAAGGGGTTCTGAATGGGAAGGGAGGGGAGAGGGAAAAGGACAGAGCTCCAGAGGGGATGGCAAGTGCTTGGTGGGGACAAGGAATGTGCCCCATCCTCCCCTACACACTCAGCACTCTGTAGACATCCCGGAAGGAGCCCCCAAGGACCTGAGATGAATGTCTAGGGAAGGGGAAGGCAGGGAGGGGAGACTCAAGTCTCTAAAAAGCTTCCCTTCTGGGTCAAACATGTCCTACCTGACCCTCCCTTGCCCTTGCAGCTGAACAGATATTGGGGACCCCTCACTACAAGGGTCAAGCAAAAGGAGCAGCTGGTTGTGTGGGAGGTTATCACGGCAGGGTAATAATAAGCAGCAAAAATGTCTGGAGCCAGGCAGTGATGTCACCCATCAGTCACTCTATCTATCAGCTCAGTGCTGTCCTTCCCTCCTCCTCATCCACTGTCTCTCAGCCCACATTCTGGATGCCCACTCTGTGCTGGGTGCTAAGGGTAAACTCAGAAGCAGGTCAGTAAGACAGAGAAGTTGCCCCCAAGGCTTCCTGGACATGAGGACCTGCTAGGAGAAGTGGAGGAAGAGGGGACACAGATTTCCTGGACCTCCTCCTCCTCTCTTTCCCTGTTTAGGAGAAGTTTTAGATGGTCAACCTAGTGTCATATTTGTGTGGGGCAAAGTTGAGAGATCTACCCAGCAGAGTTTCCCTCTTTTCAGGACAGATGACAGAACGTTCTCTAGAAGAGGTCTTACCATGCCCCTATTCCAGGCTACATCTCTATTAGATAAATGAGGATAACTCTCCTTGAACTAGCAACTCCTTCTTGTCTTCTACTCCCCATCTCTTACATAGATTCATGGCTGTTGGATACTATTCCATCTCTCTGACCTCAACTCTCTCTGTGATGAAACACTCCTCCCACACTTACACACTCTCCAGTGTCACATCATGTCCCTTCCTCGGCTTAAATTATCCCCCCACTCCTCCACCCAGTCTAGCTACTCTTCTTCACTGGCAATCTCCAAGGAGGTGCTCCCAATATTCTGACAGGTATCTTCTTCCTCCTCCACAACTTGAGTCACTCTCAGGAAATGCCACATTAAGCCACAGAGACACAAAGTCTCTGCTCCCCTGGAAGCTTGTGTTCCTTTGTGGAGGTAAATATTACGAGGAAGCAAGACTAGAAGCCCCATGAGAGCAAGGACTGCCTGTTTTGTTGGTTGCTGTGTGCCTGGTGCCTAGACTAGTGCCTTCACCTAACAGGAAATAGGTTAATAGTCACCAAATGAATGAAGATGATTTCAGACAGGAGTGGGTATCACCAAAAATAAAAAGAAACAGGCCTGGAGGTAGAGCTCATTGGTAGGGCATGTACCTAGAATTTATGAGATGTTGGGTTTGATCCCCTGTACGAGAGAGAGAGAGAGAGAACAAGCCAGCCAGGCATAGTAACACATGTCTGTAATCCCAGGAACTCAGGAGGCTGAGGCAGGGAGAATCACAAAATTGAGAACAACCTAGGCAATAAATAATTAAAAGGACTCAGATGGGGCTTGGTGAAAAATACCCCGAGTTCAGTTGCCAGTAATGCAAAAAGACAGAGAGACAGAGATAAGAAAATCATGAGTTTGATTGAGATCAACCTGGGAAAATTAGACCATATAATATGGGGAGATGGGGGGAGAAGAAAAAGAGTTCATGCTAAGGATGTAACTCAGTGGCAGAGTGCCCTATGTTATTCGATCTCTGGTATCCTAATAAATAAATAAATAAAGCTATCATAAACAGCATTTAGGGCAAGAAGTTTGGGGATTTTTCTTTTTGTTTTTTGGTTGTGTGTGTGTGTATGTGTGTGTGTGTGTGTTTGCGAGCGCGCGCGCACACACATGCTAGGAATTAAACTCAGGGTCATTTGAATGCTAAGCACATGTCCTGCTACTAAGCTGCATCCCTAGCCCCAGCTCAATGTAGTTTTACAAAGTGAACATACCCATCTACCCAACACCCACTCCAAAACCAATTCATTCGTGCACTTGTAGTCCCAGCTCCTCAGGAAGCAGAGGCAGGAGGATCTTGAGGCTGACACTAGGAGTTCCAGGTTGACCTGGGTGAAATGGAAAAACCCCAATTCATACAACAAATGAACAAAAAACCCACAGATCATATTACCAGAATCCCAGATATCCTATCACCAGGTACTACCCAAAACTCACAAGGTTAACCATTATTCTGTCTTCTAACCCCAGAAACTACTTTGGTCTCTTTAGTATTCTATATAATATGAAATTATACACTATGTGTTCTTTTGTGTCTGGCTTCCGTAGCATAATATTGTATTTGTGAGAACCATCCATGTTATTTTGTGTAGCTCTACTTTTTTAGTTCTTATGCATTCTATCATGTGAATACACTTCAACTTAAACATTCTACTGCTGGTGGACATTTGGATAGTTCCCAGTTTGGGTCTTTTTTGCAAATAATGTTGCTATCATCCTTCCTGTATTTGCCTTAGGTGAACATATGTGATTATTTCCATTGTTGCTCTTAGATAGGAGTAACACTGCTGACTCTTAACATTTGCAAATATTCAGTGCTAATACTGGCAAGTAGTTTTCTGAAGTTTTTTTTTTTAATCCATTAATTCCTATCAGCACAGTGTGAGAGTTCTAGTTGCTCCAAACCCCACTGAATTGAAGTATATCCCTCTGGATCTTGTGTGGAGAATGGATAGTAGGACCTGGTCAGCCATAGATGCACAGAGATGAGACTAATATCATGGAAGGAAGACAGTACCTTCAAATAGCCCAGTGGCCATGGTGATAGAGAAAAGTGAGGAGATTTGAGCTATAAGAGTGTTGCCTCCTGAATTTATGGTGACAGTTCTCTTTTCATGAAGATAGTTAGATGGCAGGGAAGAAGACAAAGAAGTTTACCCCACAAAAGGAAGCTAATAATTTGGCCAAAAGTAAAATTCTCAAGGAGGTGGGTGATTCAAAATTGGTAAATGTGATTTGGGGGTGCAACTTAGTGTTAGAGCACTTGCCTAGCATGGAAAGACCCTGGATTAGATCTCCACCAAAACAACCCACACATACACAAGAAAATCAGAAGGCAATTCTAGGTATTTGTGGATCCTAAATCCTCCCAGTAAGTGACCTCACCAGAGAGGGTAAACAGTGGGGTCAGTATTGACCCTGAATCTGCCCTGACACAGGAGGAGGAAAGGGAGAGTGCTGGTGGAAATTTGGTTCCACTCATCAGGTGCTTCTCTGAGGTTGCTGGGGATGATATAACAGAACTAAAATTCTCAGCCCCTTCCCTGGAAAAGAACAAAATGCTGCCTTTTATGGTGTATGCCAGACAAGACCAAAAGGGAGGGAAGGATCAAAACAGCCGTGGAATTCCAGGGATGGGAGATGAACAAAGAACCTTCCCTGGGCTATGAAAGCAATGTCAAGGCTGGAGGCAAAGTGAGGAGCCTCAAAGGATTAAGAAACCCTCCTCGCAGAAGGCTCTGTGGCTCACATCTGTATTCCCAGTGGCTTAGGAGGCTTAGGTAGGAGGATCACAATTTCAAATCCAGCCTCAGCAACTTTAAAAGGCCCTCATCAACTCATTGAGATCCTGTATCTAAATACAAATGTAATAATGGGCTATTGATATGGCTCAGTGGTTAAGTACTCTTTGGTTCAATACCCAGTACCAAAACAATACAAAAAAAAAAAGAAAATCCTCCCCACCCCTGCCCCCCCACCCTCAATTGAACTCAGCCACATTTTCCCACTGAGCTACAACCCCAGGCCTTTATTTTTTTTATGTTGAGATAAGCTCTCTCTGTGTTGCCATGGCTGCTCTTGAACATGCATCCTCCTGCCTCAATCTTCTGGATCTCTGGGTTCACAGGTGTGCCCCATCCCACCCTGGCAACACCAAGGTTAATCTGGTGGGGGCATGAATGGTGAAGTGTGGGGTGGCATGGGGCAAGAGCTAAGGGGACTGAGTAGAGAGGCTAAGAACATCTTCCTCATGGAACGTGATTAGGAATTGAATGGGAGAAGAAGGAGAAAGGACTGATAGATTCAGGAGCCATTGAAGCAAAAGTCAAGAAGACTTGAGTTTGGCAAGGTGCAAAAGGATTAAAGTTTTCCAGCCTAGGTGACCTTGTGGATGACATTTTTCAACTAAAAGGATGAGGAAATCAAAGGGAGATGAATTTGGGAAGTATTATCAGGTCACTTCTGGTACAGGCTGAATCTGAGCTACAACCAAGACATTTGAGTGAACACATCCTTCTTGCAGTTAGATTTGGTTCTCTAGGCATGTACAGGTAACTATTGGCAGGGGAATAGCTGATTCCCTGGCAGGAGTGATCTTCCTGTGGGAAAAGTCACAGGAAGAAAAAAAGTTCAGGGGCTGGATCTTAGGAAATCCCACACTCCACATCACAGCATTTGTGAGCATACTCGAGCATATCCTAGCTCACCAGACCTCCCAATACCACTACATCTTCCCACTACTGAAGGCATTTATAGCTAAGGAGCATTTACTCTAAAGCAGTCTTGACAGCAGGCCCACCAGTTACAATTAAATCCTAAAAGCAACTCATGACATAGATTTTACAACTATTTCTCTGAGACCCAGAGAAATGAATCAACTCATTTGAGTGTGAAGTAGTGTGGCCCTTGCCTTCACCTCAGGTCCTCCTGATTTCCATTCAGAAAGGCATCTACCATGTGCCAAAATGTATGGGCAATGTTTAATATTGAACCCAACCTTCAAGGAAGCTAAAATATGGACAGAGATAAGTAGGAAAATAAACAATGATAAAGTAAGTTAGAGACCATTCATGCTCCAGGAGAGGTCCAAAAGACTGAGGACATCTTAGGCCACCTCCAGAGGCGGTAAAGACCTTGAGAATCTGGGTTTGTTGCCAGATTCACACTATTACACTGACTCTTGTTTCACAGGTGCTGTGTCCAGGATTCAGAATGGTTCTGGCAGCAGTTGAACATCCCAACTGGGTGAGATCCAAATTAAAAGGAGATTCAGCAGGGCATAGTGCATACCCCTGTAATCCCAGTGACTTTGGAGGTTGAGGCAGGAGCTTCTCAAGTTTGAGGCCAGCCCTGGGCAATTTTGCAGGATCCTCTCTCATTAATAATAAGAAATAAAAAGGCGGGGCTGGGGTTGTGGTTCAGTGATAGAGCACTCACCTAGCATGTTGTGAGGCACTGGGTTCAATCCTCAGCACTACATAGAAATAAATAAATTATATAAAGGTATTGTGTCCATCTATAAGTACAGTTGAAAGAAAGAAAGAAAGAAAGAAAGAAAGAAAGAAAGAAAGAAAGAAAGAAAGAAAGAAAGAAAGAAAGAAAGAAAGAAAGGGGGGAAGGAAGGAAGGTAGGAAGGAAGGAAGG
>NW_025999899.1:278003-282140 GCF_001458135.2 Marmota marmota marmota
GGGGGGGGGAGGGAGGGAGGTGTGGATGAGGCCGGAGATGTGGCTTGGGCTGGGGCTGGGGCTCAGCTGGTAGCGCACTTGCCTGGCATGTGTGAGACAGTGGGTTCTCACAAATAAATAAAATACAGATCCATAACAACTAATAAAAATATTTTTAAAGTGGCGGGGGTGCTGTGGATCAATCTCAGTGGTAGAGCACTCCTGGGTTATATCCCCAGTGAGCCTAACACTCCACAAGGAGAGAGAGAGAGAGAGAGAGAGATTGAGGATTCGGTTTCTAAACTAGTCTCTCCCTGAGCCACAGCAGGCTCCACAGAATTCCTCAAGGCAATGAGTATCTATTGGCCCTAATTTTGCTTAACTCTAAGCCCAGGGTTTATAGGAAAATGTATTTTCAAGCGCACTATTTCGGGATGGCTTCCCCAGCCCCCAGAATCTCTATTTAACCTGGCTCCAGAGTCATTTGGCCATGTGGCAGGGGGCTGGGGGTGGTGGGGGGCTCAGAGCTAGGCGCGGTCAGGCCATGAGTGGGGACCAGGTGGCCCTATTCAGCTCACCTTGCACACCGGGTCCAGATTCCATGTTCCTGCTGGTGTTCAGTCTTCGGAATGCTTGGTGCCATCTACTGCCTCTCAGTGTCAGGAGTCGGCCTCAGAATTGGACCCAAATGCTCCATAAACGGCGAGTGGGACTATCACTTCCAAGAAACCGCGTAAGGCTGAGCATCTGTCAGTGACCCCCCCCCAGTCTCTGCATCCCATGGCTGCCATGCTCTTCCCACGTGGGTGCCACTGAGCTTCAGGAGAATTCCCTCCACGTGGGTCTAACTAACCCTTTGAAAAATCCCACCCTGCGAGTGGAGGGGACTGCGGGTGGGGGTAGGGCTCCACGTGACCTCCTTCACTCACTGGACCCTACCTGTCCACAGAGGCACTTACTTGAAGAATGATACTTCCTGGAATTTGTGTGAGGAACCACTCAAAGTGGTGCCCTGGAATGTGACGCTCTTCTTCTTGCTGGTCGTTGCCTCCTGCCTGGAGATAGTGCTGTGTGGCTTACACCTGGTGGTAGAGCCCATTCATGCTCCAGGAGAGATCCAAAAGACTGAGGACATCTTAGGCAACTTCCAGAGGAGGTAAAGACCTATTAATTTAGAACTTGAAAACTTCAGGATTAGAATATGGCCCTCCTTGCTCTGAGTCTTATTTTTGAAAAGAGACATGATTTTCTTTTTCTCTCCTTCCTCCCCCTTCCAACCTGGGGGCAAGGAATAAGATTACCTTGAGTTATCTGTGCTCCACAGGAAGGAGATGTCTATCAGAGTTTCTAGGAAGAGACTGTCTCCCAAATTAACAAGTGAATCCTAAACACACTATCCAGATGCCCTGAGAGCCCCCCTTCTCAGGGCACACCTAGAATGTAGATTTTGAAGACATTCTTTAAAAGCCCTGTTTGCCCTGATGGGTAAAATCACAGCCTCTGGGACAGGATTCCCCTGTGTTTCTCCTTTGCTGGCAAAACAATAAAATTATTTTTCCTTTTTTCTCAAAACAGTGTCCTTATTATTAAATTGGCATGAATTGACATAGGGGACATGGATCAAGCTCTGAGTTACATTATTAGTGCCAACTGGAGGAAAAAGGAGGTGGGACAGCATAAGGTGGACTTGTTGAGGGACCTGCTTGCTTTTGGTGAAGTCCTCACTTCCTTTCTCATTTCCGCAAGGCTCAGCTCACCGAGACTTCACTGACTGCCAGGTCATTCCTTCTTGCTCCAGGACCCCAGCCTGGCCTGCCCAATCCCTGCCTCCCTGGAATAAACAGCTTGGAGTCCACCCTACCCCTCTCTGAGCAGAGGATACTCTAAACAGCAGCAGTGTGTGAGGGCCTCCTGAGCTGCCGCAGTCTGGCTGGGCACAAAATCACAAGACACTCAAGCAGGAACAAACTTTATTTCCAAAACTCCTGTGAATGCCACCCACGCGGCCTTCTCCTGGGACACACCACACTAACAGGAAATCCCTCCTCCGGAAATCCCTCCTACCGCACTTCCCCAACCAATGGGAACTCTCTGGGAGTCCCTGTGAGAGCTCCAAAGTAGCAGGCTGAGGCTGACAGCAGGGGTCTAATATCCAATTGAATGCACATCTTAACATAATCATTATCATCTCAATGGCTTGCTGGCCTCACCTTTCAACCAAAAATGCCATGCGTCATTCCTACTCAGCTATGAATCTTAGCACTGAGCTTGGTGTTCTGTGACCCTGTTTGGAGCCCTCACACCCCACTTGTTATTTTTGTCACAGGTACTGAGCTACTAACTTGCCCAGGAAATAGAGTGGTTAACAAGTTAGATGTACTCTCGAAAACTGAACATTCCATGAGTGGAAAAGGCAATTTTAAAGAAGCAAGGGCTTATTACAATTGGTGGGTTAACACGTTTTAATGTATTCATTTATTATTGATTTATGCTCAATATTTGAAATTATTGAAGCCAGGGCTTCACACAGGCTCTGTAAGTGCTCTACAGCACCATTGAACTACTACACCCCCATGGAGTTTTGTTTAATTTTGAGGCAAAGTCTCACTAAATTGCCAAGACTGGCATTCAACTGATGATCTTCATACCACAGCCTCCCAAGTAACTGGGATGCAGTGTATACCACCATGCCTAGTTTATTAGCACATTTTCATCTCAGCCATTCTTTCTGGCTCTTACTTAAAGAATATTAGTGATGTCACTGAAAACCTTCCTGAAAAATTCTTCCAAATCCCACATTAAATATTTCTTCAGAGATCTGTCTCTTTCTTTCAGTCTTTGGGATGACATACTCTTCTCTTGCTTTGAAGAAAAATTTCAGAACAACTATAATGTTTTCAAACATTATTAACATTATTTCATCCATACAGAGTTGCATAAAAATAATTTAATGAGTACTTGTGGACCACCCCCATACACAATTTTTTTCTCTCTTGTTCTCAAAAGAAGTAACTTCTTGGGCTGGGGACATGGCTCAGTGGGAGGGGGCTTGCCAAGTATGCAAAAGACCCTGTATTTAAGGACTTTTATCCTCAAAAAAGTACCACGTGCCTATAATTCCTGCAACTTGGGAGGGAGGCAGAGGCAGGAGGATTGCAAGTTTGAAACCAGCCTGAACAACTTGGTGAGATGCTAAGCAACTTAGCAAGACCCTGTCACAAAATAAAAAATGGCCTGAGGATATGGCTCCGTGGTTAAATAGCCCTAGGTTCAATGCTCAGCTCAGAAGAAGAAGAAGAAGAAAAGGAGGAGGAGGAGGAGGAGGAGGAGGAGGAGGAGGAGGGGGAACCATCTTTCAGATTCACTAGTGATCAACTTAAAGACATAAGTGGCCTGCTCTTGACCTGCTTCATAGTTCACTAGGACAAAGGGCTGAATCCCCTCTTCAGGTCTACATTGGAAGTCCTACTATCAGGACATGACAGTTGCTCTAGTAGTTCAACATTATTGCTAGTGATTCTGCTCTACCTCTCATCATTTTTACCTCCCACCCCTACCCCTCAGGACCCAGATTCTCCATCTCTGCTTCCCAGTCCTCAGGCTCCTTCCTCCTGATGCCATGTGCCAGTTTCTGAATGACTGCTGTCTAAGCATATCTCTTGCTGCACCTTCTGATTATTTGTGGTTTCTATTGCTTCATGGCATTTTTTTTTTACTGCTTTCATTCATACATTTCTCAATTTGGGCACTCTTATGACTGAAAGTTTGGTCCGTATCCCCAATGTCAATTAATACCAATTTAATAATGAGGACACAGTTTTGAGAAAAAGGAAAAATAAGTTTTACTGCTTTGCTAGCAGAGGAGAAATACAGGGGCTCCTGTCCCAAAGATTGCGACTCTCCTGATCGAGAGGAACAGGCAGCTTTTAAAGGAACTTCACTGTCTCCCCAATTTTGTTAGGGAGGGGGAGAGGGAAGAAGAGAGAAAAAAATATTTAAAAAATAAGCCTTGGGGGCTGGGGATATGGCTCAATTGATAGAGTGCTTGCCTTGCATACACAAGTCCCTGGGTTCAATCCCAGGACTACTACTACTACTGCTACTACTACTACTACTACTAATAATAATAATAATAATAATAATAATAATAATAATAAT
>NW_025999899.1:288512-294394 GCF_001458135.2 Marmota marmota marmota
GGAAGTTCAATCCCTAGTATGAAAGGAAGGAAGGAAGGAAGGAAGGAAGGAAGGAAGGAAGGAAGGAAGGAAGGAAGGAAGGAAGGAAGGAAGGAAACAGCATCTACGGCAAGTAGCTTGGGGATTTTTCTTTTATGCTTTGTGTGTGTGTGTGTGTGTGTGTGTGTGTGTGTGTCTGCATGGGATTAAACTCAGGGCCATGTGAATGCTAAGCACATGACCTGCTACTAAGCTGCATCCTTAGCCCCAGCTCAATGTAGTTTTACAAAGTGAACATACCCATCTACCCAACACCCACTTCCAAAACCAACTCATCCATGCCCCTGTAGTCCCAGCTCCTCAGGAAGCAGAGGCAGGAGGATCTTGAGGCTGACACTAGGAGTTCCAATTGACCTGGGTGAAACAGCAAAACCCCAAATCATATAACAAATGAACAAAAAAACACAGATCATATTACCAGAATCCCAGATATCCCATCACCAGGTACTACCCCAAAACCAACAAGGTTAACCATTATTCTATCTTCTAACCCCAGAAACTGCTTTGGTCTCTTTAGTATTCTACATAAATTGAAATTATACACTATGTGTTCTTTTGTGTCAGGCTTCCTTAGCATAATATTATATTTGTGATAGCCACCCATGTTACTTTGTGTAGCTCTACTTTTTTATTTCTTATGCATTCCATCATGTGAATATACTTCAATTTAAACATTCTACTGTTGGTGGACATTTGGATAGTTCCCAGTTTGGGTTTATTGCAAAATATGTTGCTATCATCCTTCCTGTAGGTGCCTTAGGTGAACATATGTGATTATTTCCATTGTTACTCTTAGATAGGAGTAACACTGCTGACTCTTAACATTTGCAAATATTCAGTGCTAATACTGGCAAATAGTTTGCTGGAGTTTTTTGTATCAATTCATTCCTATCAGCACAGTGTGAGAGTTCTAGATGCTCCACACCCCACTGGATTGAAGTAGATCCCTCTAGCATTTGTGTGGAAAATGGATGGTAGGAGGTCAGCCATAAATGCAGAAAGATGAGATTAATGTCATGAAGGGAAGACAGTATCTTGAAATAGCGAGTGGCCATGGTGATAGAGAAAAATGAGGGGATTTGAGATATAAATAATATTGTCTCCTGAATTTAAGATGACAGTTCTCTTTTCATGAGGACAATTAGATAGTAGGAAAGAAGACAAAAAGCTTACACCACGGAAGGAAGGTAATACTTTGACCAAAAGTAAAATTCTCGAGGAAGCAGGTCATTTGAAATTGGTAAATGTGGTTTGGGGGTGTAACTCAGTGGTAGAGCACTTGCCTAGAATGGCAAAACCCTGGATGAGATCTTCACCAACACAACACACACACACACTAGTAAATCCAGAAGGCTATTCTGGGTATCTGTGGATCATGGATCCTCCCAGTAAGTGACCTCACCAGACAAGTTAAGCAATGGGGTCAGCACTGGCCCTGGATCTGCCCTGACACAGGAGGAGGGGAGTGAGAGTGCTCCTGCAGATTTGGTTCCTCTGTGGTTGCTGGGGATGATATAACAGAACTAAAACTCTCAGCCCCTTCCCTGGAAAAGAGCAAAATCCTGCCTTGTGTAGTATAAGCCAGACAAGATCAACAGGGAGGGAAGGATCAAAATGGCCGTGGAATTCCAGGGATGGGAGATGAACAAAGAACCTGGCCTGGGCTATGAAGACAATGACAAGGCTGGAGGCAGAGTGAGGAGCCTCAAAGGGATTTGGAAACCCTCCTTTCAGAAGGCTCTGTGGGGCATGCCTGGATTGCCAGTGGCTCCGGAGGCTTAGGTAGAAGGATCACAAGTTCAAATCCAGCCTCAACAACTTAGGGAGGCCATAAGCAACTCATTGAGACCCTGTGTCAAAATACAAATGTAAAAAAGGGCTGTAGATGTGGCTCAGGGTTTAAGTACTCTTGGGTTCAATACCCAGTACCAAGGCAATGCAAAAAAAGAGAGAAAATTGTCTCACCCTCACCCCCACCCCCAATTGAACCCAGCAACATTTTCCCTCTGAGCTACACTAGCCCATTATTTTTTATTTTGAGATGTGCTGCCAAGGCTGTCCTTGAACTTGCATCCTCCCATCCCAATCTCCTGGATCTCTGGGCTCACAGGTGTGCCCCATCCCACCCTGGCAACACCAAGGTTAATCTGGTGGGGGCATGTATAATGAAGTGTGGGGTGGCATGGGGTAAGAACTAACGGGAATTAGTAAGGAGGCCAAGAACATCTTCCTCATGGAACATGATTAGGAATTGAATGAGAGAAGGAGAAAGGACTGATAGATTCATTGAAGCAAAAGTCAAGAAGACTTGACTTTGGCAAGGTGCAAAAGGATTAAAGTTTTCTAGCCTAGGTGACCTGGTGGATGCTATTTTTCAATTAAAAGGATGAGGAAATCAAAGGGAGATGAATTTGGAAAATATTATGATGTCACTTCGGATACAGGCTGAATCTGAGCTAAAACCAAGACATTTGAGTGGACATCTTCTTCAGGCAGTTAGATTTGTTTCTCTAGGCATGTTCAGGTAACTATTGGCAATGGAATAGCTGATTCCCTGGGAGAAGTGATATTCCCATGAAAAATATCACAGGAAGAAAAAACGATTAGGGGCTGGATCTTAGGAAATCCCACACTCCACATCACAGCATTTGTGAGCATACTCAACCATATCCTAGCTCACCAGACCTTCCACCACCACTACCTCTTCCCACTGCTGAAGGCATTTATAGCTAAGGAGCATTTACTCTAAAGCAGTCTTGACACCTGGCCCCCCAGTTACCATTAAATCCTAAGAACAACTGTATGAGGTAGGTTTTACAAACCAATTTTACCTAGGACAAACTGAGACCCAGAGAAACCAATTAGTTCATTGAGTGTGAAGTAGTGTGGCCCTGGCCTCAACTCAAGTCCTCCTGATTCCCAATCAGAAAGGAACCTACACCATGAGCCAAAATTTATAGGCAATATTTAATATTGAACCCAACCCTCAAGGAAGCTAAAATATGGACAGAGATAAGGTAAGCACATAAATAATGATAAAGTAAGGTATTGCCCATTCATGCTCCAGGAGAGGCCCAAAAGGCTGAGGACATCATAGGCAACTTCCAGAGGAGGTAAAGACTTTGAGAATCTGGTTTTGGTGCCAGATTCACACTATTACAGTGACTCTTGTCTCACAGGTGCTGTGTCCGGGAATCGGAGCGGTTCTGGTAGCAATTGAACATCCCAACTGGGTGAGATCCAAATTAAAAGGAGATTCAGCAGGGCATAGTGCATACCCCTGTAATCCCAGTGACTCTGGAGGTTGAGGTAGGAGCTTCTCAAGTTCAAAGCCAGCCTCAGCAATTTTGCAGGATCCTCTCTCATTAATAAGAAATCAAAAGGGCTGTGGATGAGGCTGGGGCTGTGGTTCAGGTAGGGCTTTGCCTGGCATG
Organism: Marmota marmota marmota; assembly: GCF_001458135.2. Classification (NCBI taxonomy): domain Eukaryota; kingdom Metazoa; phylum Chordata; class Mammalia; order Rodentia; family Sciuridae; genus Marmota; species Marmota marmota. Next base: position 291,986 of record NW_025999899.1, read on the forward strand.
TGTGAGACCGTGTATTTTCACAAATAAATAAATAAGCAAATAAATAAATAAAATACAGATCCATCAACAACTACTAAATATATTTTTTTAAATACAGGTAGCTGTGGATCAGTCTCACTGGTAGAGAACCCTGGGGTTAAATCCCCAGTGAGGCTCCACTCCACAAAACAAAAAGAGAGAGAGAGAGAGAGAGAGAGAGAGAGAGACAGAGAGATTGAGGAGTCAGTCTCTAAATTAGTCTCTCCCAGAGCAAAAGCAACCTCTACAGAATACCTAACTGCCATGAAACCCGCTGACTACTTTAGTTTTGCCTAAAGTAGTCTAAGCCCTGGGTTTATAGGAAAATGTATTTTCAAGCACACTGTCTCTGGAGGGTTTCCCCAGCCCTGAGAATCTCTATTTAACCTGGCTCCAGAGTCACTTGGCCATGTTGGGGGGTGGGGGGCAGAGCTAGGCGTGGTCGGGCCACCATGGGGAGGGGGCAGCCCTATTCAGCCCACCTTCCACACCCAGTCCAGATTACATGTTCCTGCTGGTGCTCAGTCTTCGGAATGCTTGGTGCCATCTACTGCCTCTCTGTGTCAGGAGTTGGCCTCAGAATTGGACCCAAATTCTCCATAAACGGCGAGTGGGACTATCACTTCCAAGAAACCGCGTAAGGCTTAGCATCTATTAGTGACCCCCATTCTCTGCATCCCATGGCTGCCATGCTCTTCCCACGTGGGCCGGGACCCTGGATGCCACTGAGCTTCAGGAGAATTCCCTCCACCTGGGTCTAACTAACCTTTGAAATTTTCATCCTGTGAGTGGAGGGGACTGAGGGTGAGGGTAGGGTGCCATGTGACCTCCTTCACTCACTGTACCCTACCTGTCCACAGAGGCGCTTACTTGAAGAACTATGCTTCCTGGAATTTCTGCGAGGAACCACCCAACGTGGTGTCCTGGAATGTGACACTGTTCTCCTTGCTGGTACTTGCCTCATGCCTGGATATTGTGCTGTGTGGCATACACCTGGTGAACACTTTTGTTCTATACTTTGTGAACATGTATAGACTATAGCCCTCCTTGACCTGAGGCTTATTTTGAAAAGGGACATGTTTTTCTTTTTTTCTTCTTCCTCCCCCTCCCAACTTGGGGACAAGGAAAAAGATTGCCTTGAGTTATCTGTGCTCCACAGGAGGGAGATGTCTGCCAGAGTTTCCAGGAAGACACTATCTCCCACATTAACAAGTGAATCCTAACACACTATCCAGATGCCCTGAGACCCCCTCTCAGGCACACCTGGAAAGTAGATTTTGAAGAGATTCTTTATAAGCCCTCTGATTTCCCTGATGGGCAGAATCACAGCCTCTGGGACAGGATTCCCCTGTGTTTCACCTTCCTAGCAAACAATAAAATGACTTTTCCTTTTCCTCAAAACAGTGTCCTCATTATTAAATTGGCATGAATTGGCATAGGGGACAAAGACCAATCTTTGGGTTACATTATTAGTTTCATTTGTGCCAACTGGAGGAAAAAGGAGGTGGGACAGCATAAGGTGGACTTGTTGAGGGACCTGCTTGCTTCTGGCCAAGTCCTCACTCCCTTTCTCATTTCCGCAGGGCTCAGCTCACTGAGCCTCCCTCCACTGATGGCCAGGTCATTCCTGCTTGCTCCAGGACCCCAGCCTGGCTGGCCCACTCCCTGCCTCCCTGGAATAAACTGCTTGGAGTCCACCCCAACCCTCCCTGTTCAGAGTATGCCCTAAACAGCAGAAGTGTGTGAGGGCCTTCTAAGCTTGGTGTTCTGTGACCCTGTTAGGAGCCCTCACTCCCCACTTATTTTTGTCACAGGTACTGAGCTACTAACTTGCACAGGAAATACAGTGGTTAACAAGGTACATGTGCTCTCCAGGGGTGGAATAGGCAATTTTAAAAGAAGTAAAGGATTATTTCAATTGATGCTTACCACATTTTATTTGGTAATTTCATTATTGACTCATGCTCCATACTGGAGATTATTGAACCCAGGGCCTCACACATGCTCTGCCAGTGCTCTACCACACCATTGAGCTACACACACCCACATCCCTTTTTGTTGAATTTTAGGACAAGGTCTGCTAAATTGCCCAGGCTGGACTCCAATTGGGATCCTACTCTCTCAGCCCTGCAAGTAGGTGGGACCCAGTATGCACCACCACACCTAGTTTACTAGCACCTTTTCATCTCAGCCATTCTTTCTGGCTCTTACTTGCAGAATCCTAGTGATGTCACTGAAAACCTTCCTGAAAAATTCTTCCAAATCCCACAGTAAATATTTCTTCAGAGATCTGTCTCAGTATTTGGGGTGACATGCTCTCCCCTTGTTTGGAAGAAAAATTTCAGAACTCCTATAATGTCTTGAAACATTATTCACATTATTTCATCCATA
>NW_025999899.1:296030-316431 GCF_001458135.2 Marmota marmota marmota
GTAAGTGACCTCACCAGACAAGTTAAGCAATGGGGTCAGCACTGGCCCTGGATCTGCCCTGACACAGGAGGAGGGGAGCGAGAGTGCTCCTGCAGATTTGGTTCCTCTGTGGTTGCTGGGGATGATATAACAGAACTAAAACTCTCAGCCCCTTCCCTGGAAAAGAGCAAAATGCTGCCTTGTGTAGTATAAGCCAGACAAGACCAACAGGGAGGGAAGGATCAAAACAGCTGTGGGATTCCAGGGATGGGAGATGAACAAAGAACTTGTTCTGGGCTATGAGGACAAGAACAAGGCTGGAGACAGAGTGAGGAGCCTCAAAGATTTGGAAACTCTCCTCGCAGAAGGCTCTGTGGATCATACCTGTATTCCCAGTGGCTCAGAAGGCTGACAAAGGAGGATTACAAGTTCAAATCCAGAAACTTAGGGAGGCCATAAGCAACTAATTGAGACCCTGTGTCTAAATAGAATTTTAAAAATAAAAGGCTATAGATGTGGCTCAGTGTTTAAGTGCTCTTGGGTTCAATACCCAGTACCAAGGCAATTCAAAAAAATAAGAAAATCCTCCCCACCCCCACCCCCACATCCAACTGAACCTAGGAACATTTTCCAACTAACCTACAGCTCTAGCCCTTTATTTTTTGTTTTGAGATAATGTCTCCCTGTGTTGCCAAGGCTGCCCTTGAACTTGCATCCTCAGGTCCCAATCTCCTGGATCTCTGGGCTCACAAGTGTGCCCCATCCCACCCTGGCAGCACCAAGGTTAATCTGGTGGGGGCATATATAATGAAGTGTGGGGTGGCATGGGACAAGAGCTAATGGGACTTAGTAAGGAAGCCAAGAACATCTTCCTCATGGAACATGATTAGGAATTGAATGAGAGAAGGAGAAAGGACTGATAGATTCAGGAGCCATTGAAGCAAAAGTCAAGAAGACTTGGCTTTGGCAGGTGCATAAGAATTAAAGTTTTTCAGCCTAGGTGACCTGGTGGATGCTATTTTTCAATTAAAAGGATGAGGAAATCAAAGGGAGATGAATTTGGAAAATATTATGACGTCACTTCAGATACAGGCTGAATCTGAGCTAAAACCAAGACATTTGAGTGGACATATCCTTCGGGCAGTTAAATTTGGTTCTCTAGGCATGTACAGATAACTATCATCAGGGGAATAGCCGATTCCCTGGCAGGAGTGAACTTCTTGTGGGAAAAGTCACAGGAAGAAAAAACGATTAGGGGCTGGATCTTAGGAAATCCCATACTCCACATCACAGCATTTGTGAGCATACTCAACCATATCCTAGCTCACCAGACCTTCCAACACCACTACCTCTTCCCACTGCTGAAGGCATTTATAGCTAAGGAGCATTTACTCTAAAGCAGTCTTGACACCTGGCCCCCCAGTTACCATTAAATCCTAAGAACAACTATATGAGGTAGGTTTTACAAACCAATTTTACCTAGGACAAACTGAGACCCAGAGAAACCAATTAGTTCATTGAGTGTGAAGTAGTGTGGCCCTAGCCTCAACTCAGGTTGAGGAATTGATTGGGAATCAGGAGGGCACCTACTATGTGCCAAGGTTTATGGGGAATGTTTAATATTGAACCCAACCCTCAAGGAAGCTAAAATATGAACACGTAAGGTAGGCACATAAATATGATAAAGTAAGGTGGAGCTCAGCCATGCTCCAGAACAGGTAGAAGTAAGGTCTTCCTATAGTTCAAAGGGCTGAGGACATCATAGGCAGCTTCCAGGAGAGGTAAAGACTTTAAGAATTTGTGTTTGGTGCTGGGTTCACACTATTACATTGACTCACTATTACACTGACTCTTATCCCACAGATACTATGTCCTGGAATCACAGCAGCTCTGGCAGAGGCTAGACATCCTGACTGGGTGAGATACAAATTAAGAAGCGATTTGGGAGGACATGGTGTGCACACCTGTAATCCCAGTGACCCTGGAGGTTGAGGCAGGAGCTTCTCAAGCTCGAGGCCAGCCACAGCAATTTTGCAGAATCCTCTCTCATTAATAAAAAATAAAAAGGGCTATAGATCAGGCTGGGGTTGTAGCTCATCAGTAGCACACTTGTCTGGCATGTGTGAGACAGTGGGTTCTCATAAATTAATTAATTAATTAAATATCCATCAACAACTAAAAAAAATATTTTAAAAGGGCGGAGGAGCTGCTGTGATCAATCTCGGTAGTAGAGAACTCCTAGGATAAATCCCCAGTGAGCCTCCACCCCTCAAAAATGAAAAAAAGAGAGACTGAGGATTCTGTCTCTAAACTAGTCTCTCCCAGAGCCTCTACAGAATTCCTAACTGCCATGAATCCCCACTGGCCCTTAGTTTTGCCTAACTCCAAGTCCCGGGATATAGGAAAATTTATTTTCAAGCACTCTGTTACAAGACTGCATCCTCAGCCCCAGGAATGTATTTCAACCTGGCTCCAGAGTCACTTGGCCATGTGGAGAACACAGCTAGGTGTGGTCGGGCCACCATGGGGAGGGGGCAGCCCTATTCAGCCCACTTTCCACACCCGGTCCAGATTACATGTTTCTGCTGGTGCTCAGTCTTCGGAATGCTTGGTGCCATCTACTGCCTCTCTGTGTCCGGAGTCGGCCTCAGAATTGGACCCAAATGCTCAATGTATGGCATGTGGGACTACCATTTCCAAGAAACCTTGTAAGGATTAGCAAATTAGTGGCCCCCATTCTCTATATGCCCTGGTTTCCATGTCCTTCCCACAAGGGCCGGGACCCTGGGTGCCACTGAGCTTCAGGAGAATTCCCTCCATGTAGGTCCAACTAACCCTTTGAAAAATTCATCCTGTGAGTGGAGGGGACTGAGGGTGGGGGTAGGGCACCGCCTGACCTCCTTCACTCACCGCACCCTACCTGTCCACAGAGGCGCTTACTTGAAGAACTATGCTTCCTGGAATTTCTGCGAGGAACCACCCAACGTGGTGTCCTGGAATGTGACACTGTTCTCCTTGCTGGTACTTGCCTCATGCCTGGATATTGTGCTGTGTGGCATACACCTGGTGAACACTTTTGTTCTATACTTTGTGAACATGTATAGACTATAGCCCTCCTTGACCTGAGGCTTATTTTGAAAAGGGACATGTTTTTCTTTTTTTCTTCTTCCTCCCCCTCCCAACTTGGGGACAAGGAAAAAGATTGCCTTGAGTTATCTGTGCTCCACAGGAGGGAGATGTCTGCCAGAGTTTCCAGGAAGACACTATCTCCCACATTAACAAGTGAATCCTAACACACTATCCAGATGCCCTGAGACCCCCTCTCAGGCACACCTGGAAAGTAGATTTTGAAGAGATTCTTTATAAGCCCTCTGATTTCCCTGATGGGCAGAATCACAGCCTCTGGGACAGGATTCCCCTGTGTTTCACCTTCCTAGCAAACAATAAAATGACTTTTCCTTTTCCTCAAAACAGTGTCCTCATTATTAAATTGGCATGAATTGGCATAGGGGACAAAGACCAATCTTTGGGTTACATTATTAGTTTCATTTGTGCCAACTGGAGGAAAAAGGAGGTGGGACAGCATAAGGTGGACTTGTTGAGGGACCTGCTTGCTTCTGGCCAAGTCCTCACTCCCTTTCTCATTTCCGCAGGGCTCAGCTCACTGAGCCTCCCTCCACTGATGGCCAGGTCATTCCTGCTTGCTCCAGGACCCCAGCCTGGCTGGCCCACTCCCTGCCTCCCTGGAATAAACTGCTTGGAGTCCACCCCAACCCTCCCTGTTCAGAGTATGCCCTAAACAGCAGAAGTGTGTGAGGGCCTTCTAAGCTTGGTGTTCTGTGACCCTGTTAGGAGCCCTCACTCCCCACTTATTTTTGTCACAGGTACTGAGCTACTAACTTGCACAGGAAATACAGTGGTTAACAAGGTACATGTGCTCTCCAGGGGTGGAATAGGCAATTTTAAAAGAAGTAAAGGATTATTTCAATTGATGCTTACCACATTTTATTTGGTAATTTCATTATTGACTCATGCTCCATACTGGAGATTATTGAACCCAGGGCCTCACACATGCTCTGCCAGTGCTCTACCACACCATTGAGCTACACACACCCACATCCCTTTTTGTTGAATTTTAGGACAAGGTCTGCTAAATTGCCCAGGCTGGACTCCAATTGGGATCCTACTCTCTCAGCCCTGCAAGTAGGTGGGACCCAGTATGCACCACCACACCTAGTTTACTAGCACCTTTTCATCTCAGCCATTCTTTCTGGCTCTTACTTGCAGAATCCTAGTGATGTCACTGAAAACCTTCCTGAAAAATTCTTCCAAATCCCACAGTAAATATTTCTTCAGAGATCTGTCTCAGTATTTGGGGTGACATGCTCTCCCCTTGTTTGGAAGAAAAATTTCAGAACTCCTATAATGTCTTGAAACATTATTCACATTATTTCATCCATAGAGTTGCATAAAAATAATTTAATAAGTATTTGTGGACCATACACACACACATTTTTTTCTCTCTTGTCCTCAAAAGAAGTAACTTCTTGGGCTGGGGACATGGCTCAGTGGGAAGGGGCTTACAAAGTATGCAAAAGAGCCTGTATTTAAGGACTGTTGTCCTCAAAGAAGTACCATGTTGCCAGGTGCAGTGGTGTAAGCCCATAATTCCAGCAATTTGGGAGGGAGGCTGAGGCAGGAAGATGGTAAGTTTGAGACCAACTTCAACAACTTAGCAAGACCCTAAGCAACATAGCAAGATCCTATCTCAAAATTGAAAAATGGTCTGAGGATATGGCTCAGTGGTTAAACACCCCTAGATTCAATCTGAAAAAGAAGACAACGGAGGAAGAGGAGAAGAAGAAGAAAAAAAAAAAAAAACATCTCTCAGACTCACTAGAGATCAACGTGAAGACAAATATGTGGCCTGCTCATGGCCTGCTCTTAGTCCCTTATTCTTGCTCTTAGTCCCTCTTCAGGTCTACATTGGAAAGGCCCACTATTCAGGACAGGACAGTGGCTCTAGTAGCTCAACATTATTTCTAGTGATCCTGCTCTACCTCTCATCATTTTCACCTCCCACTCATTCACCGCAGGACCCACATTCTCCATCTCGGCCTCCCAGTCCTCATGCTCCTTCCTCCTGCACTCTTCCTGAATGGCACCTCTCTATGCAATACTCTTGTGGCACCTTCTGATCATTTGTGGTTTCTATTGCCTCATGGCTTTTTTCTACTGCCTTCTTCATACATTTATCAGTTTGGAAACTTCCACATCTCTAATGTCTCTCTCAGGTTGTCTCACAGAGATATTTCTCATGAATGCAGATCCAGGTAGTTGCTGAGTGATCATGCAGACATAGTACCTCTGTTCAGCAGGGCTCTCACCTTCAGCAATATCCTAAGTCTCTAGCTACATGCTTGCCTGCCTTGGATCAGCTACATTTATCACTCAGTCAGTGATAATAGGGTTTGTGTTGGGCAGCTATTTCTGTGTAAGGAAAACTCCCACACAACCTTAGTAGCATACAAACATAAGCATTTATTTCACTTATCTGTGCATGGATTGGTTGGAGATGGACTGATATGGGTTGGGATCCAACCTGGACCTTTTCCTTGCATCTTGCACCATTTTTTTTTATCAGTGGGTAACTCAGGCCTGTTCTTCTCATGGCCATGATAGTGGCAAGAGACAACACACAACATCTCCTAAGGCCTAGACTCAGAACCAGTATCTTGTTAATTATGCCCACTTTATTTTCTGCCAATATGGTGGGAAGTGTATTCTACCTCTTACTGAGTGGGGAGGTGGTAAAGGGACAACTAAATTGCTTAACAAAGTACATGTTTACAGGGAGGATGGAGCACTTGCAATGAGCAATTCCATTTTTACTACAGATCATATGGTCATACGGCTCCTGGCATGATGAAACCCCTCAAAGGAGGCTGTGGAATGAGAGTCTGAGGTTTCTCAGGGGGTCACAAGTTAAAAGACACTGTTTGCAATATTTCAAAGTAACCACTAGGGCTGGGGATATACCTCACTGGTAAAGCACTTATCTCACCCTGGTTCAATCCCCAGCACAACACACACACACACACTCATACACACACACACACACGATACTAATAAACAAAAATAACTGCTATTTAGATTTAAAATAGGCCTTCTAGGGGTTGGGGTTGTGGCTCAGTTGCAAAGTGCTTGCCTTGCACATGGGAGGCACTGGGTTCAATCCTCAGCACCATGTAAAAATAATTAAACAAAATAAAGATACTGTGTCCCTCTATAACTAAAAAAATTTTTTTAAACTTCCTTAAAAAATTAAAATAAAATAGGCCTTCTAATAGGGAAATGCAAAATTTTTGAAGAAAAAGGATAGTAGATATCAGAAGCAGCATTTTAAAACATTTTAAAAGCATTAAACAAGTCAATAGAAGCAAAACCCAACATCAGTTACCACACTGATTGCCTGTGAGTCAGAGGTAACCTATCGGGCAGTTCAAAGTATTTTCTTTGTTCATGTGTCCTCTCATTCTAGAGGTCAATTCGTCATAGCTTTTTCTCCATCCAGCTTCTCTATCTTATAAACAGCAAGAATTCCGCTCAAATTCTGGCATTCAATTTTAGTGGTAAGATTTCTCCACCATCCATGTCTCTCTAATGTTTCAAGTGGGCCTTTGGGAGAAGCTATATCAGTAGTCCCCAACTGGCTCCCACTTTCTGTGTGGTACCACTTTTTATTGCAAGCACTGTGGGGTCCTGCAGTACTTAGTGCTATCTCATCTCTTCCATGGACACTACCTCATCACACATGGATGTGGGCTAATTCTGCAGGGGCTGCACACTCCTCTTTCTGCCTGACAATAAGCTGGGTCTCAGCCCTCATCTGTGAATCCTGGTATCTCTACCACAGGTCCTGAAGCCAGGTTTTAATAAATTAATCTCCGTATGAAAAAACTACTTTTTATATTGTAGTTGACAGAAACACAATTCAAACCAATTCACATTATCCAAAGGTTCCACATTGGGCTGGAGTTGTAGCTCAGTGAAAGAGGGCTTGCCTAGCCTGTGTGAGGCACTGGGTTTGATTCTCAGCACCATATACAAATAAATAAAAATAAATGTCCATCAACAACTAAAAAATGTTTCTAAAAAAAGGTTCCAAGTTTCATATGTGAATACACCACCAATGTAACTCCACATCATGTACAACCACAAAAATGCAAAGTTATACTCTATGTACAATATGTCAAAATATACTCTACCATCACATAAAACTAAAAAGAAGAAATTAAAAAGCAAAGAAAAAATGTTTCCAAGGAGTGCAGAGTGTGGTGGGGCATGCCAGTAATCCCAGCATCTCAGGAGGTTGAGACAAGAGGATTGTGAGTTCAAAGTCAGCCTCAGCAATTGAGGGAGGCCCTAAGCAACTCAGCGAGACCCTATGTCTAAATAAAATATAAAAAAGGACTGAAGATGTGTCTCAGTGGTTAAGAGACCTTGGGTTCAATCCCTAATTTAAAAAAATGTTCCAAGGAGTGATCAGGTTCCAGGCATGGCTGAATCTGCCAATTCAAATGATGTTGTCACACCTCACTCTCTCTCTCAATGGTTGTTTCCTCTGGATTAACTTCCTGCTCTAACAGGAAGGAACTTCCTCAAGGTGAAACAGGCCACAAGCAACATCATCACCTAAAAAAAACCCAGAATTTCCTTGACCTTCAGATGGTGAACAAAAACAAGAACACAAATATAAATTTTAAAAATGGATTCTTCATGGAACTGGCTTGGATTGTACAGGTATGGCTGAGTGAAATGTTGAGGCCCGAGGATGGTATGTTCTAACAAATCAGGCCTCAGTCTCAATTCTACCCTGAGAAACATGTAGTAGTCTCAAAAGGAGAGAGGATCAATAAACAAATATTAATGAGATGAAATGAAGCCAGGCTCAGTGGCACATGCCTGTAATACCAGTGCATGGGAGGCTGAGGCAGGAGGATCATGATTTAAAAACCAGCCTCAGTAACTTAGCAAGGTCTTAAGCAACTCAGTGAGAACCTGTCTCTAAACAAAAGTCAAAATAAAAGGCTGGGTTGTGCCTCATTTGTTAAGTGCCACTGTGTTCAATGCTCGGTACAAAAAAAAAATTTTTTTTTAAAGAATTTGAAATAAAAACACAGCTGAAGCCCGCTATCATCTTTTTTCATTTCTTTCTGGGAGGAACTCTCTATGTGTAACAAATGGAAATGATAAGCCCACTGTACACCTCCTTGTGCTGCCTAGTTTAACAAACATTCCCCCTGTCCTAAGGAACCCTTACAATCAGTCAAGAGGCAAGTGATATCACTCTATCCTTTATAGGGATGAGGCAATTGTGACCTAGAGACATACAATGGCTTGGGTGAGTCTTCAACAGGTAAGGAATTGAAGAGGGATGATGGAGAGGTGTGTGCAGAAAAAAAGACGAAGAAGACATTGGCACCAGTGTGTGACTAGCTCCCCCACCACATCATCGCACATCCACCCCCTCTCCTCACCAGCTGCAGCTGGTGATAGGGCCTCCCTTATCATTCTGATCCTGCCAGTGTCTACCACAGCTTTTCTCTGACCTGTACTCACATTACAGCCTGTGTTCCTCTGTGGCCAGGAATACTTTCATTTTATTTCAGGCTCACTTTCATTCACTGTTTCACCATGCACCCAAGGAAGTGTGCCCGCTGGGTGGGCCTCTCCCTAATATCTCTCTCCCTAATGTGCATCGTGGCCAATGCCCTCCTATTGGTGCCTGATGGGAAGACCTGGAGCTCAGACCAACTCAGCTTGCAAGTCCTGCTCATGCCTGGCTTCATCGGCGGGGGATTGATGGTGAGGAGTGTATAGAGCACAGGCCAGTCATCAGGGTATGGGCACCACTGAAAAGGATTGTGAATGGGAAGGGAGGGGAGATTAAAAGGACAGTGCTCCAGAGGGGTGGCAAGCGCTTGGTGGGGAGTAGGAATGTACAAGGTGCATTATAAACTCCCCTATAAACTCAGCACTCTGGAGACAGCCCTGGAGGAGCCCCCAAGGACCTGAGATGAATGTGTAAGGGAAGGAGAAGGCAAGGAGGGGAGGCTCAAATCTCTAAAGAGCTCCCTTTATGGGTCAAAGCTTGTCCCACCTGACCCTCCCTGCACAGGCAACTGAGCAGATGTTGGGGACCCCTCACTACAAGGGTCCAAGCAGAAGGAACAGCTGGCTGTGTGGGAGGTTATCAGGGAAGAGTAATAATAGGCATGGGGAGGTACAGCAGAAAGGTCTGGAGCCAGGCAGTGATGTCACCCATCAGTCACTCTACCTCTCAGCTCAGTGCTGCCCCTCCCTCCTCCTCTTCCACTCACTCTCAGCCCACATTCTGGATGCCCACTCTGTGCTGGTTGCTAAGGACAAACTCAGAAGCAGGTCAATCAGGCAGAGAAGTTGCCCCCAAGGCTTCCTGGAGATGAGGATCTGCTGGAAGAAGTGAAAGAAGAGGAGACAGATTTCCTGTATCTCCTCCTCCTCTCTTTCCCCGTTTAGGGGAAGTTTAGATGGTCAACCTAGTGTAATATTTGTGGGGGGGCAAAATTGAGAGATCTACCCAGCAGAGTTTCCCTCTTTTCAGGACAGCTGACAGATAACATTCTCTAGAAGAGGTCTCACCTTGTCCCTATTCTGGGTCACATCTCTATTACCTAAATGAGGATACCGCTCCTTTAACTAGCAACTCCCTCTTACTTTCTGAGGTCTCTTCTACTCCCCATCTCTTGTATCATGGCTGTTGGACTCTACTCCATCTCTCTGACTTCTATTATCTCTGAGATGTCACACTCCTCTAGGCCTACATACTTGCCCATTGTCATATCATGTTCCTTCTTCAACCTAAACTACCTCACACTCCTCCACCCAATCTAACTAATCATCTGTAGAGGCCACCTTCAACACTATGCTCCCAACATTCTAACTCACAGCCCTCTTCCTTCTCCTCTACTACTCGAGTCACTCTCAGGAAGTACCATATTATGCCACGGAGACACAGACAAGGTTCCTGCTCTCCTGGAAAACTGGTACCTTTTAGGGGGCAATGGTATGAGGAATCAAAACTAGAAACCCCATGAGAGCAAGTACAGCTTGTTTTGTTGGTTGCTGTGTGCCTGAAGCCTAGACCAGTGCCTTCACCTAACAGGAACTTGGTTAATAGTCACTGAATGAATGAAGTAATCCATAAGATGATTTCAGACAGGAGTAGGTACCATCAAAAATAAAATAATTAGGACTGAAGGTATAGGTCAGATACTTACCTAACATGTGTGACACCCGGGTTTGATCCCTAGCACTACTGCAAAGTTGTGGGGGGGAGAGAGAGAGAGAGAGCTATGCATATTAGCACATGCCTGAGAGACAGAAAGAGCACTATGCATAGTAACACATGTCTGCAATCCCAGTTAATTCAAAAGGAAGATAATGCAAGGTGCAGGGGCACATGCCTATAATCCCAGCAACTCAGGAGTCTGAGGCAGGAGAATCACAAGTTTGAGACCAGCCTGGGCAATAAAAAATTGAAAGGACTGGAATATGCCTCAATGGAGAGAGCCTTAAGGTACAATTGTCACTACCAGAAGAAAAACGGGGGGGGGGAGAAAATTATAAATTTTATTGAGGCCAACCTAGTAAAATTAGAATACATACAAATGTGTGTGTGTGTGTATATATATGTGTGTGTGCGTGTGTGTGTGTGTGCGTGTGTGTGTGTGAGTACACTGCAGTACAGCTCAGGGGCAGAGTGCATGGGTTGTTCAATCCCTAGTACCACAATGAATAAATAAGTAAATAAATAAACAAATAGATTCATCATATAGAGCTCCTAGCACATGAAGTTTGGGGATTTTAGGGATTGGGTTGTATATATGCGTGTGCATGCATGCTCACTGTGTATGAACTCAGGGCCCTGTGGAAGCTCAACACATGCCCTATTATTGAGCTGTATCCCTAGCCCCAGCTCATTGAATTTTTACAAAGTGGACATACCCACATATCCACTACCCAGATCAAAAAACAGTTAAAGTACATACCTGTCATTGGAATGACTCAGGAGGTTAAGGCAGGAGGATCTTGAGGCTAAGGCTAGGAGTTTCAGGTCAACATGATTAAAATAGCAAAACACCATCTCATAAAACAAACTAACAAAAAACACAGATCATTATTACCAGAATCCCACACATGCCTCTCACCAGGTACTACTCCTCAACAACAAGGCTAATTCTGTCTTCCAACCTCCAGAAACTGGTTTGGTCTCTTCAATACTCTATTTAAAATGAAACCATACACTATGTGTTCTTTCATGTCTGGCTTCTTAGCATAATATTATATTTATAAGGCCCATCCATATATTTTATGTAGCTGTAGTTTTTTATTGCTTATGCATTCTTTTTTGTAACTGTAATTTAAACATTCTACTATTGATGGACATTTGGATAGTTTGCAGTTCGGGTTTATTGCAAATAATATTGCTATTATATTTCTGTAGCTGTCTTAGGTGAATATATGTATTTAGCTCCATCCTGTCTACAGTTATACAGGACTACAACACTGACTCTTTTTTTTTTTTTTAGAGATTGATGGACATTTATTCTATTCATTTATTTATATGTGGTGCTGAGAATCAAACCCATGCCTCACACATGTGAAGCTAGCACTATACCACAGAGCAACAACCCCAGCCCAACACTGCTGATTCTTATGGTTGGCAAATATTCAGTGCTAATACTGACAAATAGTTTTCTATAGTTTCTGTATCAATTTGATTCTGATCAGCACAGTGTGAGCGTTCTAGTCACTACCCACTGGACAAGTAGATCCCCCTGGCTATTGTGTGGAGAATGGATAGTACGAGGTCAGCCATAGATGCAGGAAGAGGAGACTAATGTCACGGAGGAAAGAGAGTATCTTGAAAGAAGCCAGTGACCATGGTGATAGACAGAAGTCAGCAGATTCGAGCTATAAACAGTATTGTCTCTTGAATTTATGATAACCCTTCTCTTTTTGTAAATATAATTAGAGGGCTAGGAACAAGACAAGGAAGCTTAGACCACAAACAGAATCAAAAACCTTGACCAAATGTAAAATTCTCAAGGAGGTGGGTCATTTAAAATTGACAAAATGTGTTGGGGGTATAACTCAGTGATACAGCAATTGCATAGTATGGCAAGGCCCTAGATTAGATTGCTAGCAACTCAAAACACACACACACACACACACACACATACGTAAAGCCAAAGGCAATTCTAGATATCTGTGGATCCTGGAGCCTCCCAGTAAGTGACCTCACCAGTGAGGGTAAGCAATGGGTGGAGAATGGCCCTGAATTACCCTGAAACAGGAAGAGGGGCATGAGAGTGCTGGTGGAAATTTGGTTCCACTCATGAGGTGTTTCTCTGCGGTGGCCCTCCTGAGTCACTGGGTTTAAGGTGTGCACCATCACACCTAGGCAAGACCAAGTTTAATCTGGTGGTGGCATGTGAGTGAACTATGGCATGGCATAGGGCGAGAGCCATGATACTTTAAAGGGAGGCTGAGAACTAAAACTCTCAGCCCCTTCCCTGGAAAAGAACAAAATGCTTCCTTATATGGTGTATGCCAGACAAGACCAACAGGGAAGGAAGGATCAAAACAGCTGTGGAATTCCAGGGATGGGAGATGAACCTGGCCTGTGCTATGATCACAATGACAAGGCTGGAGGCAGAGTGAGGAGCCTCAAAATTCTTCCTAGGATTTAGAAGCCCCCTCCCACCAGACTTGGTGGCAAAATTTGTAATCCCAACAGTCCTGGAGGCTGAGGCAGGAGGATTATGACTTCAAAGCCAGCCTCAGCGATGTAGTGAGGCCCTAAGCAACTCAGGGAAACCCTGTTTCTAAATGAAAAATTAAAAAAAAAAAAATGGGCTTGGAATGTAGCTCAATGTTTAAGTGTTCTTAGGTTCAATTTCCAGTACCAAAGCCAAAATTACCCTCCCGGCAATTGAAACCAGGAGAGATTTGACACTAAACTACAACCCCAGCCCTTTATTTTTAAATTTTGACATAGGGTCTCCCTATGTTGCCAAGGCTGGCCTTGAACTTGTACCTTCTACCTTAGCCTCCTGAGTCTCTGGGTTTAAGGTGTACACCATCACACCTAGGCAAGACTGTCGCGACTTCTTGCCCGCAAGGAAGACGCAACACTCAGGAATCTTCTTTCAGTAGTTTATTTCAGGCCCTTGATAGTTCTTCTTCTCCCTCTCGGATGCCCCTCCCAGCCTTAATAAAGCATCTCAAGCCCCAATGCAAAGCAGCCACGTGGAGCTTTCTCATAGGGTGATGAAAAGTCATGCGCCAACTCTCCCAAATAAGGAGTTGTTTGTCACAGACCACAGCGGAGCCAGCGCCATCTTGTAATGGCGACCATAATTTGCATAAACGGCAGAAGCGGCTCACCACACAAGACCAAGTTTAATCTGGTGGTGGCATGTGTGATGAACTGTGGTGTGGCATAGGGCAAGAGCTATGAGACTTTGAAGGAAGGCTAAGAACATCTTCCTCCTGGAACTTAATTAGGAATTGAATGGGGGAAGAGGAGAAAGGACTGATTGATTAAGGAACTATTGAAGAAAAAGTCAAGAAGATTTGAAGTCTGACTGGATGCAAAAGGATTAGAGTGGTTAAGCCTAAGTGACCTGATGGGGTGATATTTTTCAAATACAAGAATGAGGAAATCAAAGGGAGATTGAGGTCACCTCTGAAACTGAATCTGAGCGAAAATCAAGACATTTGAGTGAACACATCCTTCAGGCAGTTGGGTTTGGATCTCCAGGCATGTTGACATGACTATTGGCCAGAGGGAATTACCTGGGAGAGGATGGACTTTGTGAGAAAAGTCACAGGAAGTAAAACGATCAGGGGCTGGATCTTAGGAAATCCCACAACCCACATCACAGCATTTGTGAACACACTCTACCATATCCTAGCTCACCAGACCTTCAACACCACTACCTCTTCCCACTGCTGAAGACATTTATAGCTAAGGAGAACTTACTGTAAATCAGCCTTGACATCAGGCCCACCAGTTGTCTCTTTCATTCCTAATCACAACACTGAGAGCTAGGTTTTACAAACCCATTTTACATTGGACACAACTGAGACACAGAGAAAGCAACCAGTTCATTGAGTGTGAATTAGTGTGGCCCTGGCCTTCCACCTAGAGCCTCCAGATTCCCATTCAGATAGGCACCTACTAGGTGCTAAGATTCACAGGGAATGTTTAATACTAAACCCAAACTCTAAGAAATCTACAATATGGACAGAGTTTAGATAGGCAGGCAAATAAAGTATTGTAGAGCCCAACCATGCTCCAGGACAGGTAGAGATAAGGTTTTCCTCAAAATCCTGAGGACAAAATAGGCAGATTCTGGAAGAGATGGAGACTTGAGGATCTGGGTTGGGGTGGAGGGTTCACACTATCACACTGACTCTTGTCCCACAGGTGCTGTGTCTGGGAATTTCAGTGGTTCGGGAAGCTAATGACTATGACTGCCCGGTGAGATCCCAATTAAAAAGAGATTTGGCCAGGCATGGTGGTGCACACTTGTAATCCAAGCTACTCAGGGGTTGAGGCAGAAGGAACTCAAGTTTGAGGCCAGCCTTAGAAATTTAGTGAGACCCCGTCTCCTAAATAAAAAATATAAAGTGCTGAGGATGTATCTCATTGGTAGAGCACTCACGGGTTCAATCCCAAGTAACACCTGCATCCCCTCCAAAAAGGAGAAAAAGATTGAGGATTCTGTCCCTGAACCAGTCTCTCATGGAGCCACAGCATCCTCTGCAGAATTTCAAGCACTCTGTTACAGGACTACATCCCCAGCCCAAAAATGTATCTTCCACCTGGCTCCAGAGGAGCTGGGCAGTGTGGGGGGTGGAGCTAGCCTTGGCTGGCCCAGGAGTGGGGAGGGGACAGCCCTATCCAGCCCACCTTCCACACCCCTGTCCAGTTGATGTCGTTACGCTTCTGCGTTATCATCGGACTACTTGGGGCCATCTACTGCCTCACAGTTTCAGCAGAAGGACTCAGAATTGGACCCAAATGCTCAATGAATGGCGTGTGGGACTATTACTTCCAACGGTAAGGCTTAACTTGTATTCGTGACCCCCCACTCCCCATCCTCCCAAGCCCTTCCCTCGTGGGCCAGGAAACCTGGGTGCCACAGAGCTTCAGGAGAATTCCCTCCTGTGGGCCTAACTAGCCCTTTGAAAATCCCATTCAAAGTGGGGTGCCTGTAATCCCAGTGGCTTGGGAGGCTGAGGCAGGAGGACCAAGAGTTCCAAGACAACCACAGAAAAAGCAAGGCACTGAGCAACTCAGTCTCTAAATAAAATACAAAATAGGGCTGGGGATGTGGCTCTGTGGTCAAGTGCCCCTAGTTCAATCCCCAGGAAAGAAAAGAAAGAAAGAAAATACCATTAGGTGTGTGCTCAGAAGATGAGGTGGGGGAAGGGTGCTGCATTTCCTCCTCAGATCTCTTTACCCTACTCATTCGCAGAGATGAATACTTGAGCTACCCTGATGACTGGAATTTCTGTGAGGAGCCATCCAATGTGGTATCCTGGAATGTGACACTCTTCTCCTTGCTGGTGGTTGCATCCAGCCTGGAGATCCTCCTGAGTTGCAGCTACTGTTTTTAGCTTTTATGAACCCAGCTAATTCTATCTTAAGATTGGGAGCCATCTCCTCACAAAGTCATAAAAAATTTAATTTCTGTTTTACTATAAATTACTATGCTTTCTAAACTGGTTTGGCATTCCAGCCTGTGCCTGAACTCACAAATGCCTGGCTTTCCCTGATCAGATAACAACCCTCTCTGAAACCTCAGCGGTGCCTCATAAATTCTGATGTTGTGATCTGAATTTACTCCCTAAATTGAACCATCATGCCCTGTAGATCATTAACATAATATCTGCCTTTTTATATGCTTGTCAAAATCCTATTGGACACCCCTCTTTGTAACTTTTTGTGCTATAAAACCTTGTACCTGGAAAGCTGGGGGGCTGCTATCTAGCCCATGTTAGAAGAGACAGCCACTGATCAGTTCTTTATGTGTACACAAATACAAGCTTGTTTTAATTCGAATTAAAATTGGAGTTGGTGGGTCTTTTCTTTGCGTCGGGGTTCAACAGTTTGAATAATTGTAACAGTGCTCCATTTCTCCATTTTATTATACTTCTCCTTGTTCTGAGGTTTATTCTTTAAAGCAAACTTATTTTCTTTTCTCCTTCCTGCCTCCCTAACCTGGAGTGAGGGAACAAGATTACCCTGAGTTCTCAGTGCTCCACAGGAAGAAGGTATCTACCAGAGGATCTAGGAAATGAATAGCTCCAGAGCACACCTGGAAAGTAACCTTTGAAAACCTTCTTTAAAAGCCCTCTGTTTTCCCTATGGGCAGAACCCAGCCTCTGGGACACTAGTCCCCTGTGTTTCTCATTTCATTGCAAAGTAATAAAACTACTTTCACTTTTTTCTCAAAACCATGTCTTCATTATTAAATTGGCATGAATTGGCATTGGTGACAAAGACCCAGCTTTCAGTAACATTACTTTGTCATTTGTGAAGATTACAAGAAAAACTGAAGCCAAAATCAGACAGGCAGTCAGTAGAGATATGTAAATGGAGTCAGGTCAGATCTAGGAGGCCAATTTTGAGTCGGGAAGTTAGAGACTGTCCCCTCATGGGTTGAAATGCTAATTCATTCAGAGCCCTTCCTCCACCCTTATCAAGAACCTGCCTCTGCTCCAACCTGTTGTTAAGGTAACCTATCCCAAGAATTGACCCTCCCTACAGGGATCTCTAAGGTTGTTGATTAAGGTGTGCTGGACTCTGCCATCCTGCCATTCCCCACCTCTTTTCCACCTTTGACCATCCCACAGAAAGAGAATGCTATTTCTCCTTCCCTTACTTGGGAAGGAGAAAGATAAGAGGAAGAGGGCAGGAGAACAAAGAAAGCCTAGGACAAATAAAAAGGGCAGAATACCTTGCTTCTTGGGATACCAAGATACCAGCTATGGCCCCCTTCTCCCCCCCAGGAGAAGTCTCTGTTACCCCTTTTTAAATAAACCCTGCTTTATATGCTTGCCTCAGTATGATTCTCTAATGTTCAAACTTCAACCTGTGAGGAAGCAGGAGTCTTCACCAATAACCAGCAGTATCCAAGGGACAGGACTGTGTGAGGTAGAGATGTGGAGGGACCTGCTATGTCCTGGCTAAGTCCTTGCTCACACTGTCTTTTCTGCTGGGCTCAGCTCACTGAGGCTCCACTTATACCTGCTTATACCTGCTTGCTCCTGGACCCGTGCCTGGCCTGCCCATGGACCCCTGGAATAAACTGTTTTGAGTCCACTCACAACACTCCCCATTCAGATAATGCCCTAAACCAGCAGCAGTGTGTGACAGCCTCCTGAGCTTGGTGTTCTTCTGACCCTGCTTGGAGGCCCCACATCCTACTTACTATTTTTTATTCAGAGTTGATGAGCTATTAAGTTGCTCAGGAAATACATTGGTAAACAAGGCAGATAAGTTTGTGCCCTCAAAGAATTTAACATTCCATTTGTGGAAAAGGAAATTTTAAAAGAAGCAAAGGATGGTCTGGGGCTGTTGCTCAGTGGTAGAGTGCTTGCCTCGCACGTGCAAGACCCTGGGTTCGATTCTCAGCACCACATAAAAATAAATAAGTGAAATAAAGATATTATGTCCAACTACAACTAAAAAATGAATATTTTTTTTTAAAAAAGAAAGACCAAATTATAAAAAATAAAAGAAGCAAAGGATTACTTCAATTCATGGTTAACATGTTTTAATTTATTTTATTATTGATTTATGTTTAGTACTGGAGATTACTGAAACCAGGGCCTCACATACGCTCTGCATTTGCTCTACCACACCATTGAGCTACATGCACCCTCATCCCTTTGTGTTTAATTTTCAGACAAATTCTTGTTAAATTGCCCAGGCTGGGCTCCAACTCGTGGTCCTCTTACCTCAGCCTCCCAAGTATCTGGGATACAAGTGTGCACCACCATGCCTAGTATACTAGCACCTTTTGTTAGGACAAAAGATGCATATGTGACAAATGTAGGAGACTGGAAGCAAATCTCAGATCAGCAGTCTTTTCTTTATTCAGTATTCAGTGGTGGAGACAATTGATAGAACCTTGGCGTGATATATAAATATATATATTTGTGGTTGGACACAATATCTTTATTTATTTTTATATGATGCTGAGGCTCGAACCCAGTGCCTCACACATGCATGGGAGGTGCTCTACCACTGAGCTACAGCCCCATCCCTGGCATGGCTCATTTTTAGGGCAGAAAATGGCAGCAGGCTAAAGCAAGGGTCTGGATTATATACGCTTTACTTAGGGTGGGACAGAAGGGCAATACCTGGGGTCCATAGTATTGGGGCCCTGCTGATCCATTAGGGTGGGACAATAATGTAAATGGTGAATTACCTGGGGCTTATTATGTTGGCACCAGGTAACCCATTATGTATTAATGGGTATCTAGGATGGAGTTTCTTTTGAGTTCATTCACCCTGGATGAGGTCTGGGATGTGTGTGTGTGTGTGTGTGTGTGTGTTGCTGGGGATTGGACCCAGGGCCTTCTGTATTGGAGGTAAGAACTCCACAATCTGAGCTGTATCCCCAGCCCAAGTCCTGGGATTTTAAATGACAAAAGCTTAGGGTAAATGTTCTTGAACTTATTTTTCATATCCTTCATTTCAGACTCTGAAAGGGGTATGATAAATTGGGGCATCAATATCAAGTCTGGCTGCTTCCTCCTGAGAAGGCACAAAGTCAGTAACCTCCCCTGACTTTGAGTTCTGGGAAGTTTCAGAGTTCTGGAAGAGAACATGGAGACCCTGTTGGTTGAGGTTGAAGAATGGTATATATGTGGGAGGAGCTTCAAGATTGTCATGAGTGAAGTCCTCCTTTTCAAAACGTCAGCAATGGGCATGGGAGGACATGTGTCCTGGGAGGTGGATTGGGTTGGGCAAGTCATCTCCCTAAGAAACTGTTTCTTGGAATTATATTATCCTGATGTTTTAATCATTTCCATCCTGCTTCACAGACTATGCAAAACAAGAACAGAGACAAGTTTAACAGTATAGTTATAGCTAGTAACCCAGCTACATGTATAGAAAAGTATTTAAAAGGTTGAAGAGAAGAGATTGCTTCAGCCAAATTGCCCCATATTTTTCATTGTTAAAAGCAGGTGCCTTTACATCAACCACGACCAGAATCTGAGATTGTAATTTCAACACATGCAAAGGAACATTATGAAAAGAATCAAGTCCCATTAGGTGATTAGTTACATTTTGCCATTGAATCTCAATATCATTCTATGGAACTCTAGTAATACAAAATTGGGTAACATTAATGACATTAAAGTCTCTGAAGCCATCATAAATCTTGTACTTGTTCTCCTGGCCAAATAATAGAGTCATTTACTTGTTGAATTTCACTTAAAATTTTCTATTCAATATGAACTTGAGTTTGCCAGGTCTTAGTAAAATTCTTTTGAAATTGCTGAATATAGATGCACAAGCAGGAATCCAACATGGCGGCGGGCACGGAGAGATCAAGTCTCTGACCTCTCCAGCTGGGCGGGCATAGGGAGTCATAAATTGTCTAAATGCTGTTTGCTCAGGATCACTAGGCAATGCTGAGCTGACGTGGATCTGGGGTGAACAGTCTGGGCCCCTCAGAACACACACACGGAGCCCGGATCGGCTGCATTCAAACTCCGGTTCGCCTGCTTCTCGTGACTCAGCACTAACGATCCCGCTGAAATAACTGGTCGGCCCGTCTGAACTTACAGAGGTAAAAGCCAACCGAGCCTGCATAGGCAGTGGCCACAGGTTTGAAACAGGGCTTGGGAGAGACAGTCAGGACCCACCCGCTGCATTGGTCACCCGGCAAAGGGAACGAACGGTCACCATTTGCACGGGATACCACCATGGCAGAGAACTGATGTCACGGCCGGAAGAGATAACTTCATTGAAACCAGTGCAACAGGTGTGTAATCCCCTAGCCATCTCTCTCCACACAGTGGGGAAACCTTAAGAGCCCCTCCCAGCTCTCCCGTAAGGGCCCCTCCTAGCTCTCCTGTGAGCTCCATAGCCAGACCAAGGGAATCAGGAGTGGCGCAGGACTCGCGGCGCGGAACTCCCAGCTACCGCTCCCACCAGTGCTGAAAACTGAGGTCTCTTGCACCAGCTACCAGGGGCGTGGCTACCGGAGGGCAAGCAAATTCGCTGGGGGTTCTCAGCCCCAAGCTCTACAAACTTAGGGTCTGAGGGAGGCAAACAGGGAGAGTG